>NC_092707.1:315249668-315549668 GCF_047496885.1 Scyliorhinus torazame
GAATGAAACACTTGCCCGACCCATCCCTTTTTTAATCTAATTTGGTCTCTCAGCTTCATGTGTGTCTCCTGTAACATAGCCATGCCCGCTTTTAATTGTCTCAGGTGTGCGAACACATGAGCTCTCTTAACCGGCCCGTTCAGTCCACAAACATTCTATGTAACCAGTCTGGTCGGGGGGGCTTTTGCCCCCCTCCCCTGTCGGTCAACCATGACCTTTCCTACGCCAGCTCCTAGCCAGTGTTATGCACCTCACTTGATCCGCCTCTCGGCGGCGACCGCCATCTGATCTCCATCTTCCAACTGTCCCTTACCCGTCAGCAGTACCTCCCCCTCCCCACCCTCCCCCCTCCACTTCGTCTTTCCTCAGCTCTCACCCCACATTGCTCCCCTGAACCAGCTATCCAGCTAGCTCAGCATCTCCCACCCTCTGGCGTCAAAAACCTGCCGACTGCCAGATTCTATCACACCTAGCAATAACACAAGCACTCAACACAGTAACAACGACTTCCGGGGTGCGGCGATGACCAGCTAAGTCGCACGTTTCGGCAGCTCCCGGTGGAACGGACTTTTGGGCTCTTAATAAGAGCCCCAACGGCAATTTTAACGGCTAGAAGCACTGTGCGGTAAACCAGAAGGGAATCCCCCCTGGAAACGGATGGAAAAAGGAGAGGGAAGTGGCCAGATTGCAGTGGATCCTTTGGAGCAGCGGCAAGGAAGGCAAGCAAGAACCAAGATGGCGACGGAAGGTGGCAGTTTAACATGGGGCCCTGAACAACAAGAGTTTTTGAAATGTTGCGTGGAAGAACTTAAAAAGGAAATGAAGAAGGAGCTGTTGGCCCCGATATTACAGGCGATCGAAGGGCTAAAGGATGAGCAAAAGACCCAGGAGCGGGAGCTTCGGGTCATGAAGGCAAAGGCTGCCGAGAACGAGGACGATATACAGGCCTGGTGGTGAAGACGGAGATGCACGAGGCACACCATAAACGATGTGTGGAAAGACTGGAGGTGCTGGAGAATAACGCGAGGAGAATAATTTAAGGATTCTTGGTCTTCCTGAAGGTGCAGACGGTCGGGGCATATGTGAGCATGATGCTGCACTCAGTTAATGGGGGGGAAGCGGAGGCCCGGCGGTCCGCTGGAGGTGGAGGGAGCATACCGAGTGATGGCGCGAGGACCGAGAAGCATACCGAGTGATGGCGCGAGGACCGAGAGCAGGAGAAATTCTAGAGTCATAGTGGTGAGATTCCTCCGTTTTAAGGACAGAGAGATGGTCCTTAGATGGGCAAAGAAAACTCGGAGCAGTAGGTGGGAGAACGCGGTGATCCGCGTATATCAAGACTGGAGTGCGGAGGTGGCGAGAAGGAGGGCGAGTTTTAATCGGGCCAAGGCGGTGCTTCACAAAAAGAAGATAAAATTTGGAATGCTGCAACTGGCAAGACTGTGGGTCACATATCAAGGGAGGCACCACTACTTTGAGGCGGCGGATGAGGCGTGGTCTTTTATTGTGGAAGAAAAACTGGAATTAGCGGGTTATTAAAAAAGAACGTTTGAAACAAAGTGGTGGGGCGAGTATGGGGGGCGAAGAGGGGGGAAAAAGGGGGGGGAAAGGTGAGTTTTATGTTATTAATCCTGCGATGCGGTAACTTTTCTCTCTTCCACAGGTGGTGGTGGAGGGAGGAAGGGAGGTGGAGGAGATGGGGCGTTGGCCATGGAGGGCGGGGCCAAAAGGGAAGCGCGGGCTTTGTTCCCGCGCTATGATAATCATGGCGGGAATAGGGAAGCAGGAAGGAGGGAGCGTCGCACGGTGCGAGCCGAGGTTGGCCAGAGTTTGCTGACTTCTGGGAGCAACATGGGGGGTGTAAGTACGCTAGTGGGGGATCTAGCGGGGGGGTTGGGAGGGGGGAGTTACTGGGTTGCTGCTGCTGGGGAGAGGGGGGAGCCGGAATGGGGTGGGGTGGGCGGGGGGGGGGCACCGCCTGGGGGGGGGACACAGCTGCGTGGGAACCGGGTGAGGAGCTGGAAAAAGGGGATGGCTAATCGACAAGGGGGGGGGTAAAAAGCCCCCCAACCCGGTTGATCACGTGGAATGTGAGAGGGCTGAACGGGCCGATAAAGAGGGCACGAGTACTCGCACACCTTAAGAAACTTAAGGCAGACGTGGTTATGTTACAAGAGACGCACTTGAAATTTATAGACCAGGTTAGACTACGCAAAGGATGGGTGGGGCAGGTGTTTCATTCGGGGCTAGATGCGAAAAACAGGGGGGTGGCTATACTAGTGGGGAAGCGGGTTATGTTTGAGGCAAAAACCATAGTGGCGGATAGCGGGGGCAGATACGTGATGGTGAGTGGCAAATTACAGGGGGAGGCGGTGGTCTTGGTAAACGTATATGCCCCGAACTGGGGTGATGCCAATTTTATGAGGCGCATGCTAGGACGCATCCCGGACCTAGAGGTGGGAAAGTTGGTAATGGGGGGAGATTTTAATACGGTGCTGGAGCCAGGGCTGGACAGGTCGAGATCCAGGACTGGAAGGAGGCCGGCTGCAGCCAAGGTGCTTAAAGATTTTATGGAGCAGATGGGAGGAGTAAACCCGTGGAGATTTAGTAGACCTAGGAGTAAGGAGTTTTCGTTTTTCTCCTATGTCCACAAAGTTTATTCGCGAATAGACTTTTTTGTTTTGGGAAGGGCGTTGATCCCGAAGGTGAGGGGGACGGTGTATACGGCTATAGCCATTTCGGATCACGCTCCACATTGGGTAGACTTGGAGATAGGGGAGGAAACAGAAGGGCGTCCACCCTGGAGAATGGACATGGGACTAATGGCAGATGAAGGGGTGTGTCTAACTAAGGGTGAGGGGGTGCATTTGAAAAATACTTGGAACTCAATGATAACGGGGAGGTCCAGGTGGGAGTGGTCTGGGAGGCGTTGAAGGCAGTGGTTAGAGGGGAGCTGATATCAATAAGGGCACATAAAGGAAAGCAGGAGAGTAGGGAACGGGAGCGGTTGCTGCAAGAACTTCTGAGGGTGGACAGGCAATATGCGGAGGCACCGGAGGAGGGACTGTACAGGGAAAGGCAAAGGTTACACGTAGAATTTGACTTGCTGACAACGGGTACTGCAGAAGCACAGTGGAGGAAGGCACAGGGTGTACAGTATGAGTATGGGGAGAAGGCGAGCAGGTTGCTGGCCCATCAATTGAGGAAAAGGGGAGCAGCGAGGGAAATACGGGGACTGAGGGATGAGGAAGGAGAGATAGAGCGGGGAGCGGAGAGAGTGAATGGAGTGTTCAAGGCATTCTATAAAAGATTATATGAAGCTCAGCCCCCGGATGGGAAGGAGAGAATTATGTGCTTCCTGGACCGGCTGGAATTTCCTAAGGTGGAGGAGCAGGAGAGGGTGGGACTGGGAGCACAGATCGAGATAGAGGAAGTAGTGAAAGGAATTAGGAGTATGCAGGCGGGGAAGGCTCCGGGACCGGATGGATTTCCAGTCGAATTTTATAGGAAATATGTGGACTTGCTTGCCCCGATACTGATGAGAACCTTTAATGAGGCGAAGAAAAGGGGACAGCTGCCCCCGACTATGTCAGAGGCAACGATATCGCTTCTCCTAAAGAAGGAAAAAGACCCGCTGCAATGCGGGTCCTATAGACCTATTTCCCTCCTAAATGTAGACGCTAAGATTCTGGCCAAGGTAATGGCAATGAGGATAGAGGATTGTGTCCCGGGGGTAGTCCATGAGGACCAAACTGGGTTTGTGAAGGGGTGACAGCTGAATACGAATATACGGAGGCTGCTAGGGGTAATGATGATGCCCCCACCAGAGGGGGAAGCGGAGATAGTGGTGGCGATGGATGCCGAGAAAGCATTTGATAGAGTGGAGTGGGATTATTTGTGGGAGGTGTTGAGGAGATTTGGCTTTGGAGATGAGTATATTAGATGGGTACAGCTGCTGTATAGGGCCCCGATGGCGAGCGTGGTCACGAATGGACGGGGGTCTGCGTATTTTCGGCTCCACAGAGGGACGAGGCAGGGATGTCCTCTGTCCCCATTATTGTTTGCACTGGCGATTGAGCCCTTGGCAATAGCATTGAGGGGTTCCAGGAAGTGGAGGGGAGTACTCAGGGGATGAGAGGAACACCGGGTATCTCTTTACGCGGACGATTTATTGGTGTATGTGGCGGACCCGGCGGAGGGGATGCCAGAGATAATGCGGATACTTGGGGAGTTTGGAGAATTTTCAGGATATAAGCTGAACATGGGGAAAAGTGAGCTGTTTGTGGTGCATCCAGGGGAGCAGAGCAGAGAAATAGAGGACTTACCGCTGAGGAAGGTAACAAGGGACTTTCGCTACTTGGGGATCCAGATAGCCAAGAATTGGGGTACATTGCATAGGTTAAACTTAACGCGGTTGGTGGAACAGATGGAGGAGGACTTCAAGAGATGGGACATGGTATCTCTGTCATTGGCAGGGAGGGTACAAGTGGTTAAAACGGTGGTCCTCCCGAGATTCCTCTTTGTGTTTCAGTGCCTCCCGGTGGTGATCACGAAGGCTTTTTTCAAAAGGATTGAGAAGAGTATCATGAGTTTTGTGTGGGCCGGGAAGACCCCGAGAGTGAGGAAGGGGTTTTTGCAGCGTAGTAAGGATAAGGGGGGGCTGGCGCTACCGAACCCGAGTGAGTACTACTGGGCCGCCAACATCTGAATGGTATGTAAGTGGATGGGAGAAGAGGAGGGAGCGGCGTGGAAGAGATTGGAGAAGGCGTCCTGTCGGGGGACTTGCCTACAAGCCATGGTGACGGCGCCGTTGCCGTTCTCACCGAAGAAATACACCACAAGCCCGGTGGTGGTGGCTACTCTGAAAATTTGGGGGCAATGGAGACGGCATAGGGGAAAGACGGGAGCCTCGGTGTGGTCCCCGATAAGAAATAATCATAGGTTTGCTCCGGGGAGAATGGATGGGGGATTTGGAACATGGCAAAGAGCAGGAGTAACACAATTGAGAGATCTGTTTGTAGATGGGACGTTTGCAAGTCTGGGAGCGCTGACCGAAAAATATGGGTTGCCCAAGGGAATGCATTCCGGTATATGCAACTGAGGGCTTTTACGAGGCAACAGGGGAGGGAATTCCCGCAGCTCCCGACGCAGGAGGTGCAGGACAGAGTGATCTCAAAGACATGGGTGGGGGACGGTAAGGTGTCAGACATATATAGGGAGATGAGAGACGAGGGGGAGATTATGGTAGACGAGCTGAAAGGGGAAATGGGAAGAAGAGCTGGGGGAGGAGATTGAGGAGGGGCTGTGGGCTGATGCCCTAAGTAGGGTAAACTCATCGTCCTCGTGTGCCAGGCTAAGCCTGATTCAATTTAAGGTGTTACACAGGGCGCATATGACTGGAGCACGGCTCAGTAAATTTTTTGGAGTAGAGGATAGGTGTGCGAGATGCTCGAAAAGTCCAGCGAATCACACCCACATGTTCTGGTCATGTCCGGCATTACAGGGGTTTTGGGTGGGGGTGACAAAGGTGCTTTCGAAGGTAGTGGGGGTCCAGGTCGAACCAAGCTGGGGGTTGGCTATATTTGGGGTTGCAGAAGAGCCGGGAGTGCAGGAGGCGAGAGAGGCCGATGTTTTGGCCTTTGCGTCCCTAGTAGCCCGGCACAGGATACTGTTGATGTGGAAGGAAGCCAAGCCCCCGGGTGTGAAGACCTGGATAAATGACATGGCAGGGTTTATAAAGCTGGAACGGATTAAGTTCGTCCTAAGGGGATCGGCTCAAGGGTTCACCAGGCGGTGGCAACCGTTCGTCGAATACCTCACAGAAAGATAGAGGGAATGGAAAAGAAGAAGACAGCAGCAGCAGCCCAGGGGGGGGGGGGGGGGGGGGGGGGGGGGAGGGGGGGAGGAACCAGAGGGATTCTCAGGGATGTTAATATATGAGTATAATATGTATAGGTTGTTGTTATAGATAATTGTATATTGGACTGTTAAAACATATTTTTGGAGAATATTTATCTGGGACAAGGCAGTTGCCATTTAGTTTTGTTTTTGTTTATATATTATTTATTTCTTGTTTATAAAACTGGCCATTGTTATTTATATTGTTATATTACTGTGTAAAGGATACACAATGTACTGTGATGGTTGGCCAAAAATTTTCAATAAAATATTTCAAAAAAAAAAAAAAACACAGTAACAACAATCCCAAAAAGCTAACAAACCATCCCCCAACGCACAGGCAACGAGGCAAACCCCTCCCCCTTTAATTGATTATTTTCAGTCCCATCACCTTCAAAAAGAATCAAACACAATAGAAGATGCTTCAAGCAGCTTCAGCAAAATTATGCATGCAGGAGTCAACCATCTTTCTTGCAGAAACTAAAACACCCCATCGCATCTTAAAAGTTCTTCCCTTTGTAATCCAGTACTATAAAAGCAATAAATCTAAATCAAATTACACGAGAGAAAAAAATTTTAAAACACCAAACCCTTTTCTTCCCGAACATTGCAATTAAACTCACAGACTTAAAAGACTGAAATTTTAAACAAGACAAAGCAAAACACAGAACCATTTTTCTCACCTCCCTGCCACCCTGTCCCTTCCCCAAACTCAGATCACCACAGTTTGAGTTTAAAAATCATTAAACGAGATTTCCAGATTCTATCCCTCCCCCTTTGACCAATTCTTATCAGTCCCATCACTTTCAAAGAGAATCAAACACAAAAGAAGCTTCAAGGAGCTTAAGCAAAATTATGCATGCAAGAATCAACCATCTAAATCAAAGTCAAATTACACAAGACGAGAGACAAGAAAAGAGAAAAATATATATTTAAAAAAAAAAAAACTTTTCTTCCCGAACATCGCAACTCAACTCACAGAATTAAAAGACTGAAATTTTAAACAAGACAAAGCAGAACGCACAACCATGTTTCTCTCCTCCCCGCCACTCCATCCCGTCCCTCAATCTCAGCCCACCACAGTTAGAATTTAAGAGTCCTTAATTTAAGAGTCCTTAAGCCAGATTATTGTCTTTCATGAAAGTAACCACCTCTTCCGGAGAATTAAGTACAGCTCCCGGTTCTCGTATGTCACCCAAAGATGCGCCGGGTATAACAGTCCAAATTTAATGTCTTTCTCAAACACGGCCGCCTTAACTTTGTTGAAACTTGCTCACATCTTTACGAGTTCTGGTCCCCAGTCTTGGTACACCCGGATCTCTGATACTTCCCATATGTACCATTTTGTCTGCCTGGCCCACTTCATGATGCTCTCCTTGTCGAGGAATCAATGTAGCCTCACCACCATGGCTCTCGGAGGCTCACGACCCTGGAGCTTATGTACGAGCACCCTTTGTGCCCGGTCCACCTCCAGCGGCTTGTCAAACACATTGGCCCCGACCATCTCCTGCAACATCTTCCCCACATACACTCCCGCATCTGAGCCCTCCTTTCCCTCTGGCAGCCTGACGATTCAGATATTTTGCCTGTGAGCCCGGTTCTCCAAGTCTTCTACTTTATCTAGCAGTTGTTTCTGGCTGTCCTGTAGAATGCTAATTTCCAAAGCCATTGCAGTGGACTCCTCCTCTCGTTCAATCACCAGCTCCTGCAACTTCAGAATCTCCTGTGCCTGGGTCGTCATTTTCTCCTCCACCCGGTCAACCACCTCCTTAATCGAAGCTATCATCTGGGTTACGTCTTCTGTACACTCCTTGCGATGCCGGCGAACTTCTCATTCAGGTACTCCACCCATTGCTCCATCGACCAGTGAGCTGACGTGGACATGCTTTGTCTCATTACCATTGAGCTCTATGACCTCTGATTCTTGCTTTCATTCATCTTTTGGTTTCTCCTTTTTCGACTCTTATTTGGACACGATTCCATGAATTGAGGGTCACCCCCGTTTCCTCGCCCTTCGATCAACTTATGTTGAGAAATTTTCTGAAAAATCCAGCTTAAACACCATTAAAAAACAACACTAAGGGCGAGGGCTGCTGAATGTGCGACCGTTTACTCCATGGCCGCCACCGTAAGTCTCATCTGAGAACTTACTGATCAACCCTCCTATTAAATCATTTATATAAACCACAAACAGCAAAGGGTCCAACACTGATCCGTGCGGGATCCCACTGGACACAGGCTTCCAGTTAAAAAAATACCCCTCGACCATCTCTCTGCTCCCTGCCACTCAGCTAATTCTGGATGCAATGTCAAATTTCCTTGGATTCCATGGGTTCTTAACTTGAAATGAAATGAAAATCACTTATTGTCACAAGTAGGCTTCAATGAAGTTACTGTGAAAAGCCCCTAGTCGCCACATTCCGGCACCTGTTCGGGGAGGCTGGTACGGGAATTGAACTGTGCGGCTGGCCTGCTTTAAAAGCCAGCGATTTAGCCCAGTGTGCTAAACCAGCCCCTTCGCTATCAGTCTCCCATGTGGGATCTTATCAAAAGCCTTGCTGAAGTTCAAGTAATCTACGTCAAATACATTGCCCTCATCCACACACCTGGTCATCACTTCGAAAAATTCAATCAAGTTGATCAGACATGACTTCCTCTTAACAAAATCATGCTAACTATTCGTGATTAATCCCTGCCTCTCCAAATGCAGATTAATTCTGTCTCTCAGAATTGATTTCAATAGTTTCCCCATCACTGAGGTGAGATAGGCTGGCCTATAGTTTCCTGGTTTATCCCTTCCTCCCTTCTTGAATAATGGTACCACATTGGCTAGCCTCTAATCCTCCAGCACCTCTCCTGTGGCCAGAAATAACTTGAAAATTATTGCCAGCACCCTGCTACTTGTCTCATTCAATAGCTTGGGATACATTTCATTTGGACCTGGAGACTTGACTACTTTTAAGCCTGCCAAACCACTCAGAACCTCCTCTCTGTCTATGTTCATTTCTTTAATTTTATCACAGTCCTTCTCTCTGATTTCTATATAAACACCATCCCTCTCACAAGTGAACACCAACGCAAGTATTAATTTGGAACTCTACCTTCATCCTCCGCCTCTGCACACAAATTTCCACTGAGATCCTTAATCTGCCCTACTCTTTCCCGAGCTATCCTTTTACCCGTAAACAATTCAGAATGGTCCTTTATTTCACCTACCTGAATCCTTTCATGTCCCCTTTTTACTCTTCTAATTTCTGTTTTAAGTTCCCTCTTGCACATTGTATACACACTTAGGACTTCTGCTGTTTTGAGCCCTCAATATCTGCCATAAGCCTCCCTATTTTTATCCAATATTGTATATCCCTTGATATTTAGGGTTCACTGGATTTGTTGTCCCCACCCTTTTTGTTTATTGGAATATGTTGGCCCTGCACTCTCCCTATTTCCTTCTTGAATGTTCTGTCACAGAGTTATCTAAAAGTGTCTGTTTACAGTCCACTCTGGTCAAATCATATCTGATCTTATTAAAATCAGCCTTCCCCCAGTTCAGAACTTTGATTGTCTTTACTTGTCTTATCTTTACTGAGCATCACTCGGGAGTCTTGCAAGTTTTTTTGTCGTATTCTTTACCCATCTCATGATCTGAACAGTTTTCTTGGTCTGCATCACTTGCGATATCTCTTTAGTCCGGTTTCAGTATTTCATAAATTAGGACACTGTTGTAGGTTCATGTATTTAGTTGCCACCTTTCAAATCATCAGAGATCATCATGTTGAATTATGGTATTATCTTGAATGTGATGTTTGGTAGAAGATCCTACTGCTGCCAACCATGTTGTACTATGCTGACAACATTGATCACCCACCCACCTATATTACATGATGTAATATAGTGCATAGTGATGTCTCGATGATGAGATCTTGAGACTTGTATGTTGAAACATGAACCCTTTATTGGCCGTTTACTATCTCGCATGTGGTGATGCTGTGCAGATAGGCTGCTTTGAGAGTTTTCTCTCGAGTGTTCTCTGAGTCTGTTACCATGTGACTCCACTCATACTACCATGGGCGGTGTTATTCTCCAGTTTCCACATTAATCCGTACTCTGATGAGAACCTGTACATTGCAATGGCATACAGGCACATAACCCAACAGCCCTTTATTGAAAGAATAAATAAGCGTTGCTATAATTGTACAGGGATCTGGTGAGACCATACCTGGAATACTGTATACAGATTTAGTCTCCATATTTATGGAAATATATACTTGCATTGGAGTCAGTACAGCACAGGTTCAGTGAACTGGTCTCTGGGATGAGAGGGTTGTCCGATGACAAGAGACGGAGTAAATTGGCTCTATATTGTCTGGAGTTCAGAAGGAAGAGAGGTGATCTAACTGAAACAAAGGAGCTTGACAGAGTAGATACCGAGAGGTTGGGGAATGTAGAACATGGGCACAATCTCAGGATAAGGGGCTGGCCATGTAGGACTGAGATGAGGAGAAATTTCTTCTCAAAGGGTTGTGAATCTTTGGTATTCTCTCTCCCAGAGGGTTATGGATGCTCCATCACTGAATATATTTAAGTCTGAATGAACAAACCTTCGGTCTCTCAGGGTATGGCAGGTGGGCAGGAAAGTGGAGTTGAGGCGGAAGATCATCCATGATTATATTGAATGGTGGAGCAAGCTTGACAGGCCATTTGGTCTACTTATGTCTTATGTCCTTCATTCTAAATAAGCAACAAAAATGGAAAATTTATCTAATGTAACATCTATTTTCTACAATCAAGTTTCTGTGGCATAGCACACATCATATGAAGATTAAGTGTAGTTTTCAGCTCAAGCAGAGTTGGAGGACTGGTCGATAATTGAACCAAAGTGAGGCAGGTTAAGAGGAGACATGTAATGAGAAGTAGAGAAAAAGTGGACAGAAGGGCCAGAGAAATGAAAAGGAGGCAGAGAGACTGGTGGTGACGAGGTTTGAATTCAGTTCCTCCTCGCCCATCAAAATATTTTTAAAAAGCAACAAAACTTATCATTAAAGACCACTGGTTAGGTTTTTCAATGTCTGGAGAAATAGGACTGGCATGTGCTCTGCATGTTTTATCTTTTCCTCTTTGAAAGTTGCAATGTAGGCTTCTACAATAGACTTGGAATCTCAATTTGCCTAAGTAAATAACCTCCTACCTGGAATGTTGGCCCAACAAATTAAGGGCCTTATTGAAAGTTGAAATGGTTCAAGCAAATAAGCACACACAACTAAGCATTATTCTTGATTAAAATAGGTCTGAAACCAAATTATTGGAAACAGTTTGGTGACAGTGGCAATGTATTGCTGGTGGGCAGATAGATGTCTTAAATAACTGTAAAATTTTAATTTCTTACAAAGATCAAAATAATTAAGGATTTTAAAATAGCAGTACACTGGATGAGAAAAGGCTCAAGTTATTAATACATTTTCTGTCTACCTCCATCCTCATCGGTGTCGGTGTCAGACTCTTCACTGTCCATAGGCTTGTTGTCCCTGTTTCCATCAGTTTCCAAATTCCAGATCATCAAAGCAGTGTCAGCACCACCCACTGTAAGCAATAAGCTATCATCCTGTGCCCATCTCACATTAGTCACATGTGCGCTGTGGCCCACATACTTTTTAAACTTTGCATATTGGCCCTGGAAGACAAGTTAGTCACACTTTCAGTTAGGACTGTGGCTATCATGGTTTTTTATACCTCATATTAGTAAACCTTTATAATACTGAAGTATGGATTTTATACCACAATTAACTATTAATTTTGACATTTTACTTTTTGTTGATAATTTTGTTAGCTTTTCTTTGGATTAATTACATGACCATAATTTTTATTGCTTTTATAAATAGATTCTGAATTTTTCAGTATGTTCATGCAATGTGTGCAGGACATCAATCAAGCAATGTGAAGTTGACATGCCTTTGATGTTTCCAAACTGTTTGGAGTCAATGTTGTTCTGCATTGTCTCCATTGGTCATTTTGTTATAAAGTGTTCGGAAACCTTGGAGAAATAGTCAATTAGAGCGATTGGGTGCGACTGGCGGGTGACAATTTCAGAGTAGGAATGACATACACCCTTTCCCATTGTGCTGGGACAGTCAGTTGTGTGTATGATGCATTTATTATGTCAGTCTAAAGTTCTGCAAGTTCACAAGAGAATTAGTCTGGCAGCCATGTTATCAGGGCCACCTGGTTGATGAGATTCAATTGTCCTACCTTTCTCAATAGACCTCTCCATGGATTAACCTGGTGGAAGAGATGGTAGGAATACTGAGAGTAAAGAGGGATTAGGCGATTGTAAATCATCTCCAACAGATGCAAAGTGGGAACATATTTGGGCCTAGAACTTTACTGAGGGAAAGCTGACAGTGGGGAAAAAATGAAGTGGGAGCAGGATTGTGGAGGCAGCAGACTGCAGGCCAGAACCCAGGGAAAAGGTTCCTGGCAGTAAGAAGATGGGTCTAGAGGTGATTTGGGAGAGGAAGGGGATGGTGCTCCAAAGTGCTTGGTGATTGTTCTAGGGTGAAATTCAAACATGATCTGAAAAGGCCATGGCCAGGAATCCAGTAAGAACAGTGGAAGGGGCGGCCGTGGTGGGGGGGGGGGGGGCCTGAGGTTTGAAATTCCATTAAAATCAGGCAAAGCCAGCACTGAGGAGCTGAAGGATTTCTTTCTGGGTTTGGGAGAACCCCTGCTTCTCCTGGCCCACAAGGAATTCTAACAGGTATCATTTTTTTAAAAAATGTTTATTCAAAATTTTTCCATCAAAAATTTTCAACCAATTAACCCCCCCCCCCCCCCCCCCCCCGTAACAGAAAAAAGAGAAAAGACCAGAACAAAACATAAACATATCAATGAAACATACTACAGCACCTGTACAATGGGTTTCTCCCGCACATAATAACCCTCCCATATGCTTTTTACAAGTACCCCTAGGGAAAAAAAACCTTCCCCGCCCGCCCAGCTAACCCCCCCCCCCCCTCCCTGGGTCGCTGCTGCTGCTGACCGACCTCATTCTAACGCTCCGCGAGATAGTCTAGGAACGGTTGCCACCGCCTGGAGAACCCCTGTGCAGACCCTCTCAAGACAAATTTTATCCTCTCCAGCTTAATGAACCCTGCCATGTCATTTATCCAGGCTTCCACACTGGGGGGCTTCACGTCCTTCCACATGAGCAAGATCCTCCGCCGGGCTACCAGGGACGCAAAGGCCAGAATACCGGCCTCTTTCGCCTCCCGCACTCCCGGCTCGTCCGCCACCCCAAATAGTGCCAGCCCCCAACTTGGCATGACCTGGACTTTCACCACCTTGGACATAGTCTTCGCGAAACCCCTCCAGAACCCATCCAGTGCCGGGCACGACCAGAACATGTGGGCGTGATTCGCCGGGCTTCCCGAGCACCTCCCGCATCTGTCCTCCATCCCAAAGAACCTACTCAGCCTCGCCCCTGTCATATGCGCTCTGTGAATAACGTCAAACTGTATCAGGCTGAGCCTGGCGCATGTGGAAGAAGAATTAACCCTACTCAGGGCATCAGCCCACAGACCCTCTTCGATCTCCTCCCCCCAACTCCTCCTCCCACTTGCCCTTCAGCTCCTCTACCGAAGCCTCCTCCTCTTCCTTCATCTCCTGATATATCGTCGAAACCTTGCCTTCTCCGACCCATACCCCCGAAATCACCCTGTCCTGAATCCCTTGTGCCTGGAGCAATGGGAATCCCCTCACCCGCCGCCTCACAAACACCCTCACTTGCATATACCTGAACGCATTTCCCGGAGGTAACCCAAACTTCTCCTCCAGCGCCCCTAGGCTCGCAAACGTCCAGTCTATAAACAGGTCCCCCATCCTTCTGATCCCTGCCCGATGCCAGCTCCGAAACACCCCGTCCATCCGTCCTGGGACGAACCGATGGTTCTCCCGGATCGGGGACCACACCGAAGCTCCCATCTCACCCCTATGTCGTCTCCACTGCCCCCAGATCTTTAGCGTTGCCGCCACCACCGGACTCGTGGTGTACCTTGTCGGCGAGAGCGGCAGTGGTGCCGTCACCAGCGCCCTCAGGCTCGTGCCCCTGCAGGATACCATCTCCAACCTCTTCCACGCCACCCCCTCGCCCTCTATTACCCACTTACGGATCATCGCCACGTTGGCTGCCCAATAGTAGCCGCACAGATTCGGCAGCGCCAGCCCTCCCTGTCCTTGCTACGCTCCAGAAACACCCTTTTACCCTCGGGGTCTTATTTGCCCATACGAAACCCATGATGCTCCGACCTACCCGTTTAAAAAAGGCCTTGGTAATCACAATGGGAAGGCACTGGAACACAAAGAGAAACCTTGGGAGTACCATCATTTTAATCGACTGTACCCTACCCGCTAGCGAGAGCGGCAACACATCCCATCATTTAAAGTCCTCCTCCATCTGCTCCACCAGCCGCGTCAAATTAAGTTTGTGCAGGGCCCCTCAGCTCCTAGCTACCTGGATCCCCAAGTACCGAAAGCTCCTTTCCGCCCTCCTCAACGGTAGGCCATCTATCCCTCTTCCCTGGTCCCCTGGATGCACCACAAAGAGCTCACTTTTCCCTACATTGAGCTTATAGCCCGAGAAGTCCCCAAACTCCCTTAGGATCCGCATGACCTCCACCATCCCCTCCACTGGATCTGCCACGTACAGCAACAGGTCGTCCGCATACAGCGACACCCGATGCTCCTCTCCCCCTCGGACCACCCACCTCCATTTCCTGGACTCCCTTAATGCCATAAGGCAAAGACTCAATTGCTAATGCAAACAACAGGGGGGACAGAGGGCACCCCTGTCTCGTCCCTCGATACAGCTGAAAATACTCCGACCTCCGTCGATTCGTAGCCACACTCGCCAGCTGGGCTCTATATAGGAGCTTAACCCACCTGATAAACCGCTCCCCAAACTCAAACCTCCGCAACACTTCCCAGAGATACTCCCACTCCACCCGGTCAAAGGCCTTCTCCGCGTCCATATAGCTGCCACTACCTCCGCTTCTCCCTCCACCGATGGCATCATAATCACATTGAGGAGCCTCCGCACATTGGTGTTTAGCTGCCTGCCCTTTACAAATCCCGTCTGGTCCTCATGAATCACCCCTGGGACACAGTCCTCAATTCTTGTAGCCAGCACTTTTGCCAGCAACTTAGCATCCACATTGAGGAGCGAGATCGGTCTATACGACCCACATTGCAGTGGGTCCTTGTCCCGCTTCAGGATCAGAGATATCAGCGCCCCGGACATTGTCGGGGGCAGGGTTCCCCCCTCCCTTGCCTCATTGAAAGTCCTCACTAGCAACAGGGCTAACAGGTCCGCATACTTCCTGTAAAACTCAACCGGGAACCCATCTGGCCCCGGGGCCTTCCCCGCCTGCATGCTCCCCAGTCCTTTAACCAGCTCCTCCAACCCAATTGGCGCCCCAAACCAGCCACCTCCTGCTCCTCCACCCTCAGGAACCTCAGTTGATCTAGTAATCGTCGCATCCCCTCTTCCCCCGTTTGGGGCTGAGATCTGTACAGCTCCTCATAAAAGTCCTTAAATGCCTCATTTACTTTCATCGCACTCCGCACCGTAGTTCCCCTGCTATCCTCAACTCCACCTATCTCCCTCGCTGCCATCCTCTTACGGAGCTGATGTGCCAGCATCCGGCTCGCCTTCTCCCCATACTTGTACGTCGCCCCCTGTGCTTTCCTCCACTGTGCCTCTGCCTTCCCTGTGGTCAACAGGTCGCATTCCGTCTGGAGACTTTGCCGCTCCCTAAGTAGTCCCTCCTCGGGGGCCTCTGCATATCTCCTGTCTATCCTTAGGATCTCCCCCACTAACCTCTCCCTTTCCCTGCCCTCCCTCTTCTCCCTGTGAGCCCTGATGGAGATTAACTCTCCCCTGACCACTGCCTCCCATACTACCCTCACCTGCACCTCCCCGTTGTCGTTGGCCCCCAAATACCTTTCAATGCACGCCCGCACCCTCCCGCACACCTCCTCATCCGCCAGTAATCCCACATCCAGACGCCACAGCGGCCGCTGGTCCCTCTCCTCTCCCAACTCCAGCTCCACCCAGTGTGGGGCGTGGTCTGAGATAGCTATGGCCGAGTACTCCGTTCCCTCCACTTTCGGGATCAGCGCCCTACTCAAAACAAAAAAATCTATCCGGGAGTAGGCTCTGTGTACGTGAGAGAAAAAGAAAATTCCCTGACCAGGGGCCTATCAAATCTCCACGGGTCTACTCCCCCATCTGGTCCATAAACCCCCTAAGCACCTTGGCCGCAGCCGGCCTCTTCCCCGTCCTAGATCTGGAGCGATCTAATGCTGGGTCCAACACCGTGTTGAAATCCCCGCCCCCATTATCAAGCTTCCTGTCTCCAGATCCGGAATCCGCCCCAACATGCACTTCATAAATCCACCATCATCCCAGTTTGGGGCGTATACGTTTACCAATACCACCCACGCCCCCTGCAACCTACAGCTCACTATCACGTATCGACCTCCATTGTCCACTACAATATTCTTGGCCTCAAACGATACCCGCTTCCCCACCAGTATTGCCACCCCTCTGTTCTTCGCATTCAGCCCCGAATGGAATACCTGTCCTACCCATCCCTTTCTTAACCTGACCTGGTCTGCCACCTTCAAATGTGTCTCCTGAAGCATGACCACGTCTGCTTTCAGTCCCTTTAAGTGCCCCCTTAACCGGCCCATTCAGGTCCCTCACATTCCAAGTTATCAGCCGGATTGGGGGGGCTTCCCACCCCCGCCCCCCCTGCCGACGAGCCATCTCCTTTTCTAGGCCAGTCCCGTGCCCGCGCCTCCCGCACTCTCCAGTCCCCCAGACGGGGGCCCCCCGCCCCGACCACTTCTTCTATTTCCAGTTCCCCATCGGCCAATGCAGCAGCAACCCTATCCCCCCCCCCCCCCCCCCTCCGCCCCCCCCCCCCCCCCATCAGATCTGTATCTAGCTCTTTTGCTCCCCCCATAACACTCTCGTAAGTCAGCTGACCCCGGCCTCCCCCGCCATCCCATTGACCCCCCCCCCCGTGTGGGAATCCCCCCATCCCAGCAATCAGTGTGCGCTCCTCCACCCTCCCCCCTCCATCCTTCCCTAGCGTGGGAAAAAGCCCGCGCTTTCCTGAGCCGGCCCCGCCCCCTCTGGCGCCGCTCCTGTTGCGGCCTTATCTCAATTCCCCCATCCCCGGGCCTCCCCTCCCTCGAGCACGGCGCCCACATTCTCTCTCAGTCTCCCCATCAGATCTCTTCCCCCATCCATCACCCAACTCGTGGAACATTCCCTACGCATAGTTAAAACCCTGTATACAACCGACATCCCCCCACAACCACAAACCCTCAGTTTGAGTCCAACTTTTCAGTTTGTATAAAGGTCCAAGCCTCCTCAGGCGTTTCGAAGTAGTGGTGTCGATCCTGAAACGTGACCCACAATCGCGCTGGCTGCAGCATTCAGAACCTCACCCCCTTCCGATGGAGCACCGCCTTGGCCTGATTAAAACCAGCTCTCTTCTTTGCCACCTCTGCACTCCAGTCCTGATAGTTTTGGATCTCCATATTCTCCCACCTGCTGCTCCGCTCTTTCTTGGCCCATCTCAAGACACATTCTCTGTCCACGAAATGGTGAAACCTCACCACTACCGCCCTTGGCGGCTCGTTGGCCTTGGGTCTCCTCGCCAGGACCCGATGAGCCCCTTCTAGCTCCAGGGGACTCGGAAAGGCCCGCGCACCCATCAGCGAGTTGAACATCGTGCTCACATATGCCCAGGCATCGGCCCCCTCCACTCCTTCAGGGAGACCCAGAATCCAAAGATTCTTCCTCCTCGACCTGTTCTCCAGGTCCTCGAATCTTTCCGTCCACCTCTTGTGCAGCGCCTCGTGTGTCTCCATCTTCACCGCCAGACCCAAGGTCTCATCCTCGTTCTCCGTGGTTTTTTCCCGCACCTCACCTCCCGGATCGCTGCCCCTTGGGCCTTCTGGGTCTCCATTAACCCCTCGATTGCCGTCAGCATTGGCGCCAGCACCTCTTTCTTCAGCTCCTCAAAGCAGCACTTGAGAAACTCCTGCTGCTCCTGCACCCATGCCTCTTGAGCTCCGCCTGCCGCCATCTTGTTTTTTCTCCCTCGCACTTTTCGCTGCTCCAAAAACGCTTTTTTGACCGCTCCGCTCCTGGTCCAATCCATATACTATGGGGGGGTGGACCTTGCTATCACCTTCCCACACTGGAAGACGTCTAAAAATTTCCGTTGGGGCTCCTCTGGAGAGCCCAAAAGTCAGTTTTAGCAGGAGCCGCCGAATGTGTGGCTTAGCTCCGCATAGCCGCAACCGGAAGTCCAACAGGTATCATTTTTAAAGACTCACCATGGCCTCTACTGGCCAGTCAGGGCCACCCATTATGGTTCTGCGTCAGGATGCACAGTGCAGGATTTTTCCTGACTTTGTTAATATTATATTGTAGTAGCAATGATGCAGGCAAGCTGCAAACTTTGAATAATACATAAGCCTCCACTCGAGTATAGAATTGTATAATTTTACAGCACGGAAGATCATTCAGACAAAAGTCACGGACAGGATTTTCAATGCTATCAAGCTCATTTAAATATTCAGAACTGGATTTCCTGACTACAGGAGTGTGGTGACATCAATTACTCTGTACACTAGGACTTCTGTTGACTTGCGGAAGTCTTTACTGTCAAACACTCACTGCCGTAGTTTGTAGAAGACAAAGGTGGCGTAGCTGATCCAGGGTTGGATCTCATCAGTTGTGGCCTTTTGAAAGAGGTGGCTGCCAAGGTACGGGAAGTGCTCAACATATTCTAGAATCTCTCTTTCAACATATATGGGAGATGGAATATTTGACTTACAAGGTCTGGGTTGTTACACAAGTTTTGTTTTTGTACCATTCAAGGACTGTCTGAATCTCTTGCTTGCAGAATTGAGGAGATCGAGAGTAGCTTGTAAATCTGGTGCAACGTGGGCAATGACACTGCAGTCACTCACAAACTATAAATTATATACATCCATTGTGGTCAGCTTAGTTTTGGCAGCGAAGTGACTGAGGTTAGAGAATTTTCCATCTTGGTCATATTTAATACTTACACCAGAGGGCAGTTGGTCTTTGTTGAAGTAAATGGCACATAGACTGTAAACAGTATGGGCGCTATCACGTAGTCTTGCGAGACATCGGTCCAATTTTTAAGGAGACTGTTTCAGATTTCTCACATAAGATTGTTGAAGCAAGATCCTTCATATCATCATGAAACAGTTTCAGGATTTCGATAAAGTCCCTCCAATCCGGCTGATAACGTGGAACGTGAGGGGCCTGAATGGGCCGGTGAAGCGGGCTCGAGTGTTCGCCCACTTAGAGGGACTGAAGGCAGATGTGGCAATGCTCCAAGAGACACACCTGAAGGTGGCGGACCAGGTCAGGTTAAGAAAGGGATGGGTAGGACAGGTATTTCACTCGGGATTGGACGCAAAAGATAGAGGGGTGGCAATTCTGGTGGGAAAGCATGTGTCATTTGAGGCCAAGACTATCGTAGCGGATAATGGAGGGAGATATGTGATGGTGAGCGGTAGGTTGCAAGGGACGTGGGTGGTGTTGGTAAATGTATACGCCCCGAACTGGGATGATGCTGGATTCATGAAGCGCATGTTGGGGCGCATTCCGGACCTGGAGATAGGAGGACTAATAATGGGAGGGGACTTCAATACGGTGCTGGACCCAGCACTGGACCGCTCCAGATCAAGGACGGGAAGGAGGCCGGCGGAGGCCAAGGTACTTAGGGGGTTTATGGATCAGATGCGGCGAGTGTGGACCCATGGAGGTTTGCAAGACCGCAGGCCAGGGAATTTTCTTTTTTCTCCCACGTGCAAAAGGCTTACTCCCGGATAGATTTCTTTGTTCTGGGCAGGGCGCTCATCTCGAGAGTGGGGGGGACGGAGTATTCGGCCATAGCCGTTTCGGACCATGCCCCGCACTGGGTGGAACTGGAGCTGGGAGAGGAGAGGGACCAACGCCCGCTGTGGCGGCTGGATGTGGGACTGCTGGCCGATGAGGTGGTGTGTGGGAAGGTGAGGGGGTGTATTGAAAGGTACTTGGAGGCCAACGACAACGGGGATGTGCGAGTGGGGGTGGTATGGGAAGCGTTGAAGGCGGTGATCAGGGGAGAGCTGATCTCCATCAGGGCTCATAGGGAGAAGATAGAGGGAATGGAAAGGGAGAGGTTAGTGGGGGAGATCTTGCGGTTGGACAGGAGATACGCAGAGGCCCCAGAGGAAAGATTACTTGGGGAAAGGCGACGGCTCCAGACGGAGTTTGACCTGCTGACCACGGGCAAGGCGGAGGCACAGTGGAGGAAGGCGCAAGGGGCGTCTTACGAATACGGGGAAAAGGCTAGTCGGATGCTGGCGCACCAGCTCCGTAAGAGGGCGGCAGCGAGGGAAATAGGGGGAATCAAAGATGGAAGGGGAGCCACGGTTCGAAGTGCAACGAAAATAAATAAGGTATTTAAGGACTTTTATGAAGAGCTGTACAGATCCCAGCCCCCAGGGTAGGAAGGGGGGGAAGAGGCGATTCCTGGACCAGCTGGGGTTCCCGAGGGTGGAGGAGCAGGAGGCGGTTGGTTTGGGGGGACCAATTGGGCTGGAGGAGTTGAGTAAGGGTTTGGGGAGCATGCAGGCGGGGAAGGCCCCGGGGTCGGATGGGTTCCCGGTGGAATTCTACAGAAAATATGTGGACCTGCTGGCCCCGCTACTAGTGAGGACCTTCAACGAGGCAAGAGAGGAGGGAACCCTGCCCCAGACAATGTCGGAGGCGACAATGTCCCTGATCCTAAAGCGAGACAAGGATCCACTGCAATGTGGATCGTACAGGCCGATTTCGCTCCTCAATGTGGATGCTAAGCTATTGGCGAAGGTACTGGCCACTAGGATTGAGGACTGTGTCCCAGGGGTGATTCACGAGGACCAAATGGGATTCATAAAGGGCAGGCAGTTAAATACCAATGTGCGGCGGCTCTTAAACGTGATAACGATGACATGGGAGGAGGGAGAGGCGGAGATAGTGGCAGCTATGGACGCGGGAAAAGCCCTTGACCGAGTAGAGTGGGAGTACCTCTGGGAGGTATTGCACAGGTTTGGGTTCGGGGAGGGTTTATTAGATGGGTTAAGCTCCTTTAAAGCGCCCCGGTGGCGAGCGTAGTGACAAACCGGCGGAGGTCAGAGTACTTTCGGCTGTACAGAGGAACGAGACAGGGGTGCCCCCTGTCCCCCCTGTTGTTTGCATTGGCAATCGAACCCTTGGCCATATCACTTAGGGAGTCTCAGAAATGGAGGGGGATAGTCCGCGGGGGAGAGGAGCATCAGGTATCGCTATATGCGGATGACCTGCTGCTATACGTGGCGGACCCAATGGAGGGGATGGTGGAGGTCATGCAGACTCTGAAGGAGTTTGGAGAGTTTTTGGGCTACAAGCTTAATGTAGAGAAGAGTGAGCTTTTTGTATTACAGGCAGGGGACCAAGAAAGAGGGATAAGGGACCTACCGCTGAGGAGGGCGGAGAGGAGTTTTCGGTATCTGGGGATTCAGATAGCCAGAAGTTGGGGGGCCCTACATAAACTGAATTTGACGAGGGTGGTGGAGTAAACGGAGGAGGATTTTAAAAGATGGGACATGCTCCCGCTCTCGTTGGCGGGTAGGGTACAGTCGGTCAAAATGGTGGTCCTTCCGAGGTTTTTGTTCGTGTTTCAGTGCCTCCCCATCGTGATAACCAAGAGCTTTTTCAAGAGAGTAGGTAGGAGTATTATGGGGTATGTGTGGGCAAATAAGACCCCGAGGGTTAGGAGAGGGTTCTTGGAACGCACCAGGGACCGAGGAGGGTTGGCTTTGCCAAACCTAGAGAGTTACTATTGGGCAGCAAATGTGGCGATGATCCGTAAGTGGGTTATGGAGGGAGAGGGGGCGGCATGGAAGAGGATGGAGATGGCGTCCTGTAAAGGAACGAGCCTGGAGGCGTTGCTAACGGCACCGCTGCCGCTCTCGCTGACAAGATACACCACAAGCCCGGTGGTGGCGGCAACACTAAAGATCTGGGGCCAGTGGAGAAGACACAGGGGTGCAATGGGAGCATCGGTGTGGTCCCCGATCAGGGGTAACCACCGGTTTGTCCCGGGGAAGATGGACGGGGGGGTTCCAGAGCTGGCATCGGGCGTGGATTGGAAGAATGGGGGACCTGTTCATTGACGGGACATTTGCGAGCCTAGGGGCACTGGAGGAGAAATTTGAGTTACCCCCGGGAAATGCATTTAGATATATGCAAGTGAGGGCTTTTGTGAGGCGACAGGTGAGGGAATTTCCGTTGCTCCCGGCACAAGAAGTTCAAGATAGGGTGATCTCGGGGGTATGGGTTGGGGAGGGCAAGGTGTCGGAAATATACCAAGAGATGAAAGAGGGGGAAGCGCTAGTAGAAGAACTGAAAGGTAAATGGGAGGAGGAGCTGTGGGAGGAGATTGAGGAAGGGCTATAGGCCGACGCCCTGGGTAGGGTTAATACCTCCTCCTCGTGTGCCAGGCTCAGTCTGATACAATTTAAGGTGGTTCACAGAGCGCATTTGACGAGGGCGAGGCTGAGTAGGTTCTTTGGGGTAGAGGATAGATGTGAAAGATGTTCAGGGAGCCCGGCGAACCATGTCCATATGTTTTGGTCATGCCCGGCATTGGAGGGGTTCTGGAGTGGAGTGGCGGGAGTAATATCCAAGGTGGTGAAAGTCCGGGTCAAGCCAAGCTGGGGGCTAGCAATATTTGGAGTAGTGGATGAGCCGGGAGTGCAGGAGGCGAAAGAGGCCGGAATTCTGGCCTTTGCATCCCTAGCAGCCCGGCGAAGGGTCTTGCTATTGTGGAAGGAGGCGAAGCCCCCTAGCCTGGAGGCCTGGATTAACGACATGGCGGGGTTCATAAAATTGGAGAGAATTAAGTTTGCTTTGAGAGGGTCTGCACAAGGGTTTTACAGGCGGTGGCAACCGTTCCTAGAATATCTCGCGGAGCGTTAGAAGAAGGTCGATCAGCAGCAGCAGCAACCCTGGGAGGGGGGGGGGACGAGCGGGAGATAGCATGGAGGGTGGGGGGGAATGGTACGCGCGGCCAAGAGCCAGTGTATAAAGCTATGTAAATATACCATCTTGCCTTGTATATATCTTGCTCAGGGAGAATTTGTGTTATTTTGTTACGGGGGGGGGTTATTGTTTGTAAGGGGAAAAAATTGTGTTGTTAAAAAACCTTAATAAAAATATTTAAGAAAACAAAAAAACAATTTACTAAGTTCAATGCTTTGGTCAGATTGATAAATGAAATGAAGAAACCCTAGTGTTCTTTTCAACATTTGTCTTGGGTTTGTTTAGCAACTCAGACCTCAGGTTCCCGTGTAAGTCCTCAAGCCACACAATGTCCAAATAGTATGTAAATGATTGAGAATTTAATACACTCAACCAGACAACGTACAATTTATATACTTTAATACAAAATGCAGAGTGCAGTCAACCTTTCACTTCTATTCTGTAAATTAAGAAAACCTTGCAATGTTTTGTAATTATTTATATCCTGAAATTGTCATGATTGTGTAATCCTTATTTTATACCTTGATTTAATTTTAATTTTAATGATCATCTATAACTATGTCATGAATTATGATTACTTGTTTTACGTGTCTCGTCATCACAATTCAGCACCGGACACCATGGTGATTTTCAATAAACCAATAATCTATCTCACTAAGGATTCAGCTTAAATAGAACACAATAGAGATTTTTGTTCATTAAAAGTCAATTAATCTATCTGTAAATTTAGTGTTATTCTGCTGTCATTATAATTGCTTTTGTGTGAATTTGTTTTTTTGTTTAGGCTAAATATGATCTAACAGTACTTTCCTGAAGATGACTGAGTTGCAAGACAGGAGACATATGTGCATAAAGTTGATAAGAGTGTAACATTTTTAAATTTTCAATTCTGAAACATTCTAATTCATTCACTTTGTTTCAGAGGGGTCAAAGAACGACCTATGGAAATATTGTACTGGTGTTAGTTGCATGTCGAATATTGAGAGCAAAGCCAAATTAAAAAAGGACCCTTTCCTAAGTAATGCTCATTTTCATCTTAATTGTGAAAACATTTCTGTCTCTTTAATTCTGGATCTTCCAATGATTATGAACACGGCGTCCTTTCAACTTGCTTCAAAAACATTGGAATTCTCTAACAGAAGTTTCCAAGTGAAAAATAAATGTGAAGCCATGCCTGTGTTTTTAAAAAAATGTAAATTTCTGCCTTAAATTATCCTCCCTGCAAGCTTCTCTCTTAAATCAACTATTCCTCCGCATTTTAATCTCTAACTGGCCTTCATACCTTCAATAGAGACTATATTAAGAAACACAAAAGTTAGTCTCAAAATTAAAACACAAAATGCTGCAAATAAACAGAAGGTCTGAAGGAGAAAAGATAAGTTCAGATTTGGGGTACAGTTTTTCATTGGATTTCTTCTTGTAGGCATTTGCACAAGCTGATGCTGAAACCATGCCATCTTTTTGAAGCCCAAACTCTGTTTCATGTAAGACTGAGGCTTGATGAGTGGATTCCATACAAACCTCCACTTTGCCATTCCAGTGTTCATGGATCCGGTTTCGAGGACATTTTGAATATTTTGTCCTATACTTCTTGACTAAAATAGGAAATTTATGGGTACGATTTAATTAAATGGGAACCAAGTCCCATAGAGAGTGTGTTTAGCCGCGTGTTTCCAGGCACCCACAACGTCGAGAAACACTAGACTATAAAATTTGTCTTGCATTTGATGAGAGGCCTCAACGGGGAACGCAAGGCTGAGACCGCACATAGCCCTGTTTTCTACACTGAGGAGCTCCACTTGCCGGAACTCCTCAGTGTAGCGACCCCAAACCCCAATGCACTATGGGAGGATCCCCAGCCCCCTCCCCCCACCCTCCCCAACACCTGCGCAGGGCACCCTTGCCCAATCGCACCCACACAAAAAATGCTAGCTTAGCACCTTGGTAGTGCCAACCTGGCACCCTGCCAGATCTCGTGAGGCATTGCAAGCCGTGTAGATTCCGGGAGAGGGGTCTCTCGACTGTTATCGGTCATGCTGCGCCAAGCTGCTTTTCGAGTGCAGTATGGCCATTAAATTGCACCCTATATCTTTAGTTCATGTAGCATTTGAAAATAGCAAGAATCAAATAGAAGGATTGAATACCAGGGTTTAGCACCCTGGTTACAAAATGGCAGCCTCTGGTACAGTGGCCTGGAAATTGAAGACTTTGAATTGATTTTCTATCCATAATTTAACTAGATGGAAAACAACGGTCTGTGGGCTTGTGATTTTCTGACCAGAACTCTCTGGAATGAAAATAGTACAGTTTGCACAAAGGGCAGGTGAGCGACACTTCTGAATTCCAGCCCACAGTGTGAAGATCAAACTTTATCCCTATGCTTTTCAGTATGTTCAACTTCCCAGTAATTCCATGCCAATTTTTAGGCCACATCAAATGCCCAAACTAATTACCTGCACGACATGACAAGTGAATACATTTGTAAAATACCTATAACAATGAAGTATCAAAAGTTTCAAAATTTAATCAGGTTAGCATGTTTGATGGTACACATGCAAAATGTACAATTTAATACATTTATCATGGGTGAATTTAATTAAAGGTGATTTGAAAAACGGTACATAGTGTCATTTTCATGTGAAAACAAAATACTACCTGTTCGAATCAAATTACCTTTACTGGATATGAAAAGAGCTTCGTAAAGCCAAAGTCATCTCCTGTGACTATGAGTTTTTTGTCTTTGGTTAGACAGGCTGCATTAACATCTGTGATATCACTGTGTGTAGGCCAGATTCCTTCACATGTTGGTCCTAAAACACATGTCCAAGTAGCCCAGTCTATCTTCTCTATCTGCATAAAAATGAAAGAGATAAATTGGAACGGAAATAATAAACAGAATAATTAATCTCAACATATCCACATTTTGCAAAAGTAAAGTGAATGTCGGTACAGAAAATATGTTCTCCCAATAGAGATTGATAGCTCCCAGAGTAAAACTTTGCTGTTGAGCATATTGAAGTAATTCAGTGGCTTCTCACGATATTGCACAAGAATGTTCGTGTGTGGGCAAAGTGCTAGTGGCTAGACACTAAGGGAGAAATTGGATAAAACCCAAAAAAGGTGTAGGACACATGGAATGCAATTAACCCATTTCTGTTCAGACAACATAGTGAATTTCTGCAGGCTGGTACTTTACATGTTTCTTATGCAGCCAGCGCTAGCCGTTCTGTTCATTGGCTGCAAGCATCAGCAGAAGGCCTGATATTTCAAGAGGCTGGACTTGAAAGCAACTTGTGCCTCCGAAGGGGCTGAGGCACTGTGGTTGCATGAGGTGGTGGGAGTCATTTGAAAACTAAATCTGTGATCTTTGAGCAATGACTGCACATTAAAGAAGGTGTGCACCAAGATTTTCAGACAATGCACCAGATGTCTTGGTTTAAGAAGTAGGAAGGCAAGAAGATGTTCTGTATCTGTGGGGGGCAGGTGCTTAGGATGCTGGGGGAGAAGTGGTGGCAGAGGTCAATACCAGGAATGTTGCACCAACGGATATAGCGCAGGAAGGAATTTATCTATTTTGCACAAGTTGTCAAGATGAATGAGTCCATCTTTAAATGGCATATTCCATCAACTGCACCACTAGCCTCATCCATTGCACCCCCAAATCTACCTATTAACAATCTCGACCAATTAATACCCAATCCTTCAATTCATGTTTTCACCCAATCTCAACACTCGGTGCTGTTATAAGCATTGCACTCAACCCACAGCTCTCACACACAAGCAGCTATTCAACTATGGCAGCTACATCATCTAAATAGCCTGGATAGGCTCTCACTAACAGAATTCCCTCTTTCTTGCGGAAGGCGGCGACACCAGTCAACATCCAGGAGCAAAGAACTGAAGGACCAAATCATCAGCATGTTTTAACTCCTGTGGAATTGACAGTCATCATGGGAAGGAGGCGTTCCGGGTGCGGCTATGCAGAGCTAGGTCGCATGTTCGGCAGCTCCCGCTTGGAATGGACCTTTGGGCTCTTTACAGGGCCCCCAACGGCATTTGTTTGACATTTCCCGGTGTGGGAAGAAGACTGCAACATTCCCCCGACAGTGTCCCACAGGAATGGTATGTCTCTTGGTTACCAGACCCGGCAGAAACAGTAAAAGATTTGGCTGAGACAAAAGCCTCTTCCAGCATGCAGGCAGGGGAAGGGCAAGCTTAAAGGCTGCAAGCTGACTTGAGGGCCTTTATTAAAGGTGAATTCCAGCAGCAGAGGGAACAACTGTGAAAAGATCTACCAAGGCCATTGAAGAAGCAGGGACGAGGCTTCCGGTGGTGGCCATGGAAGAGTAGGTCGCGCATTCGGCAGCTCCCGTCTGGAACGGACGATCAGACCTTTTTCAGGAGTTTCCACAGACTTTTTGGGGCAGATTGGTGAAGCGAACACTGCCAAAAGGATTCCCTCGCGAGACTTCCGGTTGCGGCTATTAGAAGCTAAGTCGCACATTCGGCGGCTCCCGCAAAAACGGACTTTTAGGCTATTTTCAGGGCACCCAACGGCACTTTTTCGATGTTTCCCGGTGTGGGAAGGAGTTAATAATAGCTCCCCATCAGTATATGGCTTTAACTAGGAGCAGGGCGACAAAAAATGTGGTGGTGGACCCGAAGAAGGGAGGGAAGAAGGACAAAATGGCGGCGGGCGGAGACCAGGCAGCGTGGAGGCAGTGGGCGGAGGAGCAACAGGAGGGTATCCAGCGCTGCCTCAGAGACATTAAAACGGACCTGCTAGAGCCGATGAAGGCTTCTATTGATAAGCTGCTGGAGACACAGACGGCCCAGGGGATGGCGATCCGAGAGGCTCGACAAAAGATCTCTGACAATGAGGATGAGATCTTAGGCCTGGCAGTAAAGGTGGAGGCGCACGAGGCGCTCCACAAGAAATGGCAGGAGCGGTTCGAGGAGATGGAAAATCGGTCGAGGCAGAAGAATCTGCGGATTCTGGGCCTCCCGGAGGGGCTGGACGTGGGGGCATATGTGGTCACCATGTTGAACTCGCTGATGGGAGCGGGGTCCTTCCAGGGGCCCCTGGAGTTGGAAGGGGCCCATAGAGTGTTGGCGAGGAGGCCCAAGTCTAACGAGCCTCCGCGGGCGGTTCCATCGGTTCGTCGATCGGGAGTGTGTGCTCAGGTGGGCCAAGAAGGAGAGGAGCAGCAGGTGGGAGAACGCGGAGGTTCGGATATACCAGGACTGGAGTGCGGAGGTGGCGAAGAGGAGGGCCGGGTACAATCGAGCGAAGGCGGTGCTGCACAGGAAGGGGGTGAAGTTTGGCATGTTGCAGCCGGCGCGACTGTGGGTTAGCTACAAGGACCGGCACCATTATTTTGAGTCTCCGGAGGAGGGGTGGGCCTTTGTTCAGGCCAAGAAGCTGGACACAGACTGAGGGTCGGGATGGGCGATTGGGGACTGCGGTGGATATGTTATGCCTATTTTCTGTTCGGGGGGGGGGGGGGGGGGGGGCCTTTGCACTGTTTTGGGTTTCTTTTTCTCTATGTTTTTCTCTTTTGGGTTGGGGAGGGTGGATGGGGCGGGTTGGGCACTGTTTGTGTTGGTGGCGGGGCCTGGTAGGTGGAGAGCGCGGGCTTTTTCCCGCGCCGAAGACTGGGGGAGGCGGGGAAGCAAGGATTGTTTCCCGCGCTCAGAACGGAGGGGGAGAGCCTGTGGATGGGGAGCGGGAGAGGAAGGTGTGCCACACAATGGGAGGAGTCGAAGGGGAGGCGGGAGTGGCCGGGGTCAGCAGGAGTCAGCTGACTTGCGGAAGTGCAATGGGGCGGAGTAAACCAGCTAGGATGGGTCCTAGCCCCGGGGGGGGGGGGGGGGGGGGGGGGGGGGGGGGTGATGCCGCTGTGGGGAACGGGCCGGGGGTGGGGTGCGGGCGCGTGGCTGGCCGAGGAGGGGTCATGGCTAGTCGGCGGGGGAGGGTAGCCCCCTAATCCGGCTGATAACCTGGAATGTAAGGGGACTGAATGGGCTGGTTAAGCGGGCCCGCGTGTTCACGCACCTGAAGGGGCTCAAGGCGGATGTGGTTATGCTCCAGGAGACACACCTGAAGGTGGCAGACCAGGTAAGACTGAGGAAAGGGTGGGTAGGTCAGGTGTTTCACTCGGGGCTTGATGCCAAAAATCGAGGGGTGGCGATCTTGGTGGGAAAGAAGGTGTCATTCAAGGCGTCGAGCATTGTGGCAGATGATGGCGGTAGGTACATAATGGTAAGTTGCAGGGAGAGAGGGTGGTACTGGTCAATGTGTATGCTCCGAACTGGGACGATGCGGGTTTTATGCGGCGTATGTTGGGTCGGATCCCAGACTTGGAAGTGGGGGGCCTGATAATGGGGGGAGACTTTAGCACGGTGTTGGATCCGGCACTGGATCGCTCCACGTCTAGGACGGGTAGGAAGCCGGCGGCGGCTAGAGTATTGAGGGGATTTATGAACCAAATGGGAGGGATGGACACTTGGAGATTTGCAAGGCCGGGGGCTAGGGAATTTTCATTCTTCTCACATGTCCATAAGGCTTATTTTCGAAACTACTTTTTCATTTTGAGTAGGGCGCTGATAGCGAGAGTAGAGGATACAGAGTATTTGGCAATAGCCATTTCGGACCACGCCCCGCATTGGGTGGACTTGGAGATGGGGGAGGAGAGGGACTAGCGCCCGCTGTGGCGCTTGGAGGTGGGGCTGTTGGCGGACGAGGTGAGCGAGCGGGTCCGAGGATGTGTAAAGAGGTACTTGGAGACCAACGACAACGGGGAGGTCCGAGTGGGGATCGTATGGGAGGCACTGAAGGCGGTGATGAGGGGAGAGCTGATCTCCATTAGGGACCACAAGGAGCAGAGGGAGCGGGGGGGAGAGGGTGAGGCTGGTGGGGGAGATGGTGAGGGTAGACAGGAGGTATGCGGAAGAGCCTGAGGAAGGATTGTTGAGGAAGAAGCGTAGCCTCCAGGCCGAATTCGACCTGGTGACCACCAGGAAGGCGGAGGTGCAGTGGAGGAAGGCCCAGGGAGTGGTCTACGAGTATGGGGAAAAGGCAAGCCGGATGCTGGCGCATCAGCTTCGGAAGCGGGTTGCAGCTAGGGAGATCGGGGGAGTTAAGGACAGGGGAGGGAGCGTGGTGCGGAGTGGGGTTGGCATCAATGGGGACTTCAGGGACTTCTACGAGGAATTGTACCGATCCGAGCCCCCACGGGAGGAGGGAGGGATGGGCCGTTTCCTGGACCAATTGAGGTTTCCAAAGGTGGAAGAGGGACTGGTGGCGAGACTGGGGCCCCCGATTGGGCTGGAGGAGCTGATCAAAGGGATAGGAAGCATGCAGGCGGGGAAGGCACCGGGGCCAGAAGGATTCCCGGTCGAGTTCTATAAAAAATATATGGACCTGTTGGGCCTGCTGTTAGTTAGGACCTTTAATGGGGCAAGGGAGGGGGGGGGGGGGGGCTTTACCCCCGACGATGTCCCGGGCACTGATCTCCTTGATCCTGAAGCGGGACAAGGATCCCCTGCAATGTGGGTCTTACAGACCGATTTCCTTGCTAAATGTAGATGCCAAGGTGCTGGCGAAGGTCTTAGCCACGAGGATTGAGGATTGTGTGCCACAGATCATCCATGAAGACCAGACGGGGTTTGTGAAGGGGAGACAGTTGAACACGAATGGGCGGATGCTTTTGAACATTATCATGATGCCAGCGAGGGTGGGGGAGGCGGAGATAGTGGTGGCGATGGACGCTGAGAAAGCCTTCGATAGGGTAGAGTGGGGGTACCTGTGGGAGGTGCTGAAGAGGTTTGGGTTTGTCAGGTGGGTTAGGCTGTTATATGAGGTCCCGATGGCGAGTGTGGCCACAAATAGGAGGAGGTCCAAGTACTTTCGGTTCCACCTGTGTCCCCTGTCCCCCCTGCTCTTCGCACTGGCGATTGAACCCCTGGCTATGGCACTGAGAGAGTCGAGGAACTGGAGGGAGTTGGTGCGGGGTGGGGAGGAGCATAGGGTGTCGCTTTATGCGGACGACCTGCTGCTGTATTGGCGGACCCGGTGGGAGGAATGCCAGAGGTAATGAGGATCCTTAGGGAATTCGGGGACTTTTCGGGGTACAAGCTCAATATGGGGAAGAGCGAGCTGTTTGTAGTTCAGCTAGGGGACCAGGAGAAGGGGATTGGCGAGCTCGCACTAAAAAGGGCAGAGAGGAGCTTCAGATATTTGGGGGTCGAGGTGGCCAGGAGCTGGGGGGCCCTGCATAGGCTTAACTTTACAAGGCTGGTGGAGCAAATGGAGAAGGAGTTCAAGAGGTGGGACGCGTTGCCGCTGTCCTTGGCGGGTAGGGTGCAGTCAATCAAAATGACGGTGCTCCCAAGGTTTTTGTTCCTGTTCCAGTGCCTCCCCGTATTTATCCCGAAGGCTTTTTTCAGGCGGGTTAACAGGAGTATAATGGGGTTTGTGTGGGCGCGAGGGACTCCGAGGGTGAGAAGGGTGTTCCTGGAGCGGAGTAGAGATAGGGGGGGGCTGGCGCTGCCCAACCTCTGTGGGTACTACTGGGCTGCCAATGCGACGATGGTGCGCAAGTGGGTGATGGAGGGGGAGGGGGCTGCGTGGAAGAGGCTGGAGACGGCGTCCTGTGTGGGCACGAGTCTGGGGGCGCTGGCAACGGCACCGCTGCCGCTCCCCCCAAGGAGGTATACCACAAGCCCGGTGGTGGTGGCGGCCCTCAAAATTTGGGGGCAGTGAAGGCGGTATAGGGGGGAAGTTGGGGCCTCGGCGTGGACCCCATTACGGGGGAACCACCGGTTCGCCCCAGGAAGAACAGGTGGAGGGTTTTCGGGGTGGCACAGGGCAGGGATACGAAAGTTGGGGGACCTGTTTGTGGACGGGAAGTTCGCGAGCTTGGGTGAGCTGGAAGAGAAGTACGGGCTACCCCTGGGGAACACCTTCAGGTGCTTACAGGTAAGGGTGTTTGCCAGACGGCAGGTGGTGGAATTCCCACGGCTACTGCCACACACAGTACAGGACAGGGTGCTCTTGGGGGGGGGGGGGGGGGGGGAAGATCTCGGAAACGTACCAGGTGATGCAGGAGGCCTCGGTGGTGGAGTTGAAAGGGAAGTGGGAGGAGGAGTTGGGAGAGGAGATCGAAGAGGGGACGTGGGCAGATGCCCTAGGGAGGGTGAACTCTTCCTCTTCGCGCGCGAGGCTCAGCCTCATACAGTTTAAGGTGCTGCACAGGGCACACATGACCGGGACAAGGATGAGCCGGTTCTTTGGGGGTGAGGACAGGTGTGTTAGGTGCTCAGGGAGCCCAGCAAATCACACCCATATGTTCTGGGCATGCCCAGCGCTGGAGGAATTTTGGAAGGGCATAGCGAGGACGGTGTCGAGGGTGGTAGGATCCAGGGTCAGGCCGGGCTGGGCGCTCGCAATATTTGGGGTGGCAGAGGAGCCGGGAGTGCAGGAGGCGAAAGAGGCCGGAATTCTGGCCTTTGCGTCCCTGGTAGCCCGGCAAAGGATTCTCCTTCAATGGAAAGATGCAAGGCCCCCAAGCGTGGAATCCTGGATCAGCGATATGGCAGGGTTCATTAAATTGGAGAGGGTGAAATTCGCCTTCAGAGGGTTGGTACAAGGGTGCTTTAGGCGGTGGCAACCGTTCTTAGACTTGCTGGCAGAACGATAGACATTGGTCAATGGCAGCAGCAGCTCGGGGGGGGGGGTTTACTTTATTTTTGTTTATGTTATGTACACCGGAGGGTCTGAGGGGGTGTATACACCTGTTGTGTTAAGTCGGGGTGTTAATGTTAATTTATTATTTAGGTACAGAGGGGGGGGGGGGGGGGGGGGGGGGGGGGAGGGGTTTGGGGGTTGCTTTTTTAGATTGTGTTTTGTACTTAACCCTGTTGGGTGCTTTTTTCTGTCTCATTTTGTAATTGATATTTTATGAAAACCTTTAATGAAAATTATTTTTTAAAAATAAAAAAAATCATGGGAAGGAGGCATCGCTGGGCCACGGCCACTTGAGGTGCTGAAGCAATGCATTACAAGTGTGATGAACGTAGGAATTTCAGATGTATTATAGGTATTTGGTGCGGTAAGGGCTAAAAGCCTATGTTAGAGTGTGTTTGATTGCTGCAATCATGTTTTAAAAGAAATCCTAGTTTGAAAGGCAAGTATATTTTGGGAGCCAGGGGCATAATTAAACTATTTTTAGGAAAATTCTAAAGCAACAGCTCTTATTCATATAGTGTAGTTAATGTAACTAAGTGTCCCAAGGTATTTCGCAGGAGTGTTATGAAGTAAAAATTGACAGTTGACCAAAAGCTTGGTCAGAGTGGTAGGTTTTAGGAGCACTTAAAAGTGGAAAGAGAATTAAAGAAGTGGAGAAGTTTAGGGAAGGAAATTCAGGGCTTAGAACCGTGGCTGCAGAGGCACAGCCACGAATAGTGGTGCAGTTCAAATTGGGGATGGTCAAGAAGCCAGAGCACACATATCTCAAAGGGTTGTGGGACTGGAGGAGGCTACAGAGATAGGAAAACCTTGGAGGGATTTGACAAAAGGATGAAAATTTTAAAATCAAGGTGTTACTTAGTCATGAACCAATACAGGTCAGCAAGAACGGGGCGATGGGTTGACAGGACTGGGTGTGAATAAGGGCACAGGCATCAGAGATTTGGAATCCTCACGTTTATGGCATATAGAAAAGGGAGGTTAGGAGTTTAACCTTGCAATAGTCAGATCTAGTAGGCTTACATTAACACTGCAATGAAGTTACTGTGAAAACCCCCTAGTCGCTACACTCCGGCGCCTGTTCGGGTACATTGAGGGAGAATTCAGAATGTCTAATTCACCAAACAGCATATCTTTTAGGACTTGTGGGAGGAAAGCGGAGCACCCAGAGGAAACCCACACAGACACAGGGAGAACGTGCAGACTCCGCACAGACAGTGCCCCAAGCTGGGAATCGAACCTGGGACCCTGGCGTTGTGAAGCAACAGTGCTACTGTGCCGTTCCTGCAAAAAAGGCATCGATGAGGGTTTTAGCAGCAAATGAGTTGAAGTAAAGGAGGAGTTGGATGATATTACATAAATGGAAATGGATGTTCTTAATGATGACACGAATATATGGTTGAAAGCTCGTCTTGAGGACAAATATCACACAAAGATTGCAAATGGTCCCATTCAGCCTCGCTGCTCACCTCTGCAGGAAATGTGCGGGTGCATCTCAGGCATAATTTTTGAGAGTTTAAATTCTACATGATACCTAAAATACAGATGTTACAGAGTCAATTTTCTTCCCCTCAGCCTTTTAACCTTCAGCACCTGCCCCAATGAAAATGCAGCTCCCCTTCAAGGGATGCAAGCTGGTTTTAGGAAATGCAGGCTGGTTTTAATTGGTGTTAGCCTATACGGACCTTGGTTCCCTGCTGAGTGTGTAGCCACTTGCAGCACATTTAGTGTTGGGCTGCATTCCACAATCGTGTTACTAACATTAGTTCCATTGGGTGCGGGTAATTGTTCATCATAATCCAATTAATGTGATTTAGCATTTCTTAGCCTGTCAATTTTAATACCATGATTGAGATTAATTTATAAAACAAAGCTTAAAGAGTTATAATAATACTTAAGATCAAGTGCTCAACACAGAAAATTATACATTCGCAAAACAGTAAATGAATTTCTCCTTCCTGCTAAAAAGTGACTAATTTACGATGGCGTGATTCAGCCACAACGTAGCAATCGGCGCGGAGTCTGGCGCAACGGGTGAATCCCGCAAGAGCTCCAAATCGGGCTCCACGCTGGGCACTGATCACGAGTCACACGACTTGCTCCGCTCGCCATGATCTGGATCATGTCCTCGCTGGGCGTGATTCAAGTAATGATATCCGGATGCCGCATTTACCCAGCGCCTGGAAGTCAACAGCTGTGCCTGCGAGATCTCGATAGGTTGCCTTTTAGTACTGGTTTCCACAAATGTGGATCAATTGTGACGGCACCTCGAGGGGTCTTACAGGCCATTAGAGACACCCGGGTGGTCGGGGACAAAGCAGGGTAGTACCCTAGCACTCCCCCTGGCACCCAGGTATCTTGTCACTGCCAGCCTGGCACCCTGGAAGTGCCACCCAGGCACCCTTGTACTGCCACTGCTAGGGTGCCAGGATGGCAGCGCCAAGTTGCTCAGGTATCAGGTTGGTACTGCCAGGGGTCAGGCCTGGTGGGAGCCATGCCCATTAGAGCAGTTGTTCTCGGGGCCAATAGATGTTGGGGTGGGGGATTGGTGAAGGACGTCCAGAAAGCAAAGGGGAGGCCTGAAAAGGAAGGGGGGGGGTGAAGATATCAGGCTGCCGGTCAAAACGGCACCCCGATCTGCAAGAAGGCGTTCCTGCCCAGGAAACCAACTAAAGTGCGGCCTCGGCAGGGAGAACTCCGAGGCTGAAGCAGCTGAGAAACACCACACCAAACGCACCCAAAACCGGGCTTAGTATCAAGTCCACTGAATCGCGCCCAATGACGAAGTCTGAACTAAAAATGCAATTAATAAGACACTGCATTTTATGTTTACTAATTGTGCAGTCCTAACTGATGACCCGGCAACCGACGTCACCGGACGCATTCAGGATGATGGTATTTTCTGGTCTTCGTCCCACATTCTGCTATGAAGTGCATGCTGCAGATGGTGTTACCATGCACATCATGCCATTCATTCATACCCCCTTCTCTCACTCTAACCCTCCCTTTGAGAAGTTCTGCTTTCAGAGATCCAAGACCTGTCACCTGGCCAGCCAGGGGTATAACTATAAAGGGAGAGCATACGTCAGAAGAAACAGCACTGATACTTGATCAGCCCAGGTATTGACTCTGTGCTTAACTTAGAGGGTAGCACATTCACATGGTTGTTACTGTACACAGGTAGGATGCAGCAATGCCAGGGAAAAGGACATTGTGTGCCAGTTCCCTGGAAGGCGAGTTCTCTGCAGCAGACATAGTAGAGGACTTTGATGGGTTGATGCAGAGGAAAAGATTGACGGGCATATGCACTGTGGTCCTTGCTGCATTAACAGCCCTGCTAGAAGAGCATCTTGTCATTGTTAAATGGTAGCTCCAACTTCATCTGGAGCTCAAAGTCCATCCTTTCCAGTGTGCCTGTGGTGGTCAATTCCAGGATAGCAATTGCGGACCCAGCTGTATTGCAGAGTCTGATGGCCAATATCTCAGCTTTTCTTGCTGCACACCCAAAGTCTGAGTACTGCATTCGAAGCTCAGGTGCTTGGTGCCAAACATACTTAGAGACTGCTGCCGTTGTGGCTGTGGATACCAGTGCTCAAAGGGGCTGGCAGGATCTCACAACAATAGTTGATTCAGAAGAAAGTAGCTTGGAGGAGGTGCTGATGGGTGGCACTGGTTCAATTATGCATGAACCTCCCTCAGGGTAACAGCATTCACTCTCACACCATTGCCACTCCACCATTGCCCTTGCTGCTTCCTGTCAGCCAGTGCAGCTGTCCATGCTGAGGTGATACAAGGTTATCTCCTGTCTCCTTTATTGAAAGTCATCAGCCTTCAATCAGTCATGCTGCAAGCACTGGGGGAGCGCTACGTTGTAACACTGGGCCAGGCAAAGGTAAATGAAAGACAGGCACGAAGGGACTAGTTATTGAATAAAGTTTGAATGGAATGGTTGGTTTATGGTGTCTTTTATTTCAGGATTTTGGCCAAGACTATGCTGTAATGGTTAATAATAGAGGAATGGAAAGGTGCAGAAATGTGAAGCAATGTTGATCTGGGGATATTTTCAGAGGAATGCTGAGGAGGTCGTGGATAGCACGTTCAGTGAGTTGGTCACACCGCAGATTAGGATTGGTGAGGGAGACAGGAATGGGTGACCAAAAGGCAGAGAAAGAGCAGGAAGGCAGTGCAGGTGTCCCCTGCTGTCATCTCCCTCCAAGTACCTGGGAATACTGAAGGGGGAGGGTGAAGAGCCAGTTGTCGTGGTGCATATAGGCACCAACGATATAGGTAAAAAACGGGATGAGGTCCTACAATCAGAATTTAGGGAGTTAGGAGATAGGTTTTAAAAGTAGGACCTCAAAGGTAGTAATCTCAGAATTGTTACCAGTGCCACGAGACAGTCAGAGTAGAAATTCAAGAATAGTCAGAATGAATACGTGGCTTGAGAGATGGTGCAGGAGGGAGGGGTTCAGATTTTTGGGACATTGGAACCGGTTCAGGGGGCGGTGGGACCATTACAAATCGGATGGTCTACACCTGGGTAGGACTGGAACCAATGTCCTAGGGGGTGCTTTTGCTAACACTGTTGGGGAGGTTTTAAACTAATGTGGCAGCGGGATGGGAACCCGATTAGGAAGTTAGAGGTCAGTAAAGAGGCAGCAACTAAAGCTAGTGAAGTGTTGGGTGCTCGGAGGTACAGACGTACCAACACGGTTGCGATTGGTACAACGCAGTTTTATTCCATTAAACTATTTATATATCAGACTTGGTACTCAGCACGTTGTGACTGTGTGAGTGTCTTGCTATGAGGTCCTGGCCCTGTGCCGTCTCCAGATGGACTGCCCAGGAAGTGTTGTGTTTCTTGTTTTATACGGTGTCTGCTCTTGGCTGTCGTGTTATGTGTGCTAATTGGTCCGTTGGTCTGTCTATCATTATGTATGTGTTATGATGTATGTTTGAATATCATGACATCCCCCTTTTTTACAAGATTATGTGCCTACGTGGTTATAAATATAAATGTGTCCTGAGTGCAGCTAAAGGTGTGTGTGTGTGCGTAATATTTACATTATGTACATGGGGCTTAACTATATACAAGGGGCGATGTCAGGAGTGACATGCTAACGAGGTTGTACCATAACAAAAGAAGAACAACGTGGAAATTTGGAACGATCAAACGAAGCCTGTAACGATAAAACAGTGACATGTTATAAAACAGTGGTTGCAAAAGTTTGACGTGTAAACAGTCTCATAAGTCCAGTCTAGTAGGTGGGTGACGAATTTGGGTTGACCGTTAGGGTGGCACTCTATTCATCGCCCGGATTGATGGTGTTGACCCGGTTCCCATCAATGACCGCAACCCGGAAGGCGTCTTGGTCATCTGTGTCGTCGGTTTGGATGTTGTGATGTGGAGGCTGAATGGTCCGCACGTTCCTGCGAGGTTGTCGGAGATGTGGAAGATCAACAGGTTGAGCCGCTCGACAGTAGGCAGCGTAGTGGCCCATCTTGCCACAGCGTAGGCATTGTCGGGTTTTTGCAGGACATTGCCCTTTTAAATGTGCAGCTCCACAGTTGCCGCACGTCATGATGCCACTGCGCATGCGCAGTTCGGTCTTGCGTCGGGCGCGCTGCGCAGCACGTCCCTCAGTGTTGCCGTAGGTTTTGGTGCGCACAAACGCGGGAGGCCTTAAAAAGCGCACAAAATGGCCGCCCTCGTCCGGGCCGCGGGCCGGGAGAAACTCGATTGCCTGGACGCGTTCGGCCTCGTGGGTGGCCTGGCTTGCCGATTCGATCGCGTGGGACCCCCTCCGTGCCAATTCGGTCACCTGAAATTGGGCATAGCGGCTAGTCGCATTCTCATGCAGGACACAGGCTTCAACTGCAAATGCTAAGGTCAGGCCTTTTATTTTTAGAAGCTGCTGGCGTAGGCCACTGGAGGCAACGCCAAAAATGATCTGGTCCCGGATCATGGACTCTGAGGTGGTGTCGTAACCGCAGGACTGTGCGAGTATGCGGAGGTGCGTCAGGAAGGACTGAAAGAGCTCATCCTTACCTTGCAGGCGCTGCTGAAAGACATACCTCTCAAAGCTTTCATTGACCTCAACGTTGAAGTGCTTGTCGAGCTTGAGGAGGACCGTGTCATACTTAGCTTTGTTCTCGTCTTCCGCGAACACCAAGGAGTTGTATACATCGATGGCGTGCTGACCTGCGGTAGTGAGGAGCATGGCAATCTTTGTTTCGTCCGAGGCGCCCTGTTTTTCATTGGCTTGCATGAAGAGTTCGAAGCACTGCTTGAAGAGCTTCCAATTTGTGCCCAGGTTCCCAGCGACTTGCAACGGCTGCGGTTTGCTGAGGGTGTCCATGGCTCAGGATGGCAGATTTGCCGGTAGGTATCGATTCACTCCAGGTATCATGAAGTGTTGGGTGCTCTGAGGTACAGACGAACCAACACGGTTGCGATTGGTACAACGCAGTTTTATTCCATTAAATTACTTATACATCAGACTTGGTACTCAGCACATTGTGACCGTGTGAGTGTCTTGCTATGAGGTCCTGGTCCTGTGCCATCTCCAGATGACATGCAGGTTAGGTGGATTGGCCATGCTAAATTGCCCGTAGTGTCCATAAGGGTTGGGAGGGGTTATTGGGTTGCGAGGATAGGGTGGAAGTGAGGGATTAATGTGGGTCGGTGCAGACTTGATGGGCCGAATGGCCTCCTTCTGCACTGTATGTTCTATGTAAAGGACCATCTATAACTGCCCAGGAAGTGTTGTGTTTCTTGTTTTATACTGTGTCTGCTCTTGTCTGTGATTGGCTGTTGTGTTATGTGTGCTAATTGGTCCATTGGTCTGTCTATCATTATGTATGTGTTATGATGTATGTTTGAATATCATGACAGCTAGTAAGGTACTAGATAATAAACTCAATGTGACTAAGGGGAAGAGTAGACAGGGAAGAGATGATGAACGCAAAGGGACAGGTGGTCTGAGGTGTATTTGTTTCAATGAGAGAAATGTAGCAGGTAAGGCAAATGAACTTGGGGCTCGGATTAGTACCTGGGAATACGATGTTATTGGTATTACTGAGACTTGGTTGAGGGAAGGGCAAGACTGGCAACTAAATATCCCAGAGTATAGATGCTTCAGGAGGGATAGAGAGGGAGGTAAAAGGGGTGGAGTTGCATTACTGGTCAGAGATGATATCACAGCTGTGATTAAGGAGGGCACGATGGAGGATTCGAGCACTGAGGCAATATGGGTACAGCTAAGAAATAGGAAGGGTGCAGTAACAGTGTTGGGAATTTACTACAGGCCTCCCAAATGCGAGCTGAAGTAGAGGTACAAATATGTAGACAGATTATAGAAAAATGTAGGAGAAATAGGGTGGTCGTGATGGGAGATTTTAACTTCGCCAACATTGAATGGGACTTATGTAGTGTTGGAGGCGTAGATGGAGCAGAATTTCTAAGGAGCATCCAGGAGAGTTTTTTAGAGCAGTATGTAAATAGTCCAACTCAGGAAGGGGCCATACTGGACCTCGTATTGGGGAATGATCCCAGCCAGGTGGTTGAGGTTTCAGTAGGTGATTACTTTGGGAATAGCGATCACAATTCCGTAAGTTTTAGAATTCTCATAAACAAAGAGAGTGGTCCTAAAGGAAGAGTGCTAAATTGGGGAAAGGCCAAGTATAACAAAATTCGGCAGGAGTTAGGGAATGTGGATTGGGAGCAGCTGTTTAAGAGTAAATCCACATTTGAAATGTGGGAGTCTTTTAAGGAAAGGTTGATTAAGAGTGCAGGACAGACATTCCCTGTGAAAATGAGGGATAGAAATGGTAAGATTAGGGAACCATGGATGACGGGTTGAACTGTGAGACTAGCTAAGATGAAAAAGGAAGCATACATAAGATCTAGGCGACTTAAAACTGATGAAGCTTTGGAGGAATATCGGGAAAGTAGGACAAATCTCAAAAGTGCAATAAAGAGAGCTAAAAGGGGTCATGAAATATCTTTGGCTAACAGGATTAAGGAAAATCCCAAAGTCTTTTATTCGTATATAAGGAGCAAGAGGGTAATTAGAGAAAGGATTGGTCCACTCAAAGAAAAAAGAGTGAATTTACGTGTGGAGTCAGAGGAAATGGGTGAGATTCTTAATGAGTACTTTGCATCGGTATTCATCAAGGAGAGGGACATGACGGATGTTGAGGCTAGGGATGGATGTTTAAATAGTCTAGGTCAAGTCGGCATAAGTAAGGGGGAAGTTTTGAGTATTCTAAAAGGCATTAAGGTGGACAAGTCCCCAGGTCCGGATGGGATCTATCCCAGGTTACTGAGGGAAGCGAGGGACGAAATAGCTGGGGCCGAAACAGATATCTTTGCAGCATACTTGAGCACGGGTGAGGTCCCGGAGGACTGGAGAATTGCTAATGTTGTCCCTTTGTTTAAGAAGGGTAGCAGGGATAATCCAGGGAATTATAGACCTGTGAGCTTGACGTCAGTGGTAGGCAAACTGTTGGAGAAGATACGGAGGGTTAGGATCTTTTCACATTTGGAAGAAAATAGACTTATCAGTGATAGGCAGCATGGTTTTGTGCAGGGAAGGTCATGTCTTACAAACCTAATAGAATTCTTTGAGGAAGTGACAAAGTTAATTGATGAGTGAAGGGCTGTAGATGTCATATACATGGACTTCAGTAAGGCGTTTGATAAAGCTTCCCATGGCAGGTTGATGGAAAAAGTGAAGTCGTATGGGGTTCAGGGTGTACTAGCTAGATGGATAAAGAACTGGCTGGGCAACAGGAGACAGAGAATAGTGGTGGAAGGGAGTCTCAAAATGGAGAAAGGTGACTAGTGGTGTTCCACAGGGATCCGTGCTCGGACCACTGTTGTTTGTGATATACATAAATGATCTGGACGAAGGTATAGGTGGTCTGATTAGCAAGTTTGCAGATGATACTAAGATTGGTGGAGTTGCAGATAGCGAGGAGGACTGTCAGAAAATACAGCAAAATATAGATAGATTGGAAAGTTGGCCAGAGAAATGGCAGATGGAGTTCAATCCAGGCAAATGCGAGGTGATGCCTTTTGGAAGATCTAATTCAAGAGCGGTCTATACGGTCAATGGAAGAGTCCCGGGGAAAATTGATGTACAGAGAGATCTGGGAGTTCAGGTCCATTGTACCCTGAACGCAGGTCGATAGCGTGGTCAAGAAGGCATACAGCATGCTTGCCTTCAGCAGACGGGGTATTGAGTACAAGAGTCGGCAGATCATGTTACAGTTGTATAGGACTTTGGTTAGGCCATATTTGAAATACTGTGTGCAGTTCTGGTCGCCACATTACCAGAAGGATGTGGATGCTTTAGAGAGGGTGCAGAGGAGGTTCACCAGGTTGTTGCCTGGTATGGAGGGTGCTAGCTATGAAGAAAGTTTGAGTAGATTCGGATTGTTTTCGTTGGAAAGACGGAGGTTATTGGGGGACCTGATTGAGGTCTACAAAATTATGAGAGGTATGGACAGGGTGGATAGCAACAAGCCTTTTCTAAGAGTGGGAGTGTCAATTATAAGGGGTCACGATTTCAAGGTGAGAGGGGGAAAGTTTAAGGGAGATGTGCGTGGAAAGTCTTTTACGCAGAGGGTGGTGGGTGCCTGGAACACTTTGCCGGCAGAGGTGGTAGAGGCGGGCACGATAGCATCATTTAAGATGCATCTAGACAGATATATGAACGGGCGGGGAACAGAGGGAAGTAGATCCTTGGAAAATAGAAGACAGGTTTAGATAAAGGATCTGGATCGGCACAGGCTGGGAAGGCCAAAGGGCCTGTTCCTGTGCTGTAATTTTCTTTGTTCTTTGAATCAGAGTCCGATGAGAAGTTTTTGGACAGTCCAATCAGAGCAATGATGTTTCCCTCCCTGCCTTCACCTCTTCAGGTGGTCGTTGAAGGTCTTGGACTGAGGATCGCAGACTCAGAATTGCCAAGTTGTGGAGGATACAGCAGATGGCCATGAAACGTGAGACATATTCCATCAAATACCATAGTGCTCCCCTACTCCAAATTCCAATCCCTAGACTCTATCCCTTTCCTAAGACTAAACCAGCCTGTTCGCTCTCTTGGTGTGATACTTGACCCCGAGGTGAGCTTCCAATCTCATATTCCCTCCATCAATAAGACCACATTATTTCCACCTCCGGAACATCACCTGACTTCGCCCCATCTCAGTTCATCCATGGCTGGAACCTCATTCCTGTCTTTTCAACCATTAGACTTAACTATTCCAATCCACTCCTGGTTGGTTTCTCACATGCTACCTTCCCTATACTGGAAGTTATCCAAACATTTGCTGCCCGTGTCTTAACTCACACTTAGTCCTGTTCACCTATCACCAATGTGCTGGTTGACTTACATTGGCTCCTGGTCAACCATCGCCTTGATTTTAAAATACTCATTATGGTTTACAAATCCCTCCATGGCCTTACCCTTCAATATTTCTATAAACTCCTTCAGCCCCACAACTCTCATCTAATTTTGGCCTCTTGAGCGTCCCCACTGGTATCCATCTGAATAGCTGGGACCACAGCTATTCACGATATACATTAATGATCTGAAGAAGGAACTGAGGGCATTGTTTCTCGGTTTGCAGATAATACAAAGATCTGTAGAGGGGTAGGTAGTATTGAGGAAGCAGGAAGGCTGCAGAAGAACCTGGACAGGCAAGGAGAGTGGGCAAAAAAGTGGCAGATAGAATACAATGTGGAAAAGTGTGAGGTTTTGCACTTTGTAGGAAGAATAGAGGCATAGACTATTTTCTAAGTGGGAAAGGCTTTGCAAATCAGGGAACAAAGGGACTTAAGAGTCCTAATTAGGATTCTCTTAAGGTTAACATGCAGGTTCAGTTGGCAGTTAGGAAGGCAAATGCAATGTTAGCATTCGTGTAGAGAGGTCTAGAATACAAGAACAGGGATGTATATCTGAGGCTCTATAAGGCTCTGGTCAGACCCAATTTGGAATATTGTGGGCCTCGTATCTCAGGAAGGATGGACTGGCCTTGGGTCCAGAGGAGGTTCACAATCAAGAATGATCCCCGGAATGAAGGACTTGCCATATGAGGAGCGGTTGAGGACGCTGGGTCTGTACTCGATGGAGTTTAGAAGGATGAGGGGGGGATCTCATTGAGACTTACAGAATACTAAAAGGCCTAGATAGAGTGAACATGGAGAGGATGTTTCCACTAGTAGGAGAAACTAGAACCTGAGGGCACAGCCTCAGACTGAAGACACGTCCTTTAATAAAACAGAGATGAGGAGGAATTTCTTCAGCCAGAGGGTGGTGAATCTGTGGAACTCATTGCCGCAGACGGCTGTGGAGTCCAAGTGACTGAGTGTATTTAAAAAGAACAATACTGCACAGGAACAGGCCCTTCGGCCCTCCAAGCCTGTACCGGTCACAATGCCCACCTTTGCCAAAACCCTCAGCACTTCCTTGTGCTGTATTCCTCCATACTCATCCGATCCATGTGTTTGTCAAGATGCCTTTTGAATGCTGTTAATGTATCTGCTTCCACAATATCCTGGCATCGCATTCCAGGCACTCATCACCCTCTCCGTAAAAAACCTGCCTCGCACATCTCCTCTAAATGTTGCCCCATGGATCTTAAACCTGTGCCCCTTGGTGATTGACCCCTCCACCCGGGAAAGAGTGCCTGCCCATCCACTCTATTCATGCCCCTTATAATCTTGTAGACCTCTATCAGGTCACCCCTCAACCTCAGTCTTTCTAATGAAAACAAGCCAAGTCTATTCAGCCTCTCCACATGGCTAACACCCTCCAGACCAGGCAACATCCTGGTAAACCTCCTCTGCACCCTCTCCAAAGCCTCCACATCCTTCTGGTAGTGTGGCGACCAGAATTGTGCGCAATATTCCAGGTGTGGCCTTACCAAAGTTCTATACAACTGTAGCATGATTTGCCAATTTTTATGCTCGATGCCCCGTCCAATTCCGTATGCTTTCTTGACTACCTTGTCCACTTGTGTTGCCACCTCCAAAGATCTGTGGACCTGCACACCCACATCTCTGACTTTCTATATTCCTGAGAGTTTTGCCATTTATGGTATATTTTCCCTCCATGTTAGACCTACCAAAATGCATTACCTCACATTTGTCCGGATTAAACTCCGTTTGCCATTTCTCTGCCCAAGTCTCCAACCTATCTATGTCCTGCTGTATATTTTGACAATCCTCAATACTATCTGCCACTCCACCAACCTTGGTGTCATCCGCGAACTTACTAATCAGATCAACTACATTTCCCCCCAAATCGTTTATGTACACTACAAACAACAGAGGCCCCAGCACAGATCCCTGTGGAACACCACTAGTCACAACCTTCCATTCAGAAAAACACCCATCTACTGCTACCCTTTGCCTTCTGTGACTGAGCCAGTTCTGTATCCATCTTACCGCCTCACCTCTGATCCCGTGTGACTTCATCTTTTGTACCAGTCTCCCATGAGGCACCTTGTCAAAGGCTTTACTGAAGTCCATGTAAACAACATCCACCTTCCTCCCCTCAGCAATCGTCTTTGTCACCTCCTCAAAAACTCAATCGATTTAGTGAGGCACGACCTCCCCTTCACAAAACCATGCTGTCTATCGCTAATGAGTCCATTTATTTCCAAATGGGTATAAATCCTGTCCCTGAGAATTCTCTCCAATAATTTACCTACTACCGACGGGAGGTTCACCGGCCTATAATTTCCAGGATTATCCCTGCTACCTTTCTTAAACAGCAGTACCACCTTAGCTATTCTCCTGTCCTCTGGGATCTCACCTGTCGCCAATGAGGATACAAAGATGTCAGTCAAAGCCCCAGCAACTTACTCCCTTGCTTCCCTCAGTATTCTGGGGTAAGTCCCATCTGGGGGGTAAGTCCCATCCGGCCCGGGAGACTTATCTACCTTAATATCTTTTAAAACACCCAATACCTCCTTCCTTTCGATGTTAACATTATCCAGACAGTGTACACACCCTACCCAAGAATCATCTTCCACAAAGTCCCTTTCTTTGGTGAACACTGATGCAAAGTACTAATTTAGTACCTCGCCCATTTCCTCTGGCTCAACACATAGATTCCCCCCACTGTCCTTTTCCTGGCTTTTTACATATAAATTAAAATTTAAGACAGAGATAGATGGGTTGTTGATTAATAAGAGGATCAAGGGTTATGAGAAGAAGGCAGGAGAATCGGGATGAGAAACACATCAGCCATGATTGAATGGCGGAGCAGACCTGATGGGTCGAACGGCCTAATTCTGCTCCTATGTCTTATGGTCTACACCCAAAGGAATTCCCTCCCTAACCTCTACCTCTCTTGCCTACTTTAAGATATTCTTTAAAACCTACCTCTTTGACCAAGTTTTTGATCAGCTGACCTGCTATCACCACATGTGGCTCTTTGCGTTATAATGCTCCTGTGAAGATTCATAGAACCATAAAATCCCAAAAGTGCAGAAGGAGGCGATTCGGCCCATCGAGTCTGCACTGACCCTCTGAAAGAGCACCTCACTTAGGCCCACTCCCCCACCCTATCCTTGTAACCCCACCTAACCTGCAAATCGCAGGGCACTAAGGGGCAATTATAATTAGGCTAATCCACCTAACCTGCACATTTTTGGATTGTGGATGGAAACCGGAGAACACGGGGAGAAAGTGGAAACTCCACACTCAAAAGCCGAAATTGAACCCGGGTCCCTGGCGCTGAGGCAGCAGTGCAAACCACTATGCCACCCCTGAATCTTAGGATCTTTTATGTTGTTGTTGTTATGGGCAGAGGCTTTCAAATATTTGTGAAATAAAACCTAGTAACTTAAAACCATTGCTGAGAGAGTAGGACGTTGGAATCCGTGCTCGAAAAATCGAGGAAAGATCAGTTAATTTTACAAAATTGTACATTTGGAATTATTTTCTTATCAATAGAACTATGTGAAATTAAGTTGGAGGTGGCATTTTCAAACACTCGGCGTTCATTACAGAAAGATTTTTAGACCAGAATGGCTGTGTGTTTACAAGAAGATGTATATTCAAAAAATCTGGCCTAGGTTGTCTTATAGCCTTTTTCACCTGTTTCTTTCTTTAACTCTGGCAGATTACTGGCGAAGGCTTGTGTAAATGTTCGTGGTGACAGTTCTGGTTTTGCAGCCTGGGAGGTTCTGTCTCTTTTTCTGTCTTTTAATCCAATCTTTCTTTTCCTTTTTTTATTTTGCTTTCTATATTGATTCAATATTAAATTCTATATTTTTCCTTGTACTTCTTGATTCAGATCCTGCTCTTGCTTAACAATACTTTAATCTGATTGGTTATGAAGATACACAATTACTTGCCATGTTTACACAAGACCCAGATGTCCTGAAGAGGGCAGCATGCTACTTGAATCTCCAATTTACAGCAAATTCCAGTGCTCAAGGTCACAGAAATGAAATGAGCGAGGGGAATGCAGTCTTACATTTTCAAATCTCCTGTGCTGCAGAGTGTCGCTGACTTCAACTCCACTAGTTCAGGTGTTTTTCTAAATCTCCTCCTCACCTGCTGGGAAATTTAGGTATCAGGAATGTAATACCTGACACTCAAAGCTGATGAGGCATTAATGACAAGGAATAAATATGCTGGTTGATATATCCTGATTATTACTGTAGAACACCCTTAAATTGGCAGTTGAAGTTGGGTGGTTGGGGAACAATTCCCATGCTTTCACTTCCACTTAACTCAGAAACCATGGACTGAATTTTACAGGGGGAAACAGCGAGGGGGGAATTATTGCTTACGCCATTTTAGGAAAGTCAGTTGCAAACCAACCAACTTTTTAAAAAGCTGCCGAGCAGCAAAATTCAGCTGCAGCTGGGCCAGAATTTTGCACTCACCCCTGGCAGGTTTTTAGGTAGGGGGAGTGAAATTGAAAGAGCAAGGCTTTGGACGAGCGCAGCTAGCCTTTGCCCCAATTGAGACCCTTCGGTGACCAATTATTGGTCACTGAAGGGCTGTTTCCCAACAATTTTTAGGAGGATTGGGTGATGGCCAAAAATCAAAAGAGTTACATCTTGGGCAGGAGCGAGGTTGGGGGCAACCTCTGTCAGAAGCCCCCTTCTTAGGTTGGGCGCCACCCCCTTAAGTGGAGGGGGCACCCCTTTAAGCTCTGGTTGCCTTCAGATTCCCTCCCACTGCCGGCCTCTCCGCCAAGACCTGAATAACCCCCTCGCGATTCTCCAGGCCGTCCCTATCCTCCTCACCCTGGGACCCTTGGGTGGCACGGTAGCCCAGTGGTTAGCACTGCTGCTTCACAGCGCCAAGGACCTGGGTTCAATTCCTGGTTTGGGTCACTGTCTGTGCGCAGTCTGCATGTTTGCCTGGGTTTCCTCCGGGTGCACCGGTTTCCTCTCAAGTCCTGGAAAACGTGCTTGTTAGGTAAATTGGACATTCTGAATTCTCCCTCAGTGTACCCGAACAGGTGCAGGAGTGTGGAGGCTAGGGTATTTTCACAGTAACTTCACTGCAGTGTTAATTTAAGCCTACTTGTGACACTAATAATGATTATATATTTCCTTGAACAAACCTGAGCCTCGGGGGTCTGGACCTAGACTCTGTCCACTGCCATGCTGTTGCTGAAGGGACTAGGGCAGGGTTTTTCAAAGTGCGTGCCGCGAATCGCGGGTGGGTATAGGGAGGGTCGCAGAGCTATCCGTCGAGGCATTCCCACGGTGGTCCCGATCATGGGAAGCGGCCAACAGCCGCCACTGGCATTTAAGTTGAGAATGGCAGCTACTGCCACATTTTAAATGGGACACAAAATGAGGCTGTGTGCAGTCTTCCGACTATAAGCAGCAGGACTGGCTCGTACCCTTAATGTCAGGCGCCCTGTATGTACATTCTTTGGCACCAAATCACAGAGGAGAGCTTCTTCTATTTTCTGGCTGCTGGGAAGCAAGGCAAGAGGACCGTGAAGATGAATCATTTTGTAACAAGAAAGAGATGACCAGAGACACAAATAGGCAGAGTACCTACTGGCCAGGATCTCACATCTGAATGTGCTGGGGAGAGCTGCACAGGAGTGTCCAGGGCAAGAGAGAGCAGTTCTAATGTTAACTCTGTACAGAACTCCAGGGCCTCTGGTTAACAGCCTACAAAGAAGAAACTTAACTTGGGATCAAATCAGTATTAAGATGATTTCTTGAGATATGGTTTTGTCAATTGTGCCATTGAAAATAAGGATGCAAAGCCTGTGTGTGTTATATACCGAGAAGTACTGACAAATGAGAGGAGAAGTTTCAGATTTTGAAAGAGAAGTGTGGGTGAAACATTCCTTTTGAGGTTGAGATCCTAGAGTCAGTTATTAATTTAGAGCTGACTCCAAATGAAAAGAGTACGTTGCTGTACCCAACCTGTGATGGCACATTAAAAACGCACCAAAAGCCCATGAGACTGTCAGCATTCTGGATTAGCATCTTCCAAGAGTATCCAGAGCTGAGTAAAACAAGCATTTTGTTGCTATTACCCTTCATGACAACCTACATGTGTGAAGTTGGCGTTCCCGTTCTCACAAAGATGAAGACCTCTGGACATGATGGCCGTGCGCATTGCCCTCTCCTCCTGTGAACCTGATTGGAGTGAAATTGTGAGGACGAAGCAGGATCCCCTTTTGCTTTAAAGGTAAGCAGACGTGGCTTGTTGCGAAAGTTGACCAACGTGGGTCGCGAAGGTCGGCCAACATGGGTCCCAAAGGTGAACAAAAGGTTGGCAAAAGGGGGTCCCGGGAAAAAAAATGTTTGAAAAACACTGGACGAGGGAATTACCAGCCAATCAGATTGGCCAGCAGCTCTTTAGGGCGGGACTTCCTCCTGAACGAGTGGTGGAAGACCTACTATCAACCACTAAGTGTTTATTTGAACATGAAATGACTGTGGGACACTCGGAGTCAGAGGCAGGTGGCAGGAAACAATACCCTTCAGAGAGTGGCACTTATGTCCCTCAGTGGAAGCCCTGCCCTGGAGAGCTGCCGGCCAATCAGATTGGGCAACAGCTGTTGCAGTGCCAATGGTGCCAAAACTCAGTAGATGGCACTGCTGGGACTGCAAGCAGTGCCACAAAGGTGACCAATGGATCCAGATAAGTTCAGGGCTTTTGGGCAGGCAAGGTTCGGTCACCCTAACAAATGGTAAGGTGAGCGGGGAGGAGATGGGGAGACACAAAGTGGGTATGATCTTGGGGAGGGGGGTGCACCCAATGCAATTGGGCACCCTCCAAAGGATGTACCCCACATTCCTTCTCGCCCTCTCATCAACTTTGGTCAGAAAACAGCCTTCCCACTCACCTGTCTTCCACTGCCCAGCGTATTCTAGCAGTGGAGTTGGATTGGAAGTCTTTAAGTGGCCATTCATTGGCAAAGGGTCTCACTCGGCCTAAGCGACACCGGGCTAGTGGGCCCCTTCCCACTCCCTATATTATGTGGAATGGATCTGGAGTAGGCAGGTAGTCTATATGCTACCCATCCATCATATTTTATGTTCTCATTTGCTGAAAATACACCTATAAGGGGGCTTGTAAGATCCTGCTCCATTTTAAAGAGCAGCAAATGCCCCCAAACCTTGCATTCTCTCTTTAAAACCATAAAACATTAGTCTTAACTTGCAATTTTTTGCCCCCAATTAGTGAAATGACAAATAATTAATAAAAATATGAAAAATTACAATTCACCAACATTTCTCACATAAATATAAACAACTTAGAGTACTGTACTGAATAGAACATATGACAACTGAACAAGGAAAAATGAATGAGGGCATAGGCATGATTGGAAAATAGGGATTTCATAAGGCTTTTGAAAATGAGGGAGGTGGCAAGGTGGAGAGTAATGCAAATATTTGGAAGAAAAATAAAATGAATTGGTAATCTGCTAACTTTAATTATTTCAAGTAACCCTGTGAATATTAAATTACCTTTTCTGGATATTCAGGTTTTTCATATAAATTGGTGTTTGGTAACAGGACGCTGCCGCCTAGTGAAAAGGACATTCTGTCTATCACACAAATGAGTAATATGGTGTTTGAATTTTAGTGCCAGTGTGATACTCGGGTGTGTAGGCTGTACGTCTCAAAGATTGACGGATAGTATCAAAGGACAAGTTCCTTCGCTGTTTGCAACAAGCAATGTACTGACCAATTCTAACTAGCCTATGATTTCAAAACTCAAAATATGGGACGAAATTCACCCAAACAATTTCTAAGCGTGGTCTGCGGCAGAAAATGGGGTACGATTCCTGCCGAAGATTGCAATCCACCCACACCTCAAAATTACTTTGGAGCTGGGGTGATACGTACCATGGGGCCCCAAGATGCCGGCAAGGCCGGATCCTCTGAGATCATGGTGCCTGATCTCCCCCTGCCCCCCTAGCAAGATTCCAACCCCCCACCCCCAAAATCACTGGCAAGACCCCCCGCCAAGTGAGCGACACATGCCATGGGTTCATCAAGGGACCCCTCTCGCCTGCTTCAGGTTCCGCTCTCAGGCTTTGCTCCTCGGTAGTGTCAACCTGTCACTGGTTCCCCCGGCATCCTGGCAGTGGCAACCGGGCACTGCCAAGGTGCCAGGAGGCAGCACTCAGACAGAAGACCTGCAGCGGGAGTCTCCATTTCTGAGACGAAATGTTGATGCCGGCGCAGAATTCTTGGACTTTCACGACAGCAAAACTGGCGCCACACCTGGATCGATTCCGCTACCGTTAAGGGGCTAGCACAGGTGCCATGTGGAACACAATCGATTCTAATGAGAAACGTTGCCCGATTCACCAGTTTCGCGAACGACAATCAGACTGACAAGCTGCAGCCACATATATACAGTTCGCTCTGCACACATACCATCCCAGCAACCAAGATGGCAGCGAGGAAAGCAGCCCCAAAGTTCATGGACGCCGAGCTGGAGACCCTCCTGGACGCCGCGGAGGAGAGGATGAAGACTCTGTATCCCGGCCAGGAAGGAGGCTGCCAGCCGCCACCATTCACCGTGCCTGGGCGCAGGTGGCAGAGGCAGTCGGCACCATTGGCAACACCATCCGGACCGGCCAACAGTGCTGCACAAAACTGCACGACCTCCTCAGGGCGGTCATGGTGAGTAGGCAGCTCTGTGCCCCTGGCACCAAGCCCCGTCCCACACACCCGTAACCCAACACCCCCAACCCGGAGAGTGGTAGAACCCCCACTCTGCACCACATGCCAGTATCCATACTGGCTGCCATGGACAGATGCCCTGTCCACTGAGGCCACCCTCTGGGTTGCATGCGTTGGCCTGTATAACACTGTTGTTTTCGGTTTCCCCCCCAGGATAAGGCTGCGCACAACCACTGGGAGCGGTAGAAGACAGGAGGGGGATAGCCGGACATGTGGCCTCTCACTGTGACAAAGCAGAGGGTTCTGGACGTAGTCAGTGGCCCAGAGGAAAGGGAGGCTGCCGAGGTGGAGCAGAGCCACAGGCAAGGAAGTGAGACGCCGCTTAGTTGTGGTTCCACATGACGTGTGTCAGCACCCACCAACACCACCCTCACCCCCACCCCTACCCAAACACTCACCCCCTTCATCCCCTAGCCCATGGTCTGATCATGCGTCTTGTCTTGTGTTTTACAGGACCTGGTGATGGGGCAGGTCCATCTGGCGTCCCTCACCCCCAGCCAGTCCCACAGTCGGAGCACACCCAGTGAGCCGAGCAGCGACAAGGAGAGTAGCCCTCCGCCCGAGACTCAGGACACCCTGGAGCTCGAGTTGGAGGATGACAGTGAATTCCCATCACAGCTGCCTTCAACACCCACACCATCCCAGAGACACTCACCTCAGTTGGGCACTTTAGTGAATAGGCTCCTGGGACACTATCTGGTGCGCACCACACAGCTAACCCAGGACAGCAGGTGGAGGTAGGAACACCCTAGGGGGCGGACAGTTGGAGGACAGACCGACCCCAGGAATTTGCTACCGTCCAGACAGATTTTGGGCTTCTGGAACCGACAGTCCCATCTATAGTGGAGATGCAGTCGCAGAGCCAAGGACTACATGAGGGGTTGTCGGCGAGCATCCAGAAACGGGAAGCGCAGTTGGAGGAGTCCAACCTCATGCAGCAACAGGAGGTGGTGCTGACAGTGTGTGCCACCCAGCCCAACACTGGGGGCATTAGGGGCAACGGTTTCGGCTATGAGCAAACATGTCCAAGGCCTGAGGCATTCTGTGCGGGCGCTAGTCGAGGCCCATGGCAGGGTTGCTGTCTCACAGGCAACCATGTGCCAGAGCCACCTAAACATCGCAGCGACAGTCCTGAGCGTGGCCCAGTCACAGCAGGCCACGGCTGGGAATGTTGGCAGCATTTCCCAGGAACTGGCCGACATTGTGGAGACACAGAGGGAGGTGGGCCAGTCCCAGAGGGAGGTGGCGCAGTCACTGGCTGATGTGACACAAACCCAGAAAGTGGTGGCACAGTTGCAGCCTGATGTGGCACAGTCCCAGATGGTGATGATCCATTCCGTGTGCTCCATGGCCCGAGCTTGCGGACCCTGATCGAGACCAGAGCGGGCATGCAGGATTGGCAGCGGCAGATTGCGGGGAGTGTCTGGGGAAAGCTCCGCTCGTACCCCCGTCCCATGGAGTAGCCCGGGGGCCATCGGGCACCCCAGGGGAAGAGGAGGTGATGGTGCCGGTGACTCCCGCAGGGGAGGTGCCGGAACACTGCAGCACCTTGGACTCCCCACCACTTCTGTCCCTGGTGCATCAGGTGGCCAGTGGGCGGAACAGGGCTCCACTAAGCCACCTCGGAAACCCGAGCTGCAGCCAGGCCGATCCAGGCTCAGTTGCCCCAGAAGATGCCCGGCAATGGGGATCCAGGTCACAGGACAGGAATCACAGCAGGCCACCTCCACTCCTGCTGCACCGTATGAGGGACTACCTAGACATAGCGTTAGGGCCCGTAAGGCCAGGAAGGTAGACACTAGTTAAGTTGGCATGGGTACAATTAAGTTATAGGGGCTAGGGCACAAACTTGCAAATATTTGTTCACGTTAAACACCTGCAGTTAGGTCCTGTCTTGGTGTTCTGTCAGATGGGTGTGAGGGGTGGGCTGGGCTAGGCATACCAGAGGACCGGGGGGGGGGGGGGGGGAAGAATGGAAAATGGGCGGACATTGCGGGTGGCCCGGGTAACCCCCCAAACCCTCTCCCCGCCCGTCTTCCCCACCACGGTAGCACAGAGGGGCGGCACGGTAGCACAGAGGGGCGGCACGGTAGCACAGACGGGCGGCACGGTAGCACAGACGGGCGGCACGGTAGCACAGACGGGCGGCACGGTAGCACAGACGGGCGGCACGGTAGCACAGACGGGCGGCACGGTAGCACAGACGGGCGGCACGGTAGCACAGACGGGCGGCACGGTAGCACAGACGGGCGGCACGGTAGCACAGACGGGCGGCACGGTAGCACAGACGGGCGGCACGGTAGCACAGACGGGCGGCACGGTAGCACAGACGGGCGGCACGGTAGCACAGACGGGCGGCACGGTAGCACAGACGGGCGGCACGGTAGCACAGACGGGCGGCACGGTAGCACAGACGGGCGGCACGGTAGCACAGAGGGGCGGCACGGTAGCACAGAGGGGCGGCTCGGTAGCACAGTGGGGCGGCTCGGTAGCACAGTGGGGCGGCTCGGTAGCACAGTGGGGCGGCTCGGTAGCACAGAGGGGCGGCTCGGTAGCACCGAGGGGCGGCTCGGTAGCACCGAGGGGCGGCTCGGTAGCACAGAGGGGCGGCTCGGTAGCACAGTGGTTAGCACTGTTGCTTCACAGCTCCAGGGTCCCAGATTCAATTCCCGGCTTGGGTCATTGTCTGTACAGAGTCTGCATGCTCTCCCCGTGTCTGTGTGGCTTTCCTCCGGATTCTCCGATTTCCTCCCACAGTCCAAAGATATACAGCTTAGGTGGATTGGCCATGCTAAATTGCCCTTAGTGTCCCAAAAGGTTTGGTGGGGATACTGGGTTACAGGAATAGGGTGGAGGTGTGGCCTTGGGTTGGGTGTTCTTTCCAAGGACTGGTGCAGACTCGATGGGCCGAATGGCCTCCTTCTGCACTGATTAACCCCAGGGAATCGATGAGACCATGCGATAGAATGGCCAGCTCACATGCAGGGATCACCCAGGAGGATGCTGGAAAGTGCTATCGTGGGCAGGAGTCAGATGTTGTCAGATGATGTGGAACACGAGAGCTCATCACAGAGCGGGTTGTCATCATCCTCCATCCCATAGGTCAGACCCGCTGTTACTGCCAATCCAGGGCCCATACCCGGTAATGCGTCAGATATATATCATGATGGGGGTTGCAGGCGAGGGGTGGCTCGGTGGGGGTGGGGAGGGGGTGTGATACAATGTCCGTGCCCCTGACCAGTCCCCCCTCCCCCCCCCTAGTTGGTGAACCTGGAGGCGATCAGAGTGTCTGCGCTTATTGGCCCTGGCGCATATGTCATATGGCCTGCCTGGACCCCATGTCCTGCCCATCCTCACCCTCCCCTGCATGCTCCTCATCGGACGAGGCCTGCCGTTCCTCCTCCTCCTCCTGCACATCGCCCCTCTGCTGCGATATTGTGGAGGATGTAGCAGGCCGCCACAATGCAGGCGACCCTCTCAGCATCGTACTGGAGGTCCTCTCCAGAGCGGTTTAGGCACCGGAACCGCATCTTCAGGAGGCCAAAGCACCGCTCGATCACACTCCTGATTGCTATATGGGCCTCGTTGTCATTGGTCTCTGCATCAGTCTGTGGCCTCCGGAATACTGTCATCAGCCACGACTGCAGTGGATAACCTCTGTCGTCCAGGACCAACCCCCCAGCTGGGGAAGCATCTCGAGCTTGTCAGGAATCATCGAGTGTGCCAGGATGAAGGCGTCATGCACACTGCCTGGGTAGGGGTATTGGGCGCAGATGTGAATGATGTGCAGCTGATGGTCACATATCAGCTGTACGTTCATTGAGTGGTACACCTTTTAGTTGGTGTAGAGATGCTTTCATATGCAGGTGGTCTTGGGGGACATGCATCCCATGGATCACCCCCTGGACCTGGGGCATCCCGGCAATGGCGGCGAACCCAGCCTCCCGGGCATTCTGGTGGGCTTGATCCACATTGAAGTGGGTGTATTGAGCTGCCTGGCATATAGGGCCTCCATGACAGCGCGGATGCACCTGTGCACCGAGGTCTGAGAGATGCCGGACAGGTCCCCACCAGGGATCCCGTGGGGTAAAAGATCAGGGCGACCATCACTTTGACAGCCACCGGGAGCGGGTGTCCTCCTCATACCCCCGCAGTGACAGGTGTGCCATTATCCGGCAGGTATATCGCATTGTCTCTCTGCTCAGTCAGGGTGTTTGACAACATGCCCAGTCCGGTAGGTCCTCGAATGACATGCGGTGTCGGTGCACACAAAGTCTCGTACAGCACCTCCTTGGCACCACCTCCTCCTCGACCTATTGGGTGGATGACTCTCCATCCTGTGCAGCTGCCTCCTGTCCCTCTGCGGCATACTCCGCTGCTGCAGGGCATCCCCGAGGGCTGCGGCGACTAGTAGGGAGGCCACCACTGCTGGTTGAATTCCAATATCCATTGTCTGCAAGGGGCAAAAAGCTGACATGTTAGCATGGTGCATACCCCCGTGCCCAACCAGATCCAACAGGCTACATGGTGTCCCCGGTTGGCACTGCAGGCTCTGCCCCCACATATCCCCCCCCCCCTCCCTCCCCACACCCCTGGTCAAACTAGTGGCTGGCACCGTAAGGGTCTCTGGCGCTGGCACCTGACCCTGATGCCAGGGGTACTGCCAGCTGGCACTGCCCTTGCCAGGGCATCTTGGTGGGTTTGGTCCAACATTGAAGTGGATGTATTGAGCCATCTGGGCATCTTAGGGGCTACTATGGGAGTTGCCCGGCGGGTGGCAGCCAGGTTGGGGGGAGGGGAGGGTACCCCTACAGCCGGTGTCACTCTGCAGAACAGGGGGCAAGGCAAGGTGGGTGGTCAGTGGATGCGCAGCAAGGTGGCTGCCTTGCAGGCCGCGGTAATGGCGATCCGGGGTTGGACACTGCCCCAGTCCCGTGGACGGTCACCCCGGCCACTCGGTCTGCTCACCCGTCACATCCACTCCCCCAGACCTGGCAGGGTCACCCACCTGAGCTAGCCCAGCCAATGTCGCTCCTCTCTCTCCCTCATCAGCCACAACACCGGGTTCACGATTTTTAAAAACATAAGTGAACCGTCAGGAACGGAGGAGGAGAATTCCGGGTCGGGCTCGCTAATGATATGAAAGTGGTGTGTACTGTACGTGTTTTCTGGAACGCATTGATGTCGCTGTCGAGGTGACAGAGAATCGCGATTTGCCATCAAATCGATGCCCGCCGCGATTTTGGCGTCGGAACCTATTCTCCGCCCAATCACATTTCCTGATTTTGGGATCGGCCAACAGAGAATTCCGCCCCTGGTCTTTCTAGGAAGGACTTCAGAAGGGGAAACCCCAGCAGAAAAAAGTTAGAAACCTTCTTTTTCTAGGGAACAAAGGAACAGCCTGCCAGAAAATTCTGTGTAAGAAACAACATCTACTCAAAAGAGGAAGCACTTCAGAATTAATGAAGTGAAGAGCAATATAAACAAACAAAGCTAATCCTGCCTTTAAAAAAGCCTGGACTGTCAATCAAGAGGTTTGTAAAAGGTAATGGACTCTGAAACTGAATGTAAACAATAGAGTTCAAGGCTTTTATGCTTTCCAGCATAAGAGGCTTAACAAAGTGAAAGAGGATGAAATTGAATGTGAAAAAAAACACTTCAAAGATTTGCAACACATCAAAGGGAGGATTACCTTCATCTGACAGACCTCTGAACGTCACATGCTGGGACAGACATCAAAGGTTTGAAGGCTACAGAAGGAAGACTTTTACCTTTATCTGACATCATTTATATCGATATGCCGGGAGTTTATAGGTTTGCATGACTACAGAGGGCGCACAACCCCCATCCCGGGAAAGACACCTGGCCTGAGCCCCTCCAGCCCAAGTTTCCACCCCCCCCCCCCCCGCCCCCCCCACCAACCACACCCCACCTCTCCTCACCTAGACATAACTAACGTGCCTGCTCCCCACCTTTAGGGGCCAGTAGTGATTCGGTTTGGGTGACCTCACCCATGGAGGAGAGGGTAATTACCTGGAGGCCATTGCATTCAACTTTAATCTTGTCTATGAATGCAAATGAGTTGTGATCAGGATCTCGTCCTTTAATCATGCTAGTTGGAGCGGGCCGGGTGAATTGGATACCGATTTGAACTCGGTGCAAATCCTGTTTCGGGGCTCTCCTGAAATTCCCCCCGACATAGTGGAATTTGCGCAATCCGGCCGGAGAATTGTCCCCATAATGTCCAACATTTGATGTGATTCTGCGATTGGACAATATTTGCTAAAGAATCCTGACTGTGCTAAGAATTACACTGACAACCAATTCAAGATTTATCAGTTAGGTTCACAGTTTCGCTCATTTACGCATGCTAGAAGCTAGATATGTTAATGCACAGGGCCCTGTACTTTGAAGTCAGAAAGAATATGTATACACATTGTGTCTTTCTCAACTGAACAAAATAGACAACAACCATTCCCTGGTTGTCACAGGACAAGGCCTTGGCCAATTATAGAGTTAACCTGCCTGGTTTGAATTTAAACAAAGCCTGTCAGTTAACTGTAAGTTGTCAGTATATTCTCCATGGCAACACCTCTACCAATCAGCACTCTCTTATGCAGTATAATCTGATGTTCCTTTTACAATTTGGTATTCTTGCGAATTGTCCCGATGAGCGCAAGGCAAAAAGCTTCAACAACATGTGTCCTTTTTCAGCAAAATCTCTGTTATTCTTTGTAAGGATAGATGGTTCATTATAGGTAAAGTCATTGAGACTTGGGCACAAGTAAAATATCTGATCGATAAGGCTAATGACAAGTTCAAAGATATGTGCAAAAATTTGAACATCATGGTCATGAACAACAAACTTAAAAGTTCTTTTAGCAATGGACTTTGTGAAGGGAATCTTGTGGTGATTGAAGCAATGCTGAATAAAATCTGAGCCAATCCACCAGACTACAATTTTACAAAAGCCCTGGAAAAGTCGTTCATGCACGGAATTCACCCCAGATGGTTGGGGGATATAGCCTCTATCAAGTCTATGGACAAAATCCTAAATTGTCTTCTGTGCAGTGGGAAATCTCTGCTCTAGAAGGTACTATAATTAGTGCCAATCTTTATGCACATTTGAATGCTTTATATGCTAGGAATTGGGATTTCAACAGGGTTGAGGTTCTGGAAAAAATTCAGATGATATAGTGTATTATAAAAGAGAGGCTAGTCTGAAATGAAAAAGCCCTTGATAGATAATAAGTCGTGGTGGTAAGGCAAGACTTATCAAACATAGCAATCAAACTGTTAAAAATAATTTCTGATGAATAATCAGAATGAATTACAAAATCTTGGATAGCTAATAAAAGTAGATGAGACACCTTGTACCTCAAATGTTCATGTGTTTTCTGGTGAAGGCCTGAGGAACAGAATGCAGCCGATCAAGGGTTGGACAGTGGTAATGCATGTGATCGTGACACACATAACAGCAATCATATCTGAAGATCAAATGCCCAGAGTGGATATTCGGGTGACATATATTCCAGAGGAGTCTAGTGAATTGAGGGATATGACAATTATAGGATGTGCAGGAAAAGTTATTGGGAAGTTTAAATATTGATCGCATGTTCAGGATCATGGCCAAAAAGTGAAATCCACAGACTGACAGGATGAAAGAGTGGAAAGTAAGAAACCATAATGCAAGTACTGATGGTGGGTCTGGAAATGACTCTTACATCATAAAACAATCATGCACTGGAGAAATACCACTCCAACAGTGCAAGAGGAAGATCATGCAGTAGTGGTCCCAACAGACATTCAAGTACAAGTAGAGGCTGTGACTGATGAGACAAGTAAACAAAGGCCATTGAATAGAGCTAGATATAGATGTCCTCCTGATTGCTAGGTTTTGGAGGCTGCCAATATATTTGGGGATGAAACTGTAGGAGTAGTTTCAAGACCTATGTATTGAGTCAGCTTCCATGTGGGATTCTTCCCTGTGGCTCAACTCAGTACAGAAAGCAATACATATCAGCAATCTGGATAAAATGGCTTAATTATTAATCCAAGCTTGGTTACATGTATACAGAGATGAGATCGGGATAATGCCAAAATCTATCTACTTAACCACTGCTAAAAACACATGAATTATACAATTTCCAAAAATCAATAGCCCACCCCAGTTGGACTCGATCCAATCCCTGAAGCTGTCATGTTTAAACCTTATCCAATAAAATTGATATCAGCCCATGATTGAGCCTCATCCCGTTAGCTGTATTTACAAAAAGGCTTGATGTCAATCTTAGCATCCTAAGTTCATTTTCCCCCATCTCAGCATCCTGTGCACCCATTGTTCATGAGGGCCAGGATGGCAGAACTCGCGTCCTCTTTACTCCATGGATTGTTTCAGAAAGCCAGGATAAGTGACTTCCTTTTCGCTTTCAGAGGGTATCGGAGGCCACTGATAAAAACTTGCGTTTACTAGTAATTTGCTGATCACACATCTCCTGTGTTTCAAAAACATGGTCAAGTTAGCTAGTCTAAATCCCATCATGCACTGTGGCCACTGATTGTAGCCAGATGATCACTTATTACTCAGTACACTTCCTATAATTAATCTCAATCCTTAATAAACTAATTTATGTAAAACTACTCAAGTGGCATCGTAGCTATTCAGTTTTAAGAGGTCTCACCGCTGGACCCCCCCCCTTCAGAAACAAAGACAATTAGATAGTTGAAGACAATTTGGAGTTTATTTTGAGGTACTGGGTAAATATCAACCAGCTATGTCATGTAGGTCGATTTGTATTCTTTGCAGATGAGATGCTCAGTCTTTTGAAGAGTGAGAAGGTGATACAGTTTTTTTTGTATGTAGATGGGTTGACTCACCTCCAGCTGAAGAAGTAATCTTGTAAATCCTTTTAGTTCTTTTGACCACATATTCATGAGTGTAGATCAATCATTTTAAGAATGACATTTCTGCAGGGCGATTCTTTTCAGTGAGAAGAGTTTATGAAACTGTCCAAAGAGGCAGCAAATGCAGAAGTGAAACCATGGGAACTAACTAAATGCGTCAATGACCTGAACGATGTTCAATTGTTTGCTGAGATACGTTTTGCTGAAAATTAATTATATTCAATTAAAAGCAGATCCTGCAATACTTTATTGGTATAGAATGGAAAACTTTCAGGCATCTTGGTGATGCATGTTGATTATTTATTATGGGGTGGGACTGCAGAATTTGATAAATATGTTATCAATGAAATCAGAGTAGAATTTAAATTTGGGAATCAGGCTTCATATGGGGCTTTTTAAAATATTCATTTAGATGTTAAGCAGAGTAAGTCTGGGATAACTTTAAAATCAGCATCCCTGTTTAGAGAGTGTGACATCCATCTTGTTAATCATGCTATGTTAGCACAGAAACAAATGTTATCTCCAAAAACAGACAGAGCAATTGTGAAGCTTCATTGGTCAGTTTAACTGGTTAGACACTCATACTAACTACTAGTTTAAATGTATTGGAGATAAATACTACAAGGAAACATCTGAAAAGGAGAGAATATTTTAAGGGCAAATATAAAATATGATAAAAATTAAATCGACTGAAATGCATACATTGGTTTCCATTCTTAGGTGATCCAAATAATATGAAACTGTTTTAGTGATGTTCAACTTGTTAATCTTCCTGATGGGTATTCAAGTGCAGCTGGGTGAAAATAGGAAATGGTGTTATTTAGTAAGAAAATAAAAAGCGTTCTTAAAAGTGCTGAAACTGCACAAACTAGCTATTGTGGAGGACTTTAATATGGGTTTCTATTTGTTAAATATTTTAAGTGAGATTCTGTACAAGCGGCATACTGAAGATAGTATATCCTTTCAATGTAATGTCATTCATTGTGATCATTCACAATCAATCATTGTGAATTATTGTATGCTCAACAAAAGGTCTCGAGTAAGAAACGGTTATGGATTGACTTTGGTAGCTTGAATAAGTAGAGGGAAAGGAAATTTTTAAATCAACTGTCTGATTGTTTTACAAAAGAATTGCATGCATAAAGAAATTATTAGAGGTCCTAGAGGAAGGGCATATTGCTTTGTACAGAATATGGAGATTTATGATTTCATTGTTTTGAAATTTTGATCATGCATATAAGCTCAATTTTCATTTTTAAGAGAGAGAAGAGAATCTGTTAAATGTATATTAATTGTAGGCAGGTGGTGGACATTAACAGACCTCTTTTTATGTCCCTTTACATGGGCACAGATTGAAAATATGGTTTGCAGTTAGGAGATGATTGGGTGTAATCTGTAACTGTAAATAAATGTTCATAAAAGTGTGTAAAGATTGGCTGCAGTTAAATTCTTTATCGACTGGCTTTTTGGGTTATGACAACTTACATAGCATAATTAAATGAATTTCATACCTCTGTACTTCTAATTGTTTGTCGTTTTCCTCTTGGTGCTTCAAAAAACAGATGCTCTTTAGCACCTGAATTAACTTGCAATAACTTCCCTGCATGAGACACAAAAATCAGCATTTGTCTAGACAGCCACAAATAAATATTGTTTACCACAATAATATTGGTTCTCTGAAGGAAAGCACATTAAAAATCGATTGTTTACTTAAAAGCTGGAGAACTTTTGGATTCATGTCTATGTCTTCTCCAAATCTTAGATGGCCTAACATCTGTAAATCTATCTGCTTTAAGTCACATCTTGGACAGAAATATTAAAAAGTAAATAGATAACTCACATTTACAGAACATTTATTCTTCAAGTACCCAAAATACTTCACAATCAATAAATTACTTCTGAGGTCTAGTCACTGGTCACATAAACAAATATCATTTGTGCATAAGTGGATCCCTTGAACAATAAATGAGACTAGCTATCTGACTAACTCATATTTTTTCATAATGCTGGAAGAGGGACGAATACTGACCAGAACATTACGGTCAGGAATTTCCTCAGAGCTGAGGTGTGAAGAGGGGCAACTCCAAGGGAATTCCCAGGCAAAGAGAATCTAAACGGTAGCATTGTGGATTGCTTCACAGCTCCAGGGTCCCAGGTTCGATTCTGGCTTGGGTCACTGTCTTTGCGGAGTCTGCACATCCTCCCCGTGTGTGCGTGGGGTTCCTCCAACTTGGAGCCATGTCTCCGTAAGCCCAACTATATCATACCCCTTTACATCTATCGGTGCGACTAATTCATCCATTTTATTTAGAATGCTCCGAGCATTCCAGGTACAAACCCTTAAGGCTAGCCGTTTTAACATTCCTTGACCGGTCCCTAATATTTTTTACAGTGTTGTTATCTGACACTGGACCTTGGTTTATCTGCCTATCACTTTTCTTATTCTCCTTGCTGTCTTTTTCTCTTGTTCTTGATTCCCCCTGCTCTGAATCGTTACATAGGTTCCCATCCCGCTGCTATATTAGTTTAAATCCTCCCCAACCGCTTGAGCAAGCCCCCCCCCCCCCCTCCCCCAAAGGACATCAGTCCCAGTCTGGCCCAGGTGTAACCAGTCCGATTTGTACAGGTCCCACCTCCCCCAGAACCAGTCCCAATGCCCCAGGAATCTGAAACCCTCCCACTCACACCATCTCTTCAGCCACGTATTCATTTGATATATTCTGCTATTTCTACTCTGACTAGCATGTGGCACTGGTAGTAATCCTAAGATTTGAGGACGGCTTCTCAACTTTCTTCCTAACCTTCTACATTCTGCTTTCAGGGCCTCATCCCTTTTTATTACCTATGTCGTTTGTATCAATGTGTACGATGACCACTGGCTGGTCACCGTCCCCCTCCAGAATGTCCTGTAACTGTTCTGAGACACCCTTAACCCTAGCACCAAGGAAGCAACACAACAAACATCCTGGAGTCTTGTTTGCAGCCACAGAAACATCTGCCTATTCCCCTTACAATTGAATCCCGTGTAATGGTCGCATTTCCATACTTTTTACACCTCCCTTCTGCAGCATAACCAACCATGATGCACCGAGTTTGGTTGCTGCTGCTTTACCCCGAGAGGTCATTCCCCTCAACAGTATCCAAAGCGGTATATTTGTTTTGCAGGAATGGCCAGAGGCGATTCTTGCACTGCCTGTCTAGCTCTCTTGCTCTCCCTGTGGTCCCCCAATCCTTGCCTGCTTCTGGAGTCTGAACCTGTGGTGTGACCACCTTTCTATACGTGCTATCCACAATACGCTCTGACTTGCGGATGCTCTAGTGTCCCCAGTCCCCGCTCCAACTCTGAAACGTGGACTTCCAGGAGCTGCAGCTGGGGACGCTTCCTGCACACATGGTGGTACTGGGAACTGGAAATGTTCCTGGTATCCCACATGGAGGGAGAAGAGCAGACCACGGCTTGGAGCTCTGCTCCAAATATCAAATAATATTAATAAAATAAATAGTATAAACTAATATTAACTAAGGCCTTTCTTCTCTTTGCTCCTTGATATTATAGAATGTATAAATGTACTCACCCAATCAATTCTTTTGATTTCCTGTTTCCGCTTTCGGATTCACTTCACCTTTATCCTCCAAGTTTGGTTCCCTAACTGTTTTCTTCAGTTATTTAAGTTACAGCTATGTAGACACAGTCCCTAATATTAGTTACTCACCAAACAATCAGCTTGCTGCTTTCCTGTGCTGCTTGAACAGCTACTGAGCCTCGAGAAAGTTGTCCCTCACAGATCCGGTATTCTTTGCTGCCTGGATCATCAACCCGCTGCCTGAATCATCCACCCGCTGCGTGGATCAACCACCCGCTGCCTGGATCATCCACCCGCTGCCTGCATAAACCACCCGCTGCCTGGATCATCCACCCGCTGCCGGAATCATCCACCCGCTGCCTGCATAAACCACCCGCTGCCGGAATCATCCACCCGCTGCGTGAATCATCCACCCGCTGCGTGAATCAACCACCCGCTGCCTGGATCAACCACCCGCTGCCTGGATCAACCCACTGCTTGGATCAACCACCCGCTGCCTGGATCAACCACCCGCTGCCTGGATCATCCACCCACTGCCTGAATCATCCACCCACTGCCTGAATCAACCACCCGCTGCTTGGATCATCCACCTGCTGCCTGGATCATCCACCTGCTGCCTGGATCAACCACCCGCTGCCTGCATAAACTACCTACCTGAATCAACCACCTGCTGCCTGGATCAACCACCTGCTGCCGGAATCATCCACCTGCTGCCTGAATCAACCACCCGCTGCCTGGATCATCCACCTGCTGCCTGGATCATCCACCTGCTGCCTGCATAAACCACCTGCTGCCTGGATCAACCACCTGCTGCCTGAATCAACCACCCACTGCCTGGATCAACCACCCGCTGCCCGGATCAACCATCTACTGCCTGGATCATCCACCTGCTGCCTGAACCAACTACCTGCTGCCTGGATCAACCACCTGCTCCCTGGATCAACCACTTTAAACGTTTTACATAATGGTGGTGTTTGGATTCCATCATTGCTTCCATAGCAGTGTGCATATACTTCTGGTGTGGGCCATGTCAGATGACCCTCAAGCAGTTCTGGGATGGGCCTAGCAATCAGACTGTATCACTTTAGCATGGGAGGCATCTGAAATGCAACAGAAAGAATTCTGCAGTGTAGCAAAGGTGGGAGCATGAGTGTTGTGCCATGTGAGAGTACCTTTAAGAAATGGGTGTTTATAAATGGGTGTGTATATAAATATCTGTAGTGAGAGTACCTTTAAAAAATGGATGTTTACTACTGCAGTGATGTCAGAGAGTGGGTGGAGCTGGGCTGTCTGTCAGCTTTTTACTTTTGTTTTTGAGCAGGCTGCAGGGTGTGTTAGTTTTGTTTTAAGTGTTGGAGCTGAAGCCAGACCAAGCAGGTGTACTGTTGATCTCTCTGCCATCAAAAGACTATGTCTTGATCATTTGGTGAACTCAGAATTATAAATGTTCTCAGTAGTGAATGTAAACCTAATGTGCTTCTGTTAAAATGTGTTTTTAAGTCGTATGGATGTTAAAAGGAAAGCTTAAAGGATTACTTCGTGTTGCATTCTTTGGGGGTTGTATTTGAATTAATGGTTGCTAAGATGTTCACTATATGTTTTAAAAAGGTTAACTTGAGTTCATAGAATAAACATTGTTTTGCTTTAAAAAATACTTTTCCATTTCTGCTCTACCACACCTGTAGAGTGAGCCATGTGCTCCCCACACCACAATCTATTAAAAGTTGTGGGTCAGGTGAACTCCATGATACACTTTGGGGTTCTCTAAACCCTGGCCCATAACAGTTGTCATGTTGAGAGAAGACAGCAGATTTGTGCTTGTTGGGCACAATGCATTCCTCGAGCGAGGGCAGGGGGTCAACAATCCTAGTTATGTGTTGGAGGACAAACTGTTGAACTCTTGTGACACCCTGCAAGTCCCTTTGAGCACTGGTACTCGCAACTCTTGACGGCAATAGTCTGAACTTTATCTGATAGAAGTTGGAGCTTACATTGCAGTGTTCAAAACCTGGTAGGCTTTTGTTGTGCTGTAATGTAAACTGAGGTATCAGCTACTTGCATGATGGATAGATCCACAAACTTTCTGACAAAGTTGACCACCATTGCCATGTTGGAGGGAATAGGCTTTAAACTCTGCTCAAAGCCCAGCAGCAAGTGCTTTGACACTGACCACTGGCTTTCTGGCAGGTCTTCCAATGCACGGAGCATTCAATGTGCATTCCCAATAGCATTATTCTGTAGGCCATGCACTGAAGTAATTCTCTGAATCCTCCACCGCAATCTTGTCCTCTGGCAAACTGCCACCTGCGCTACCCTTGTCTCTTGCCATGGCTGCAACTCATTGTGTACAATGTCTCATCTCGTGCAGAGTTTTCCTCTAAGCTATCGAGTATCTGAGTTCCTGGCTGTGAGTGAGAGAGTGGGAGACAATAATTCTGCTTCATCGCTATCTTCCTGTTTTTCTATCTCTTTCTCTTCCACCGCTGCCTACATTAGTTGCAATTCTTCAGTATCTGAAAGACAAACGGCCCAAGGGTAGGGTTCTGGTGTCAGGCCACCATTTTGGGATGTTTTTGGTGACGAGAATAAGAGAAATTTAGCACGTTCAACATGAACATTTGCTAAGTTCACCGAAAGAAGACAGGTTAGCCGCACCATGACTATGTTTGGATCTATCAATGAGTTTGTGGAAGAGAAGACACAGTGGTTAGCACTGCTGCCTCACAGCACCAGGGACCCGGGTTCGATTCAGATCTCGGGTGACTGTGTGGAGTTTGCACGTTCTTCCAGTGTCTGCATGGGTTTCCTCCGGGTGTTCCGGTTTACTCCCAGTCCAAAGATGTGCAGGTTAGGTGGATTTGCTATGCTAAATTGTCCCTAGGTGGGATTGCAGGTATAGAGTGGGGGAGTGGGTCTGTGTAGAGTGCTCTTTCAGAGGGTCGGTGCAGGCTCAATAGGCCAAACGGCCTCCTTCTGCACTGTAGGGATTCTATGAAGAACAAGAACTGGATTGAATATGTAGAAAGGTTGGAACACTCTTTCTAGGCAAATGGGATCACAGACGAGTTTAGAAAGTGCTCAATACTCCTGAGTGTGCTTGGGGCAAAGAGTTGCAACTCTTGTGAAATTTAGCTACACCGCAGAAACCAGGGGACATTTCATTTGCGGATTTAGTTACTTGGTCAGAAACAACACAATCCTAAGCCCTCAGTAATTGTACGACGTTGCAAATTCTATAATCATTTTCGGAAGGTGGGATGGTCTGTAGCTGATTTGGTTGAATAATACCAGCTCTCTGAACATAGTAAGTTTGGGGCAGTTTTGGAAACATACTTCGGGACAGACTAGTTTGTGGCATTAATGAGGATAGCATTCAGCAGCGTTTGCTGGGAGAAACCACAATTACTTTTAAAAAGGCTCTAGAATTTTCTCGAGGCATGGGAATGATTGCCAATAATGGTAAAGACAACCAGAAGGCTGGGATGGCATGTTGGTGCAGTGGTTAGCACTGCTGCCTCACGGTGCCGAGGACCTGGGTTTGATTCCGGCCCCAGGTCACTGTACATGTGGAATTTTCACATTCTCGCCCTGCCTGCACGGGTCTCACCTCCACAAAGTGCAGGGTGGGTGGATTGGCCATGTTAAATTTCCCCTTAATTGGAAATTTTAAAAAAAAGATATCCAGAAGGCTAATGGCAGCACTCAGACAGGTGCACAGCATGAAGTAGAAAAAGAAGCTGCAGGGAAAAATGTGAAGACAGGAATGTTTTAGGTGTGGAAGGTCACAGTATGTGAATCATTCTATTATGGATGCTGTTTTTCACCAGTGCAACAATAAGGGACATTTAGCGAAGAAATGCCGGGGTGCTAAGAGAAAGTCAAAGGCTGAGCAAGGAACTTCAAATGCAACAAAGTGTCAGTCGATGGCCGATCGATTGGAAAGCTCAAATGAGGCACAGAAGCAAGATTATGACATGTTTGATATGAGCAAGAGCAATGCAGAGCCTCATTATGCTACAGTGGAGGTCAATAGACAGAAAATCAAATGGAAGTGGACACAGGAGATTCTGCATCGATAATCAGGAAGATTTGAGGCTCTGAGCAAGTAGCAGCCCTTACTCAGACAGGATTCAACCTTCGGATGTACACCGGTGAGACTACACCATTGCTTGAGCATTAAAGGTAGACATTGCATAGAACAGCCAAGAAGCAAGACCATGGCTCCTCGTAGTGAAAGGGCACGGGCATAGTCTACTTGGGTGCGACTGGCTCAAGAAAACTCAGTTGAACTGGGATGAGGTAAAGCAGGTAAATGTGTCAGAGGACGTCATTCATAAATGTCCTAAGCTTTTCAAACTGGATATACTGTGGGCACTAGAGTTAAATTGTTCATAGATCCTCAGGCTTTTTTCAAACCGAGGACAGTCCCTTATGCCATGAAAGGCAAAGTGGAGGGGTTGGTTCAGCTGAAAAGGCAAAGAATCATTGAGCCCATTCAGTTGGGCAGCTCCAATTGTTTATGTTCTTAACAGTGAAGGAACTGTGTGCATATGTGGGGTCTACAAACTTACCATTTATCAGGTTTCCAAGCTGGATGCTCAACCATTGCCGAGGATAGATCATCTGTTTTCAACCTTTGCAGGAGGCAAGACGTTTTCAAAACTGGACGAGTCAACAACTCTTACTAAACTAAGATTCAAAGCAGTACATGATATCAATAAGCATAAAGGGTTGTTCAAGTATAATCTTTTGCCTTTTTGGTGTATCCTCAGTCCGGCGATCTTCCAAAGAACGATGGACAACCTTTTACAAAGCATTCCTCATGTTGCAGTCTACTTAGATGACATTTTAATTTCGGTAAGACTGAGACTGACTGACTCAGCAACTTGGATTTGTTTTAAAAAGGTTTTCAGAGCTGGAACTGCACCTGAAGTGGAGCAAGTACATTTTTCAGGCAGCGAGCATGAGTACCGAGGCCACAGAATCACTGCGTTCGGTCCATCTCCTGTGGAAGGGAAAGTTTGAGCGATTAAGGATGTTCCGGAGCCCAGGAATGTGGCAAGCTCAGATTATTTGTAGGTTTGATAATCTATTATGGAAGGTTTTTGTCAGACCTGTCTACCATGTTGGCTCCCCGTACCTATTACTGTACAAAGAAACAAAACCGATCTGGGAATCTGGACAGACGATGGCTTTCAAAATGTGAAAACACTGCTGCCATCAAAACATCTGCTAGTCCATTTTGATCCAGATAGGGAACTTATTCTGTCACGCAATGCCTCACCCTACGGTGTGTGGGCGGTACTTTCTCATGTAATGGGAGACAGGTCCAAGAAACCCATTGGTTTTGAATCAAGAATGCTGACAAAGGTTGAAAAGGGGTATTCACAGTTGGACAAAGAAAGTCTAGTTAACGTTTTTGTGGTAAGATGATTCTACCAGTACCTCTATGGTCCTTCATTCACCTATGTACCAATCACAAGCTGTTGTGGAGCCGTTTCAGTAACTCAAAATGCCTCCCATGGCCTCAACAAGAATACAGCATTGGGCACTTACATTGTCAGTGTATCAATACATCATCATGTACAAGGCAGGGAAGGACATTGCTAACGCATACACATTAAATCGTCTCCTTTTACCCAGGTATTGTGTCCTCCTGAGATGAGGCGGCACGGTAGCACAATGGTTAGCACTGTTGCTTCACAGCGGCAGGGTCCCAGGTTCGATTCCCACTTGATCCACTGTCTGTGCGGAGTCACCAAAAAGTGGTTCCTGGTGTACAGATTTCCAGTGAACTCTACTTCAGGAACATAAGAACATAACTAGGAGCGGGAGTAGGCCATCTGGCCCCTCGAGCCTGCTCCATGATTCAGTAAGATTATGGCTGATCGTTTTGTGGACTCAGCTCTACTTACCCGCCCGCTCAATAACCCTTAATTCCTTTGCTGTTCAAAATTCTATCTATCTTTGCCTTAAAAACCTGGGCATGGAATTTCACAGACTCACAACCCTTTGTTCCTCCTCCACTCAGTCTTACATCTGCTCCCCTTATTTTGAGGCTATGCCCCCTAGTTCTAGTTTCACCCGCCAGTGGAAACAACCTTCCTGCTTCTATCTAATCTATTCCCTTCATAATTTTATATGTTTCCATAAGATCCCCCCTCATTCTTCTAAATTCCAGTAAGTATAGTCCCAATCCCCTCAGTACTCATGAGCCAATCCTCTCAACTCCGGAATCAACCTAGGGAGTCTCCTCTGCACCCCCTCAGGGCCAGTAAATAATTTCTCATGTGAGGAGACCAAAACTGTAGACAGTTCTCCAGATGTGGCCTCGCCAGCTGCAACATAACCTCCCTGACTCCATCCCTCTAACAATGAAGGACAAGATTCCATTTGCCATCTTAATTACCTTCTGCACCTGTAAACCAACATTTTGTGATTCATGCGCAAGGACACCCAGGTCCCTCTGCAGAGAAGCATGCTGCAATTTTTTACCATTTAAATTATAGTCCATTTTGCTGTTATTCCTACCAAAATGGATGACCTCACATTTACCAACATTGTAAAACATCTGCCAGACCCTGCTCACTCACTTAAACTATCTATATCCCTCTGCAGACTTTAAGTGTCCTCTGCAGACTTCGCTCTACCACTCATGTAGTAGGGCAAATCCACGGTGTGCATGTGGCAGCAGGGAAAAATGTAAGGGGACACACAACCAATTACCATATCTCAGATTGCAAACGCAGTACACCCCAGGTGAGATCTTTTGAGGCCCTGGCACCAACGAAGACAGTTTAGTCATTTTCCACAATGTATAGAGGAACCATTGTGCCCCTGCAAACTAGTCAACTGTGAAGGAGATGGGACATTTATCACATCATCAGAACCTGCTGGTCGAACACATTGCTTTTGTATTGTAAAACAGATAAACACGAAGTGCCCGGAAAACGATTAAAATAAAGCATACAGGACAATGGATCCGCTTAATGTAGTTTTCTGTTAGTTAACCAATCCTCTGTCCATGCTCATAGGGCAGGGACACTCTTGCATAGATACTCAGGACATTAAATTAATGTGAAAATCAAATCACCAAATTGAAAACATACCAAAATTACCATATGCCATTATCATTATGACAGTTGAAGTTGGCAAGATCTTTTAAATTTACCTGTCAGAAGGGTCTGACTCCACACCAAGCTTACCCCAACATTCAATCTGACCTTTTGGCATGGTACCCACAGCTTTCAGGAACCCACCAGTCAACACAAAATACTAAACACAGCAGACTAATAATGATTTTGACATCTTTAAGTGTCGGGCGCGACCTGCCACAATTTCCAATCCGACAAAAATAGCGGGCAACGGGAATAAAAACGCAGCCCCGCAAGTCTGATGCTTCACTCTCCTGACAGTATTCGGAGTGAAAGTTCATTCCAAGACACTGAACAGAGTGTGGAAGTTAGGTGATGTTGTGTTAAGCACACTGAGATAACACGGGCTGCAACTGGATGCAGCTGTAACTGAAATATACTCCAGACCTTGAAGTTAGTTCAATTTGATTTATTGAACCTGTCACACAGTTAGCACAGTTCTCTGAGTTCGACTCTCTGCTAACCCAAGTGTGATTACTCTGTCTGATTGAACCAGACTAGCTCTTAGACACGTGCTGTAGGTGTTATGTGATATATACACCGGACTCACTCTGTAGATGTCCCCAGTGGCAAGAGGCGGAGTGTGAGTGCGTCGTGCCTTTTATAGTGGGAAACCACCTCCAAGTGTTCTGCCTGCTGATTGTTGTGTCCTGTTCTCTGTGTTCATTAGCTGCCTATCTGTATCTCATTATGTGCATGCCTACATATCACGACATCTCCCCTTTTGAAATGTTTTTCTGCAGCATATGTGAAAGTATTAACATGTGTAGGCCGAAAAACAAATTTATTTACATAAAATGGCAGATGGGAACATATGTACATGTGAAAACTGGTGTCTAATGTGCGAAAACAGAACATAGCAAACAAAACAAATAAGTCCAGTCTCTGGGGCTTGCGTCTGATCCTGGTCGGCCGCTGGAGAGGTGGTGTTGGGGATGACGGCGCTTTGATGGGTGGGATTGCAGCCAGACTTGCGGCCTCGTGGTTCGAGGTGTCAGGAGGTGGCACAATAACAGATGGAAACAACAAAGAATGTGGTTGCGGGCGGGCAACTGTGCGCAGTGCCCGTCTGTTTCGCTGCACAACAGAGCCATTAGCCATACACAAAACATACGATCGAGGAGCAGCCTGTCGAAGAATAACCACTGGAGCTGACCAGCCTCCATCAAGTAGCTTGATCCGAACAGCATCCGCCGGGGATAGCACAGGCAAATCGGTGGCATGAGCACCATAGCCCTGCTTTTGCCAGTTCCTGAGTTTCTGCACCTACTGCAGCACCAGGAGGTGATCCAGATCAGGCAAGTGTATGGTTGGAAGAGTAGTCCGCAGGTCCCTGTTCATCAGGAGTTGAGCCAGTGACATGCCGGTAGACAGAGGGGTTGCCCTGTACGCAAGCAGCGCAAGGTTGACGTCAGGAGCAGAATCCGTGGCCTTGCAGATGAGCTGCTTCACTATGTGCACCCCTTTCTCAACCTTCCCTTTGGGCTGTGGGTAATGTGGGCCGGAAGTGACGTGATGAAACTGATATAGCTGGGCAAATCTTGACCACTCTTGGCTGCTGAAGCAAGGACCGTTATCACTCATGACAGTGAGTGGAATACCCTGCCTCGAGAACATCTCCTTACAGGCCTTGATGACGGTCTTGGATGTAAGGTCCGAGAGCTTCACAACTTCTGGGTAGTTGGAAAAATAATCAATGATTAGCACATAATCACGACCATTGGCGTGAAAGAGGTCGATGCCCACCTTGGACCACGGGGAGGTCACGATTTTGTGCTGAAGCATCTCCTTGCTCCATGCTGGCTGGAAGCGTTGACAGGTCGAACAGTTGAGGACCATATTTGAGATGTCCTGACTAATCCCAGGCCAGTTGACAGCTTGCCTGGCTCTGCGCCTGCACTTCTCGACACCCAGATGTCCCTCGTGGATTTGCCGGAGCACCAAGCTCTGGAGACTGAGTGGAATGACAATGCGGTCCAGCTTGAAGTTGATACCATCAACCACCGTCAGATCGTCCTTCACATTGAATTGAGGGCACGGCCCTTTTTGCCAGCCATTGGTGAGATGGCGCATGACACGCTGCAGAAGAGGGTCTTTGGCTGTCTCGTCACGAATGCGGATCACCTTTTCATCCGACGCCGGGAGGTTGCTCGCCCACAGCTGCACCTGTGATTCGATCTGTTGGATGAATGCCGGCGGGTCAGCGGGCAAGGTTACGGAGTGGGACAAGGCATCTGCAATAATGAGCTCCTTGCCAGGCGTGTACACAAGCTCAAAGTCGTACCTTCTGAGTCTGAGGAGGATGCGCTGCTGCCGGGGCGTCATGTCGTTCAGGTCCTTGCGGATAATGTGGACCAGAGGCCTGTGGTCCGTCTCGACGTTGAACGTCGGCAGGCAGTAGGCATAATCGTGGAACTTGAGAATTACAGTGAGAAGGCCCAGGCATTCCTTTTCAATTTGGGCGTACCGCTGCTCGGTGGGTGTCATCGCCCGTGATGCGTAGGCAACAGGATGAGGTGTCATCGCGATGGAGCAACACCGCGCGCCGATGCTGTCCAGGCTCGCATTCTTCGATATTTTTGTTTCCCTGTCAGCGTCAAAAAATGCCAATACAGGTGCAGTGGGGAGCTTGGCTTTCAGCTCCAACCACTCTGCTTGTGAGCTGCCTGCCACTCAAAGACAGTAGACTTTTTCACCAGGTGTCTGAGGGCCGTGGTGTGTGAGGCCAGGTTTGGGATAAACTTGTCCAAAAAGTTTACCATGCGTAGGAAGCGCAGCACCGCCTTCTTGTCTTCAGGGGTCTTCATGGCTTCAATGGCCTTGACCTTGTGCGTGTCCGGGCGCACACCCTGCTGAGATATCTGGTCACCTAAGAACTTCAGTGTCGACATGCCAAAGCAGCACTTGGCCCTGTTCAGCTTGAGGCCATTGGCATGGACACGGCGGAATACCTGCTGGAGATGAAAGATGTACTCTTTGGGGGTTGTGGACCATATGATAACGTTGTCCACATACACACGATGCCCTCCTCTTCAATGCCCTCCATCATCTGCTCTATGATTCTATGGAAGATCTCCGAGGCCGAGACAATGCCGAACGGAATACGATTATAGCAGCACATGCCAAACGGTGTGTTGAAGGTGCAGAGCCTTCTGCTGGACTCATCCAGCTGGATTTGCCAGAATCCGTGTGACGCATCTAACTTTGTGAAAAAACGGGCGTGTGCCATCTCACTTGTTAGTTCCTCCCGCTTCGGGATGGGGTAGTGTTCCCGCATTACATTCTGGTTGAGATCCTTGGGATCAATGCAGATGCGCAGCTCCCCTGAAGGCTTCTTTACACATACCATCGAGCTGACCCAGTCAGTCGATTCTGTAACTGTGGAGATGATGCCCTGGTCCTGAAGATCCTTTAACTGCGCTTCAGGCGCTCCTTCAGTGGAGCCAGGACCTGGCGTGGAGCATGGACCAGAGGCGTGGCATCAGGATCTTGTACCGATATGGCAGAGTGCCCATCCTGTCAAACACATCCGGATACTGAGCGAGGATGTCGTCAATGCCGGCTTGAAGATCCACGTTGGGGGAGGTCATTGTGTAGACCCGCTGCACAAGGTTTAGCAGCTTGCATGCATGTGCGCCGAGCAGGGAGGCCCTGTCTGGCTTGACGATTTCAAACCTTAGCCTGGTGTGAATGCTCCTGTAGGAGTCGAGCAGATGGCAGGATCCCAGTGCTGAGATGGCATTGCCGTTATAGTCCAGGAGCTGACCCTGCTGGAAGGGGAGGGCATCGTGTGTATGTGGACGACGTTATCATATGGTCCACAACCCCCGAAGACACTGAAGTTCTTCGGGTGGCTTCTTGATGCAGTTGAAATCTGCCTGTGAAAGGAGATTGGCAGAAGCACCTGTGTCCAGCTTGAACTGGATAGAGCATTGATTTACTTGTATAATCGCAAGCCATTTGTCCGCAGAATCCACAGTGAGGGTGGGCAGGCTCTGTGATGATGTCGGTGAGGCATGTTCACGTGTGGTAATGATGCCCACATGGTAGGGGGACTCCAGGCAATTTTCCTCTGGATCCGTTATACTGCCAGGATCAGAATTCTGTAAACCTTGTTGGACACTCCGAACGCACCTGCGTTGGAATTGGGAACGCTGGCCCTTGACTGGTGGTGCAGACCTGCACAAGGCTGCATAGTGTCCAGGCTTTCCGCAATTTAAACAGCGCCTGCATCTTGCAGGGCAGTGTTTCTTTAAGTGGGCGGTGCCGCAGTTCGAGCACGTCGTTACGCTCCGTGCGTCATTGCACATGCACAGTGCGGTCAGCAGACATTCGCACCTGCGCAGTGTGGTGATCGGATGTTTCGTTATCCCATTCGCATCGCACATGCGTGGGGCTCCAGGAAGAGCGCTCAAAATGGCCACTTTCATCAATGCTGAGGCACTGCATCCGGGCGATGGCCTGCACACTCTCTGCCTCGTGGGAGGCAAGTTTCTCATTTTCAGCTGTTATGGGAAAAATCAACCACTTCAAGAGTCAGACTTGCTGTGATCAGATAAATGCAGTTTTATTGTTGCACGAAGCTTCGGGAGAAAGCGTATGTACCCCGCGGTACAGTAGCCAGCCTTTCTCCCGGTTTGAATGGCAGTCATTCATTTTTTACTTTGGGTTCACAATGAGCCCAGATACAAAACAATTATCACCTTGTTATCTTTAAACATTTTATAGATTGTACATCGCTATCACAATGAGCCCAGATATAAAACAATTATCACCTTGTTATCTTTAAACAGCCACTTCGGGTTCACAATGAGCCCAGATACAAAACAATTATCACCTTGTTAACTTTAAACATTTTATAAATTGTACATTGCTATTTGTAAGCATTTTGCCATTTACACATGGCCACAGTCAAAGAGGTTTATCAGGTTACAGACAGCGGCAGGAAGGTAGTATCGATTGTCCCTTTGTTTTAGGAAATGGCCCAAGACATTCGTATTTGCATATCATTGTGTACAACTTGGCTGAAGTCAGCTTTATTCAAGTGGTGTCCCGCATTTATGTATTTCTTAATCTTCCTGTCTGGCTTCCTTTGTCCTGGATCTGTTCCTATCTGTCCTACTGGCACCCCGCTGGACTCCAGGCATCAGTTATGTCTGCTTTATTCTCTGTGTCTCCATCTTGTGTGTCAGGCAGCCATCTTCTGTGCCAAGTGCCTTTTTGAACCATTTCCCACTTCACAGCCAATTTGTATTGGGAATACCGATTTTTGGCGTGCTCATGCACTGTACAAATTTCAATCGCGACTGACAGGGTCATATGCTTGATTTTTAAAAGCTGCTCTCTGAGGATCAGAGTGAACTCCAAAAACTATTTGGTCTCTGATCATGGAGTCAGCAATATCACCAAAGTTGCAGGACAGCGCTAGTAGATGGAGATTAGCTTGGAAGGAGTTGAAAGATTCATCTTTACGTTGTAGGCGTTGTTTGAATATATAGCGCTCGAAGATTTCATTGGTGTCCACTTCACAATGACTATCAAACTTGTCCAGGATGGTCTGAAACATTGTCTTGTCCGGGCCTTCGGTGAAGAGTTGGATGGCTTGATCCCCCGTAGTTGAGAAGAGAAGCGCAATCTTTCTTGTATCAGGCGCACCCTCAAGGTCTGAGGCTTCGATGTACAGCAGAAACCTTTGCTTGAAAGTCCGCCAGTTGGCACCGAGGTCCGCAGCTGTTGAGGAGCCTGGATCTTCTCCATGGTGCCGGGATACATTTGCTGGTCGTCACGGAACAGATTGAGGTAAACCACCTAGGGATAGCATCCTTCTGGTACCATGTTGTGTTAAGCACACTGCGATAACACGGGCTGCAACTGGATGCAGCTATAACTGAAATATACTCCAGACCTTGAAGTTAGTTCAATTTGATTTATTGAACCTGTCACACAGTTAGCACAGTTCTCGGTGAGTTTGACTCTCTGCTAATCTAAGTGTGATTACTCTGTCTGACTGAACCAGACTAGCTCTTAGCCACGTGCTGTAGGTGTTATATGATATATACACCGGACTCACTCTGTAGATGTCCCCAGTGGCAAGAGGCGGAGTGTGAGTGCCTCGTGTCTTTTATAGTGGGAAACCACCTCCAAGTGTTCTGCCTGCTTATTGGTTATGTCCTGTTCTCTGTGCTCATTAGCTGCCTGTCTATATCTCATTATGCGCATGTCTGCATATCATGACAGGTGAGAAGAGGGAAATTTTAAATATTTTTCTAAAAATCTAATATTGTTTGTCTTTGTGTTTAACATTTAACTGAAAATATTGTTTAACTTTTACATTTCATCCAGGGATCTAAGTAGGGGGATAGAAGCTATCAACTGGCAGCTGAAGAGTTAAATAATTAAGGAAACTAGTTTGAACTGGTCTCAGCTAGTCCTTTGTTCAGACCAAATTAATTCAGACATTCTCTGTGTGACTAGCACTGAGTGCAGCTTTGGACAGAGTGTGGAAGTTTGCCTCAAAGCCTCATTTCTAAGATGGGTTTGGTTAGCCAGGTGTTTAATTTGAGGTTCAATAGTAGACCGGGGGGGGGGGGCTGGAGGATGGATGTGGGGTTGTTGGCGGTCCGAAGTTTTAGTGATATGATAGGGAAGGTGATTGAGGACTATGTGGAGTTCAATTGTACATGGGAGGTCTCACCGCTGGTGGTTTGGGAGGTCCTGAAGGTAGTGAGGGTAGGTGCTCTCATTTAAGGCTAAAGTGGATAGGGAGGAGAGTGAGGAGCTCCATAGGTTGACAGAAGAGATTTTGGAGGTGGATGGGAGGTACACAGGATACCCAGATCCGGGGCTCCTGGCAAAGAAAAACCTGCTGTCCAGGGGAAAGTGACACGTCAGTTGAGAAGGGCGAGGGGGGCTGTTTATGAGTATGGGGAGAAGGCGGTCGGCTCCATAGGGAAGCCACGGCGAGGGAGATAGTTTGGATTAGCACAGGGTACTTGGTGGTGGTCCTGGAACGGATTAACAAGGTGTTTGAGGAGTTCTATATGGAATTGTATAAGTCGGAGCCACCAGAGGCTGAGTGGGATATGAAGGAAGATTTGGGGGGGTGGGCTAGAGTGCTCGAGATTGTGTGAAATGGAGAAGGCGGGGCTGGAGGAAGTGAAGGTGGCAATCGGGAAGATGCAGGCGTGGAAGGCGACGATTCCAAATGGGCTCCCGGTGAAATTTTACAAGAAATTTAAGGATGAGCTGCCGCTGTTGTTGGTGGAAATGTGCGAGACCGCGATGGTCAGGAGGATTTTGCCGAAAATATGGGGCAGGCCTCCATCTCGTTGTTACTAAAGAAGGATAAGAACCCAGTGGAGTATGGTCATATAGGCCCATATCTCTGCTGAATGTGGATGCCAAGATATTGGCAAAGGTGCTGATGTTAAAGTTGGAAGTGTGCCTTTCAAGGATGATTGTGAGCATCAGACGGGGTTCGTTAAGGGCAGGCAATTGTCATCAAATGTGAGGTGCTGCTGAATGTGGTGCTTTCTCCAGCATAGAGAGGGGAGTTGGAGTTGATGGTGGCATTAGATGCGGAGAAGGCGTTTGATCGGGTGGAGTGGAGTTATTTGATGGCAGTGTTGGAGAAGTTTGGGATTGGGCTGAAGTTTGTGGCATCGGTGCAGTTGCTGTATATGGAACTAATGTTGAGCGGGCGTACAAATTATATGAATTCAGGGCATTTTTCACTGTACCGGGGAATGAGGGAGGGATTCCACATGGCCCCCTGCTGTTTGCGTTGACAATAGAGCCCCTGGCCATCGCGCTGAGGAGCTCAAAGCTGTGGAAGGGGATACTGGGGTGGGGGGGGGGGGGGGGGGGGGGGGGGGGGGAGTAGACATAGGGTATTCTTGTACACAGATGATTTGTTGTTACACATTTCGGAGCTGGGCTACTCGATGGGGGACAGAATGGATTTGCTTCAATAATTTCAGACGTTTCCAGTGTATAAGCTGAATTTGGGAAAAAGTGAGTATTTTGTGGTTTCCTCTCCAGGGGCAGGGGTAGGAATGGGAGCGCTTGCCATTCAGTATGCAGCGTCTCACTTCAGGTATCTGGGGGTGCAGGTGGCCCGAGGCTGGGCGGGTCTTCGGAAGTTGAATTTCTCTAGCTTGGTGGGGAGAGTGAAGGCAGATTTGTCGAGGTGGGATAATCTTCCTCTGTCATTGGTAGGCCAGGTACAGGCAATGAAGATGAACATTCCACCGTCATTTTTGTTTTTGTTTCAGCGCTGCTGGTCTTTTTGCCTAAGTGGGTGGACAGGCTGATCTCTTAGTTTGTGTGGGCGGGGAAGGTGGCCAGGATAAGGAAGCTGGTGCTGCAAAGGGGATCGCAGTCTGGGGGGTGGGGTGGGGGGGGGGGGGGGGGGGATTAACCACCCGAATCTGATGCACTATGATTGGGCGGCGAATGCAGAAAAGGTTCAGGGATGGAATGAAATGAAAATCGCTTGTCACAAGTAGGCTTCAAATGAAGTTACTGTGAAAAGCCCCTAGTCGCCACATTCCGGTGCCTGTTCGGGGAGGCTGTTACGGGAATTGAACCATGCTGTTGGCCTGCCTCGGTCTGCTTTCAAAGCCAGCGGTTTAGCTCTGTGCTAAACAGCCCCTAAAATAGGGAATAGGGAGACAGGGGTTTTGTGGGTAACGTGTTCGCCTCGCTAATTGCGGGTCTTGTTGGGGTGGAGGTCAGTGTCTCCACCCTGTGCCTCGACGTGGTGGGAGGACCTGTTGGAGTTCTTAGCCCTGGAGAAGGTGAAATTTGCTCTAGGGGGGAGGGCGAGTGATGAGTCCCACAAAAGCTGGGTTTGTTCATTCTGCATTTTGGAGAGTTGGTTACCGTGTTGACTGCTGGGGGGGGGGGGGGGGGGGAAATCGAAAATTTGGAATAAAAATACTTTTTAAATGTGCCAAGGCTGGAGCATGTGGGAGCTCATGGATAGTGGTGTTATCCAGGGCAAGCACGTTTGCAGTAAGTGCCTGCATCTTGAGGAGTATTGGCTTAGAGTTATTGAGCTGGAGGCTGACCTGTGGACAGTGCAACATAACAGGGAGTGTTATTTGGATGCTTTGCTTTGGATGTGGTCACAACCCCTAGGATAGAATTTTCTAGTTTGTAAAGTGGCCAGGGACAGGAGGGTGTGACTGCAGCTGAAGAAGGTAAAGAGACTCAAAGGGCAGCAGTGCTGGAGTGTCAACCTCTGCAATTGTCCAACAGGTTTGTGATTCTTGTCCAAAATTGGTGGGATTCTGGAGGTCTTTCTTTGGCAACATGTCAGCCATCCTGAATGTGGGGTTGGAACCCTGCCCAGTGGTAGCGCCTTTTGAGGTCTCTGATGTGCCGGAACTGCGGTGGGGGCAGGGGCGGATGTCATGGCCTTCGCTTCATTGGTGGCACAGAGGCAGATCCTATTGGGTTTAAGATGGTGACACCACCAAGTGCTTTGGCGTGGCTAGGGGACTTGAAGGAGTTTTTGCACATCGAGAAGGTCAAATTCACCGTGAGGGAGTTGATTAAGGGGTTCTATTGAAGATGGCAGCCATTTATATTGTACTTTAGAGAATTGGTCACTGTTAGCTGTTGGGGGTGTTGGAGGGGTGGATGGAGGGGTTATTTGCCTTTATGGGTTAGTTTTGTTGGTTTGGGGAGGAGGTTTGTGTTGGTATTTTGTAAAAAGTGTTTGTCTTTTGTAACTTCTGTATAAAATATTAAAAATTTAATAGAAATCATTTCCAAAAAGAAAGGTGTGTGTTTTATTCCGCTTGTTTGGATGAAAGCACTGCAAGGTGGATGAACTGACTGACCATGGCACTGTGTTACAGGATGCCATTCAAGTGGGGGAGTGCGTAATAATATAGTGGTAGTAGGGGACAGTATAGTGAAAGGGTGTGACACTGTTCTCTGTAGCTAGGAGCGAGAGTCCAGACAGGACAGTCTCCCAGAATAATATGTTGTGGATCCAACTAGGGCTCAGGTTATTTTGGATCTGGTAATATGTAATGAGGCAGGTTTAATAAACAATCTCAGAGTAAAAGATCCCCTGGGAAACAGTGACCATAACATGGTAGAATTTAGTATTCAATTTGAGAAACTGGATCAGAAACAGCTATGCTAAACTTAAATAAGGGTAATTTCAAAGGAATGAGCACAGAGATTGTTGGACTGGACTGGGAAAGGTATTTAGCAGAAAGGACGGTTGATTAGCTATGGCACACGTTTATGAAAATTGTTCATGTCTCACAACAAAGATATATCCCAGTGACGAAGGACTCTCGGAAGGGGATAAATCAACTATGGTTAACCAAAAAAGTTACGGATAGTATTAAACTGAAAGAAAAAACATAGCAATATGACATAAATTAGTGGTAAGGCAGAGGATTTAGAAAGTTTTAACAACCAACAAACATGACCAAAAAATAATAGAGGGAGAAGGTAAACTCTGAGGGTAAACTAGCAAGCAATATAAAAATGAACAATATGAGTTTCTTTAAATATGTAAAAAGGAAGAAGGAGGTTGAAGTCAATGAACGCCCCTTGGAGAATGAGACTGGGGAAATGATAATAGGGGAACCAGGAATGGCAGAGGAGTTAAATAAATACTTGGCGTCAGTCTTCACGGTGGAAGCCACTAATAATATTCCCAAAATACTAAATGATCAAGGGGCACAAGTGTGTGTGTGTGGGGGGAGGGGGGTGGACGGACATAAATATAATAACTATCGCTAGAGAAAAACTACTAGAGAAACTAATGGGGCGAAAAGCTGATAGTTCCCCTGAATCTGATGGGTTGCATCCCAGGATACTAAAGGAAGTAGCTATAGAGATAGTGGATGCGCTGCTAGTAATCTTCCAGAGGATTATAAAACTGCCAATGCCTGATTCAAAAAGGGAGGGAGATTAAAACTGGTAACTATAGGCCAGTTCACCTGACATCTGTCATAGGGAAAATGTTAGAGTCCATTATAAAGGATGTAATAATAGCAGAGCTTTAGAAATACATAATATAATCAAGATAAAAGCAAATTACTGTGGATGATGGAATCTGAAACAAAAGCAGAAAATACTGGACAATCTCAGCAGGTCTGACAGCATTTGTGGAGACGGAAGGAAGCCTTTCGAGTCTGGATGACTCTTTGTTCATTTAATAAAGCAGAGTCAGCATTGTTTAATGAAGGGGAAATCATACCTGACATTTTATTGGAATTCTTTGCGGTGGTAACGAGCAGGATCGATAAAGGAAAACAGTAGATGCAATATACTTGGATTTCCAAAAAGCGTTCGATAAGGTACCACACAAAAGGCTACTTAATAATTCCTTGCCCAGTGAAGCAGTAGAGGCTCCTTCATTAAATGTTTTTAAGATAAAGATAGATAGTTTTTTGAAGAATAAAGGGATTAAGGGTTATGGTGTTCGGACGGGAAAGTGGAGCAGAGTACACAAAAGATCAGCCATGATCTCATTGAATGGCGGAGCAGGCTCGAGGGGCCAGATGGCCTACTCCTGCTCCTAGTTCTCATTTTCTTAATAAGCTAAAGCCCATGGTGTTGCCGGTAGTATATTAGCATGAATAGAGGATTGGCTAACTGATAGAAGACCGAGAGAGTTAGAATAAGAGAGGCATTTTCAGGATGGCAATCTGTAACTAGTGAAGTGCCACAGGGATCAGTACTGGGGCTACAATTATTTACAAAATATATTAATGACTTGGACGAGGGAAGTGAATGTACTATTGTCAAGTTTGCCGATGACAGAAATATTTGTGAAGGCAAATGGTGAGAATGATACAAAGAGGCTGCAAAGGGATATAGACAGGTTAAATGAGTGGGCAAAAACTCGCTAGTTTTATAGGAAATATAGGAAAATGTGAAGATATCAACTTTGATAGGCAGGGAACTTCCGGTGGTGACCATGGTGTGAGTGGTTGCACACAGGGAAGCTCCATCCGAGGATGTTTATTTGATTTTTTTTTACCTGAAAGCGGGGGAATTTTGACAGAAAAGTGTGGGTGAAAGTGTGGAGGAGAAGTTCCCAGTGGGGTGGCATGTCTGCTGGTTATCAGACCCAGAAGAAGGTTAAAGACCTGGCCAAGGAACTGGAAGAGACCTGTGACGCAGCAACAATTGTAAAGATAGCGGAGGGGGAAGGGTTGTCGCATGCTGGAAAATCCTAGTTGGAGCAGCTGATAGAGTTCATCAGAGAGGAGTTCCGCCAGCAACAAAAGGAGATGCAGGAAGATCGATCGAAGGCCACTGAAGGAGCGGTAGCACCCTTGAAAGACTCAATGGAAATCCTCGAGAAGTGCTTGGAGGCACAGGGGTCGCAGATCCGGGAGATGGAGAGGGTGATGTCTGATCACAGTGCTCGGGTGGTGGCATTGGAGGGGGTGGTGGGGCTCCTGGGGAACCTTTTAAAGTCACTGAGGGCAAAGGTAGAGGAGCAGAATAGATCTGGAAGGTTAATCCTGCGTATTGTCGGTCTGCCTGAAGTTGTGGAAGGCACGAGTGCAACGAGATACGTTTCAAGGATGCTGGTGGGGCTGGTAGCTGAAGGGGTGCTGGACAAGGCCCCAGAAGTGGATAGAGTGCACAGGTCCCTAAGGTAGAAGCCGGGAGTGGGGGAGCCGCCATGGGCGGTGATTGTGAGGCTCCACAAGTTTGTGGAAAAGGAGGAAATCCTGCGGTGGACCAGGGAGAAGCAGAACTGCGAATGGGAGGGGAACAGGGTCCGAATCTATCAGGGCATTGGAGAAGAGCTGGAGAAAATGCACACCGGGTTCAACAGGGCCAAAGCGGCTCTTTACTGAAGGCTGTACCCACCGAAACTGTGGATGACTTTTGAAGGCTGGGAATACAACTTCAAAACCCCAGAGGAAGCCAATGACTTTATTAGAGACCGCAAACTGGGGGAGAACTGAACATTGATGGGAGATGCAGGAGTTGGAACAACGGATTTCGGAACACGCGGGTAGTGTAGGGGCTAGTGGGTGGGTTTCTTCTCTGGTGGGGTGATTTTGTTGTTGTGATGGTTTATTAAGGGGCAATAAGTTTGTAAGGGGCAATAATTTGAAAGGGGGCAATAAGTCTGTAAGGGGGCAACTTCCTCCCCCCCCACCCGCGCTGCCTGTGGTGATTTTTCGTTTTTGGAGGAGGTGACCTGTGGCTTTCGATGTGTCTTTTTTTGGGTGGGGGAGGGTAGGGTTCACAGGGAGTCATTTGCACAGACCAAGGAAGGAAAGGTGGGTGGAGGGGTGGATAGGAGGAGCCTTCGGGCAGGAGTTGCCATGCTGGCCGATAATGTTGGTGAATGGAAGTGAGGTGAGGGAGATGGCTGTGGGGGTTGGCCAAGTTGGGGCAGAGGACACAACATGGCAATGTTGGAGTAGGAGCGGGGTCATGGATGGAGAAGGGGCCATCTTGGATGGGCCCTGTTTAGAGCATAATTGAAGGGACAGAACCAGAGGGGGAGGATGGTTGACTGTAGAGCTGAGGGGAGGTGCTGAACAGCCCAGTGAAGAGGTCTCAGGTCTTTGCGCTTTTGAGGAGCTTAAAGGTGGTATTTCTGCAGGAGATGCACCTCCAGGTGAAGGATCAGGTTAGGTTGAGAAAGGGATCGGTGGGTCAGGTATTTCACTCAGGGTTCGATTCAAAGTTGCGGGGGATGGCCATCCTGCTGAGCAAAAAGACGTGGTTTCTTGGGGTCAAGGAAGTAAAGGATGCAAGGGGGAGATACGTGATAGTGAGCGGGATGTTGGAGCGGATGCCAGTGGTGCACGTGAATGTTTATGCACCAAACTGGGACGACGTGAGTTTTTTGTGAAGGGGTTGCTGAGAGCGATTCCAGATCGGGACACGCATTAGTTGATCATGGGGGGGTGATTTAATTGCGTACATTTTGTGAGCCGAACAGTGTTGGTGGGGGTGGAGTATGCAGGCATCGTGATTTCTCACCATGCAACGCATTGGCTGGATGTTAGACTTAGCTCAAGGCAGGAGCAGAGGCCGTGATAGAGGTTAGACCTGGGGCTTTCAGTGCACAAGGAATTCTGTGATAAGGTGTGGTCAGTGATTAAGGACTATGTGGAGCTGAACCAGAATGGGGAGATATCGGTGGCCACATTTTGGGAGGCATTGAAGGCGGTGGTTCGGTGGGCGAATATCTCATTCAAGGCAAGCGAGATAGAAGGAGGGAGGAGTATAGACGGTTATTGTGATGATATGCATAAGCAATATATATAGTGATACACAAGTCCTCCAAACCAGCAGGTGGCAGTAGAGAACAACCATGTGACACAGTTACCTCAGAGAGTTGGTAGAGGGTCTTCGTAGTGGATAGTGACAATTTGAGGTAGCTCTTAGATTATTTATAATGGATTATTTGATAACATTCTTGTGGTTATCTAACCCACTTAATTGTTCAACAACAAAACTTTAAACTAGTCAAGAACTAGACGTTCTTTTGTGCAATTATTCTGACTGGCCAAGCACCAGAACAAAACAGTTATTGGTTGAGATAGTCGAGGTGGACAGGAAATATTCGAGGGCCTCCACCAAGGAGGAATTGGCGAAGAGAAATAAGTTGCAGGGGTAGTTCAACAGGCTGATGACAGGGAAGGCAGTTGGGCGCTACAGAGGGCAAGTGGGGTGCAGTATGAATATGGAGAGAAGGCGAGCCTCATGCTAGCCCATCAGCTACGGAGGCAGGCCATGTCTAGCGAAATCGTGAGAATACGGACAGGGAAGGGGAAGGTAGTGTCGGAGCCGGGGAAGATAAACGAGGCGTTCAGGAAGTACTATGAGAAGTTGTATAGGGCCGATCTGGGGGAGGAAGAAGGGGACATGGGCGATTTTTGGACGGGCTGCGATTCCCACGGCTGGATGAGGAGAGGCAGCAGGCGCTGGAGGAGCCATTAGGGCTGAGAGAGGTGATGGATAGCATAAAAGGGGTGAAGTCAGGGAAGGCCCTGGGGCCGGATGGCTACCCGGCAGAGTTCTATGAAGAGTTCACATTGGAGTTGGAACTACGTTTACTCGTGATGTTTAGTGAGGTGCTGGAGAAGGGGAGCTACCGGAGACAGTGAGCCAGGCGTCAATCACGCGAATCCTGAAGAAGGTGAAGGATTTGCTGAATGTGGGTCATATAGGCCCATATCACTGTTGAATACAGATGTGAAAATATTGGCCACATTAGTGGTGAGGAGGATGGAAGGATGTGTTCTGGGGTGGTGCAGAGGGCCAACCGGGTTTCTTGAAGGGCAGGCAACTTTCCAGTAACATTAGGCGGTCACTAAATGTGATCATGACCCCATCGAAGGGATGGGTACCAGAGGTAGTGGTCTTTATGGACGCGGAGAAGGCTTTCGACCGGGTGGAGTAACAGTACATGTTTGAGGTTCTGGGAAGGTTTGGGTTCTGGCTGAAGTTTGTGGCATAGGTGCGTCTGTTCTATGTGGCCTCCGGTGGCGAGTGTACGGACAAACAAGATGACTTCATGGAGCTTTGGGTTGCACAGGGGAATGAGGCAGGGGTGTCCGCTGACGCCGCTGCTATTCGTGCTGGTGATAGAGATCTTGGTGATGGCCCTTAGGGGGTCAGTAGTGACAGGGGATTACGAGGGGGAGTAGGGAACACCGGGTGTCGTTGTATGCAGACGGCTTGCTGCTGTTCGTATCAGACACACTTGAAAGAGTATGGGGGAATTATGGGCTCAGTAGAGAGGTTCGGGGCCTTCTCGGGCTAGAAGCTGAATGTCAGAAAAAGTGAGGTGTTTCTGGTAAATGAGGCGGGTCGGGGAGCTAATCTGGAGGTGTTGCCATTTTGGGAAGCCAGGGATAGGTTTAGGTATCTGGGGGTTCAGGTGATGGGTGAATGGGCGATGATGCGCAAATGGAATCTAACAAATTGGTGGAGGAGGTAAGGGAAGGCCTTAAGAGATGGGATACGTTACACCTGACACTGGCGGGGAGGGTTTAGGTGGTAAAAATGAACATTCTGCCAAGGTTCCCATTTGTATTCCAGACCCACCCGATCTTCATTCCGAAAGCCTTTTTCTGGAACCTGGATACTGCGATTTCGGAGTTGAAATGGGCAGGGAAGGTACCTAGGTGAAGAGGGACCTGCTACAGAGGCAGAGGCAGAAAAGGGGGTTGGCGCTACCGAATCAGCTTCACTACTAGGGAAGGTGGGACCTGTACATGAAGGATGGGTTGCACCTAAACTGGAGGGGCACCAATATCCTGGGCGGGAGGTTTGCTAGAGCTCAAGGAGGGTTTAAACTAGTTTGGCAGGGGGATGGGAACCAGAGCTACGGATTAGAGGATAGGGTAGCTGCTGAACAGGCAGAAATAGTATGCAGCAAGTCTGTGAGGAAGAATAGACAGTTGATAGGGCAAAGTTGCACACAGTGGGATCGGTTAAAGTGTGTCTGTTTCAATGCAAGGACTGTCAGGAATAAGGGAGATGAACTGGAGAGCATGGATCAGAACTTGGGACTACGATGTTGCGGCCATTACAGAGACATGGATTTTACAGGGGCAGGAATGGTTGTTAGATGGCCAGGGGTTTAGATGTTTTAAGAAGAACAGGGAGGGAGGCAAAAGAGGAGGGGGAGTGACACTGTTAATTAGGGAGTGCATCACAGCTGCAGAAAAGGAGGTAGTCGAGGACGGTTTGTCTACTGAGTCAGTATGGGTGGAAGTCAGAAACAAGAATGGAGCAGTAACTGAAGGGAATCAGCTATTTCTGATAGGTAAAAGGCCATTTTAATGTAAATATTAAAGCCCAGTCTTTAAAACCCATTTTAAAATACGGATTTCAGTATTCATAAACTTAGGTCATGACAAAACATGACCAGAGGTACAGGACTTGACACATCCACAAACTAGCTGGAGATAAATGCAACATTTTTTCTGACAATATGAACTGACTACTGTTCTAATGAACAGAATTCAAAATTAGTTTCATATTAAAAATGAGCTGTACCAGTAATCAGATCAAGGTCAGAATGAGCATCAAAGCAAAATTAATCCACCATTGTTCAGAATATGGATAAAATGTGAGTCAGCAGAAAACCAGTGAGAACCAGACTCAATAACAGCACAAAATCACATTCCTTAGCACACAGAAAAATTCAAACATGAAACATTTAAAACTTATGTTGCACATTGAGGATTGACAATTAACTATCCAATCAAATGTATTTGAAACTCACCCAAACCAATCAGGACGACATAGAGATAGGGACAGATGGCCTCAGACTGATAACATTTTCCTTAAACATGAGAGTTCGAACAGCCATTTTCAATCCGGATCAATCTATACTTTTACTTGACTATTCGCTATCCTTATTTTCATATTTTCCCTTCTAAAACTCTTGAAGTCTGTGCAAGCGGTCTTTGCCTTAAGCAAGAAACCATTTCTGTATTATTTTTGAAAGTTAAAATTGTTTTATAAATTACTTCTCTTTAAGTCTTTTGCTGGCAAGGCTTTATTGAGAATAGATTTAAGTTTCTCTCAATTGTAATCAGTAGAGGCAATAAAAGATTCTTACTCCACATCCGAGAAGTGTAACTCAAATTTCTACCGAGTTTTAAAATGTATGCGAGACTGCACTTGAACTGCATGGTAGATCTCTACAGTAACTTTATTGGGAGTTTTCTATAGATCCCCCAATAGCAGCAGTGAGATGGAGGAACAGATTGGGCAGCAGATCTTGGAAAGGTGCAGAAGTAACAGAGATGTTCTATGTTCTTGTTGTCATGGGTGACTTCAATTTCCCTAATATTGACTGGAACCTCCTTAGTGCAAATGGCTTGGATGGAGCAGTATTTGTCAGGAGTGTCCAGGAAGGATTCCTGACTCAATCTGTAGATAGGCTGACTAGGGGGAAGGCCAGATTGGATTTGGTGCTTGGCAACGAACCAGGCTAGGTGTCAGATGTCTCGGTGGGAGAGCATTTCGGTGACAGTGATCACAACTCCTTGACCTTTACCATAGTCATGGGGAGTGATAGGAACAGACAGTATGGGAAGGTATTTAATTAAGGTAGGGGAAATTATAGTGCTATTAGACAGGAGCTGAGGAGCATAAATGGGGAACAGATGTTCTCAGGGAAATGCACAACAGTAATGTGGGGGTTGTTTAAGGAGCACTAGCTGCGAGTACCAGATAGTTTTGTCCCACTGAGACAAAGAAGGAATGGTAAAGTGAACGAGCCTTGGATGACCAGAGAAGTGGCGCTTCTAGTCAAGAGGAAGAAGGAAGTTTACGTAAGGTTGGGGAAACAAGGATCTGGCACTGCTCTAGAGGGTTACAAGGTAGACAGGAAGGAACTCAAAAATGGACTTAGGAGAGCTAGAAGGGTGCATGAAAAAGCCCTAGCGGGAAGGATTAGGGAAACCCCCCCACTTAAGTGAGAAATAAGAGGATGATCAGTGAGAGTAGGGCCGATCAGGGATAGTGGAGGGAACTTGTGCCGAGAGTCTGAGGAGGCAGGGGAGGCCCTAAATGAATATTTTGCTTCAGGATTCAATAGAGAAGCACCTTGTTGCTCATGAGAACAGCATGAACCAGGTTAATAGACTCGAACAGGTTGATATTAAGGAGAGTGTGCTGGAAATTGTGAAAAGCATTAGGATAGAAAGTCCCCCGAGCCAGACGGGACATACCCAAGGTTACTACGGGAAGCTAGGGAGGTGATTGCTGTGCCGTTGGCGATGATCTTTGCGTCCTCACACTCCACTGGAGTAGTACCAGATGATTGGAGAGTGGCGAATGTTGTTCCCTGTTCAAGAAAGGGAATCGGGAAATCCATGGGAATTACAGACCAGTCAGCCTTCCATCTGTGAGCAAAATCAAAGATCATAGAATTTACAGTGCAGAAGGTTTTGTTGCACACTTGGAATATTGTGTCCAGTTCTGATTGTTCAATATAGGAAGGATGTGGATGCTTTGGAGAGGATGCAGAGGAGATTTACCAGGATGCTGCCTGGACTGGAGGGCATGTCTTATGAAGAAAGGTTGAGGGAGCTAGGGCTTTTCTTACTGGAGCGAAGAAGGAAGAGAGGTGACATGATACAGGTGTACAAGGTGATGAGAGGCATGGATAGAGTGGATAGCCAGAGACCATTTCCCAGGGCGGAAATGGCTGTCACGAGGGGACATAATTTTAAGGTGATTGGAGGAAGGTATAGGGGAGATGTCAGAGGTAGGTTATTTACACAGAGTGTGGTGGGTGTGTGGAATGCACTGCCAGCGGAAGTGGTGGAGTCAGAGTCATTAGGTATATTTAAGCGACTTCTGGACAGGCAAATGGACAGCAGTAAATTGAAAGGGTGTAGGTTATTTTGATCTTAGATTAGCATAAATGGTCGGCACAATACTGTGGGCCGAAGGGCCTGTACTGTGCTGTACTGTTATATGTTCTACTACTGGGTGACGAATGTGGAGAAGGTGAGGTGCTGGTGGGAAGGAGAGGGGTCAGAATGGCTCAGGCTGGAGGAGGAGTCCTGGAGGGAGTCCAACCTGAGGGCTATTATGACGGCAGCGCTACCACTGGCACTGAGGAGAGCCTGGTCATACAGGCCATGATCAGGATGTGGAACCAGTTGAGCAGACACTTCAGGATAGAAGAGATGCTGGTGCTAACTCCGCTGTGTGAGGAAGACGGGCTTAAGCCAGGGGAGACGGATAGCATGTATAGGAGGTGGAGAGAGGTGGGGATGGTGAGGGTGAGGGATCTATACCTGGAGGAGAGGTTTGTTAGTCTAGAAGAGCTGTGGGAGAGGGTAGATCTCCTGAAGGGAAGCAAATTTAGCTATTTGCAAGTGAGGGGCTTTCCATGGAAGATATGGAGAGGATTTCCTAAGTATATCTCATTGGAGCAGTTGCTGCTACCAGACGTGGAAGGGGAGGGTATGATCGGGGACATATATGGGTGGCTGGGGGAGCAGAGGGGAGCGCAGGTGGTGAAGATCAAGGAGAAATGGGAGGAGTTGAGGAGGGGGGGGGGGTGGGGAGAAGAGATAGGATGGAGAGTGTGGAGGTAGGGTGGATTTGACCTCCTCGTGTGCGAGGATGAGTTTGATTCAGTTTAAGGAGGTGCATGGGGTGCACATGACTCGGGCGAGGATGAGTGGGTTCTTCCAGGGGATGGCAGACGAGTGTGAGAAGCGTGGGAAAGGACCAACAAACCATGTGCACATGTTCTGGCGCTGTGAGAAGTTGGAGAGATACTGGGAGGGGGTGCTTGGGACGTTATCAAAGATTGTGGGGGTAAAGACCGGGCTGACCTTTTGGTGGTGGTTTTTGGGGTATCGGAAATGCTGGAGCTGATGGAGGGAAGGAAGGCCGAGGTTGTGGTCTTCACCTCTCTAGTTGCCCGGCGAAGGATTTTGCAGGAATGGCAGTTGATAACACCACCGGGAGTGGGGCCTGGCTGGGGGACCTGTACCACTTTCTCTGGCTGCAGAAGGTTAAATTTGAATTGAGGGGATCAACAGAGGGCTTGGAGATACGGTGGGGACTGTTTATTCTGGTAGTCACCACTGTTGTATTGTATATACCGCATACGAGGGGTATTACGGTAAGGCCCCTGTACTACAGGTACGGGGGTAGATCCCTGCTGGCTCCGCCCAGTAGGCGGAGTATAAATGTGTGGGCTCTCTGGGCTGCCGCCATTTCGGCAGCAGCTGCGGGAGGCTACACATCTCTGCGTAATAAAGCTCGATTACACTCTACTCTCGTCGTAATTGATAGTGCATCAATTTATTACGCAGAGATTTTACAACGATGGATTTCCGCATCAAGCCTGATCGCCTGTAGATGCACCCTCAAGCAGACAACGCCAAGTCGACCTTCGCACATTGGCTAGCTTGCTTTGAAGCATACATCGGATCTGCGACAGAACCACCCTCAGAGGCACAGAAGCTCCAGATCCTTTACACGCGGCTGAGCTCCGATATCTTGCCCAACATCCGGGACATGCCGACCTACGCTGAGGCCATGGCGCTACTGAAGGAGAACTACACTCAGCAGACCAACAAAATCTACGCCAGGCACCTCCTGTCCACGCGGCATCAACTCCCCGGTGAGTCTGTGGAAGATTTCTGGCGTGCCCTGCACACCCTGGTGAGAGGCTGCGATTGCCAGGCCGTTGAACATTTTGATCTGCTAGTTAGAGACGCGTTCGTTACGAGCATAGGGTCGGCCTACATAGCCAGCGCCTCTTAGAAGGGGCTAACCTCAACCTCGCGGTGACCAAGAAACTAGCGCTCTCGCTCACAGTCGCCTCACGCAATGTACAGGTGTGTGCCCCCGACCGCACGGCCCACCCCTCCTGGGCATCGTGGACCCCGCCAGCGAACACCCCATCGTGGACTCCATCAGCGACTGCCCCCAGCCAACCCCAGGCCTGCGCCGGGCGGCAGCCAACCAACCCTGGGGGACCCAAGTGCTACTTCTGCGGACAGACAAAGCACCCCCGGCAGAGCTGCCCGGCACGGAGCACGCTCTGCAAGGCCTGCGGGACGAAAGGACACTTCGCTGCTGTGTGCCGGGCCCATTCGATCGCCGCTATTGTCCCTGCCACCCCCACATGCGACCTGTGGGCGCTGCCATCTTCCTCACCTCAGACCACGTGCGGCCCGTGGGCGCCGCCATCTTGCTCGCCTCACAACACGCGGGGTCCGTGGGCGCCGCCATCTTTCTCGCCTCACAACACGGGCGGCCCGTGGGCGCCGCCATCTTTCTCACCTCACAACACGGGCGGCCCGTGGGCGCCGCCATCTTGCTCGCCTCACAACACGGGCGGCCCGTTGGCGCCGCCATCTTCCCCGCCTCAGGACCCCTGCTCGTTGGCCACCTCATTGGGCCGCTCATCGCCTGCAAGTGCCGCCAACCAGCCGTGTCTTGCCTCCATCACGACTGACCAGTCCCGACCGCACAACCTCGCGACCGCGTCGACGACAATGAAGGTCGACGGGCACAAGATATCCTGCCTTCTGGACTCCGGGAGCACGGAGAGCTTCATCCACCCCGATACACCACTCCGTGGCAATCCGGGAGTACTGCACCGCTGCCCTCACCATCCAGGGCGTAGAGGTCAGCGGCTTCCGGCTCTACGTCCACCCCAACCTCTGCGCTGCCTTGCTACTCGGCCTGGACTTCCAGTGCAACCTCCAGAGCCTATTCCTGAAATTTGGCGGGCCCCTACCACCCCTTACTGTCTGCGGTCTCACGCCCCTAAAGGTTGACCCGCCTTCTCCGTTTGCAAACCTCACCCCAGATTGCAAACCCATCGCCATCAGGAGCAGACGGTACAGCGCCCAGGACAGGACCTTCATCAGGTCGGAGGTCCAGTGGCTGCTACGAGAAGGTATTATCGAGGCCAGCAACAGCCCCTGGAGAGCCCAAGTGGTAGCTGTGAAAACTGGGGAGAAAAACAGGATGGTCGTTGACTACAGTCAGACCATCAATCGGTACACGCAGCTCAATGCGTACCCCCTCCCACGCATATTTGATATGGTCAATCAGATTGCACAGTACCTTGTCTTCTCGACAGAGGACCTAAAATCTGCCTACCACCAGCTCCCTATTCGCAAGGCGGACCACCCGTACACCGTGACACTGCGTTTGAAGCGGACGGCCGCCTTGACCACTTCCTTAGGGTTCCCTTTGGTGTCACTAATGGGGTCTCAGTTTTCCAACGGGAGATGGACTGAATGGTTGACCGGTACGGACTGCGGGCCACCTCCCGTACCTGGAAAACGTCATCATCTGCGGCCACGACCAGCAGGACCACGACACTAACCTTTCCAAGTTCCTCCACACCGCTAAACTCCTCAACCTAACCTACAACAAGGAGAAGTGCATGTTCAGCACGAACCGATTAGCCACCCACGGCTATGTGGTCCAGGACGGAGTGCTAGGGCCCGACCCCGATTGCATGCGCCCCCTCATGGAACCCCCCCTTCCCCACAGCCCCAAGGCCCTCAAACGATACCTGGGCTTCTTCTCACACTACGCCCAGTGGGTCCCTAACTATGCGGACAAGGCCCGCCCACTCATTCACTCCACCGTTTTCCCCCTGACGGCCGAGGCTCACCAGGCCTTCAACCGTATCAAGGCCGACATCGCCAAGGCCGCGATGCACGCGGTCGACGAGTCGCTCCCCTTCCAAGTTGAGAGTGAAGCATCAGACGTCGCTCTAGCCGCCACCCTCAGCCAGGCCTGTGGTATTGTTTTCCCGCACCCTCCATGCCTCCTCCGTCGAAAAGGAGGCCCAAGCTATCGTTGAAGCTGTGCGGCATTGGAGGCATTACCTGGCCGGCAGGAGATTCACTCTCCTCACTGACCAACGGTCGGTTGCCTTCATGTTCAACACACAGCGGAGTAAGATAAAAAATGATAGGATCTTGAGGTAGAGGATCAAGCTCTCCACCTACAATTACGAGATTTTGTATTGCCCCGATAAGCTCAACGAGCCCCCCGATGCCCTATCCCGAGGTACTTGTGCCAGCGCACAAGTAGACCGACTCCGGACCCTGCACGACGATCTCGGTCACCCAGGAATCACCTGCTTTTATCACTTCATAAAGGCCCACAAACTGCCCTACTCCATCGAGGAAGTCAGGGATATCACCAGAGACTGCCAGGTCTGCGCGGAGTGTAAATCGCACTTCTACTGGCCAGACCGAGCGCACCTGGTGAAGGCCTCCCGCCCCTTTGAACGCCTCAGCGTGGACTTCAAAGAGCCCCTCCCCTCCACCGACTGAAACACGTACTTTCTTAATGTGGTCGACGAATATTCCAGATTCCCCTTCGCTGTCCCATGCTCCGATATGACGTCTGCCACCGTCATCAAAGCCCTCAACACCATCTTTGCTCTGTACGGTTTCACTGCCTACGTCCACAGCGACCGGGGATCTTCATTTATGAGCGAAGAGCAGCGCCAGTACCTGCTCAACAGGGGCATTGCCTCGAGCAGGACGACCAGCCAAAACCCCCGGGGAAACAGGCAGGTGGAGCAGGAGAATGGGACGGTCTGCAAGGCCGTCCAGCTGGCCCTACGGTCCAGAAATCTCCTGGCCTCCCGCTGGCAGGAGGTCCTCCCCGACGCCCTTCACTCCATTCGGTCGCTCCTTTGCACTGCGATTAACGAAACTCCCTCTGAACGACCCTTTGCCTTCCCCAGGAAGTCCACCTCCGGGGTTTCGCTCCCAACGTGGCTGGCAGCTCCAGGACCCATCCTCCTCCGCAAGCATGTGCGGCTACACAAGGCAGACCCGTTGGTTGAGAGGGTACAGCTACTTCACGGGAACCCGCAGTACGCCTACGTAGCATACCCCGACAGTCGCCAAGACACAGTCTCCATCAGGGACCTGGCACCAGCTGGCTACCCCCCCCGCCCCCCCTCCCTCCCCTCCTGCCCCGGCGCCACTCTCCCTCCCCCCAGCGCACCCCACCTGCTCCAGGCCAATCCGTCCTCCCCTTGGTCCCACCCGGGGATAAAGATGCGGTCGACACGCTCCCGGAGTCACCGACGACCGAACCGACGCCGAAATCGCCACCAGAACTGCGGCGCTCGCAACAACGGATCAAGGCACCCGATCGTCTGAATTTGTAAACTTTTCCTTAAAATGTTAAACACCTGAATGTAAATAATTTTCCACCACCCCCGCTGGACTCTTTTTTTTTTAAACAGGGGGTGAATGTGGTAGCCACCACTGTTGTATTATATATACCGCATACGAGGGGTATTACGGTAAGGCCCCTGTACTACAGGTACGGGGGTAGATCCCTGCCTGCTGGCTCCACCCAGTAGGCGGAGTATAAATGGGTGGGCTCTCCGAGCTGCAGCCATTTTGGCAGCAGCTGCACGAGGCTACACATCTCTGCGTAATAAAGCCTCGATTACACTCTACTCTCGTCTCGTCGTAATTGATAGTGCATCATTCATGACCATGTTTGAGGAGTTGTTTGTCGTGGGGGGTGGGTGAAAAGGGGAAAAACTTGCACAAACTGTGAAACGTGAGATGTGCAGAACAAAGGAGTAGAATATTATTAAAATGGAGAAAGACTGCAGAAAACTGCAGCACAGATTGATTTGGCAGTCCTCGTGTATAAAAACAAGTATGCAAGTTCAGCAGGTAGTAGTGAAGCAAATGGAATATTGCCCTGTATTTCAAAGGAATGGAATATAAAAATAATGAAGTCTTGCTAAAACCATACAAGACAGTACTTGGATCACGCCTGGAATACTGTGAACAGTTTTTGGCCCCCTATAGAAGGAAAGTTGTAAAGTTCACTAGGATGAACCCGGGTATTGGTGGATTTTCTTTTGAGGAGAGGTTGAGTAGGTTGGGCTTGTTCTTGCTGGAGTTTAGAAGAATGAGAGGTGACATTATTGAGACGTATAGTATTGTCAGGGAGCTTAATAGGGTTGATGCCGAGAAGTTGTTTCCCCATGTGGGAGAGTCTAGGATCAGAGGACATAATCTCAGAGTAAGGTGTTGCCCTTTTAAGACAGAGGTGAGGAGGGATTTCTTCTCCCAAGGGGTAGTGAATCTGTGGAATTCTTTACTGCAGAGAACGGGTCGTCAAGTATGTTCAACGCTGAGGTAAACAGATTTTTAATCAGTAAGGGAATCAAGGGTTATGGGGATAAACTGAGAAAGTGGAGTTGAGGATTATCATATCAGATCTGTCATGATCTCATTGAATAGCAGAGCAGGCTTGATGTGCCAAATGGTCAATTTCTGTTCCTACATCTAATGGTCTAAGATGTCCATGCTTAGACAATCCGCAGCTTGTTAATCAGAAGGATTATGTGATGAGGGGGCATTGGATATGAGAAGATGGATTAGTTGTGCGCATACTGTCACCTTCAATGGTTTCAGCCACAGCCATGCCCGCTTCAATAAAAACACCATCTCCTCCATGGGATTGTGGACATTCCCCTACTTGGTGGGGTGCAGCTGCCTCCTGTTATATGACACGTTATCAGCAAGAGCGAGGCAATTGTGTCAGTGAGTGTGGTGCAACCTGTTTGGGTAATGTAGCTGCTATAATTGAATAGTATCTGCAAGCTGCAAAATGTGAGGCTTGCAACAGTGTCAGAGTGAGGTGAAGCTATGAATGTTAGGTACGAGTCACGTTTAATAGAGTATGTCAGTGTGAATGGAGCTGTGTATCAGGCTACTGGCTCATTTGCAAGGATATGAGGCAGGATTCTCCGTCCCACCACACCCATTTTCTGTCAGGGCATATCCCCGTTGGCAGTGGGATCCTCCGTCCCGGCAGCCGGCTAATGGGGTTTCTAGTTGTGGGCACCCCCACGCCATCGGGAAATCTGCGGGTGTGAATGCGCTGCCGGTGAAGCGGAGGATCCCCCCGATGGAGAATCCTGCCCATGGCATTTCACGATGCTTTTACTAACCTTGAAAACTCTGAAGGCATTGAACTTTTAGCAGCAGTGCGTTCAGATCCTCGGGGCTAGACTGCTGGCATTGATTGCAATAACTATCTGGTCATATTCCTTTGTAATGTCTACCTGGATGGTCCCGTGGTCCCTTGTTTGTAGATGATATCTTTCCTCTTGTCCATGTCCTGCACCAAGACCTTTAATGTAGCAACTGGAACCTTGGGAGGATACTCTCTTCCCTGTTGCACCACTCGTCCCTTCTTACCAGTAAGACTCTCTTCCTAAGTCACATCCAGCATCTGTTTTGCCCAAAAGCACTTACCTTTTATAAGGTGCAGGGTACTTTAAAATAATGCAGGCCAGTTTTAAGTGTTGCTAGCATTGTACAAACTTGGGCTCCCTGTTGAGGTTTGCAGTCACGTAAATGAATGTCTAGTGCTGGACTGCATGCTTAAACTAATAAGCAACATGAGGTTTGCATGCTACCTTCATTGGAAACAATGGGCACGCAGGTTAATCATTCATCCTGATCCTGGTGACCATTTTCAGGTGCTATCCAAATTTGCCCCCAGAGAGTCTTAGTGATCTAAGACTTGATCGTCGCCAAGTTCTTTGACTCTGCTGCTGGATCAGAATTTTGCACGGACCAAGGTTGTGGAGATATACATGTATCTGAAGAATAACTGGTTTATTGTATGAACATAATTATTTACAGATGGGCCCTTACTCATGTTACTCTCTCTTACATTATCATGGGTGTGATAGTTTCTTTACTTCCAAACATTAACCTTTCAGCCCTGAACACCTTAATACTACATGAGGGGTCTGAGGTCCTTGCAGGAAAAAGAGCAGGAATGCAGTTTTTGGAAAGAGGGAACTCCTTAAACCACATGAAAATAGTGCCAAAGAATTGTACTCATCCTGTTAGAAAAACTCATGCGACTCTAATGTTTGGAGTACTATAGTGCTTAAGAACGAAGCAGGAGTCCAGACTTGATTTCAGTGTTGAGCCTAGTCCTTAAGGAAAATAACATGCTATTAAAATAATGTATTGCCCCTTTCAATAAACCTATTTCATACTTTACATCTCAAAAGCAAATAGGTTTAAAATTAGTGACTTGGTACACTTTATTTGAAACTGACATAACAGTTTCACAAACAGAATTTTTGTGAGCATTTTTTCAAGTTTAATTTTGTAATGTATTTTTGATTTTGAAATATTTATAGAAAATATTGAAAACACTTGAAGAATAACTTCTTACCTTTTACATCCCAGTCTATATGGGTAATGTAACTTGAAGCCCCTTTACATATACCAACTCTTTTACTTGAAAGCACATTGTAGATGTCCACAAAATTGTCATGCGACGTTACTGCTAGATATTTCCCTGCATCTAGGAGCATAATAAATATTATTAGTAGTTACCTAACACACACACCTAAGAACTAAGGTTAAGATTTTACGGCTGTCTTGCCAGTGGGTTTGAATGTAGGGGCTAAATAAAACAGGTAGCCTGCCCGCCTCCCTGTCCATCCTGATCTGTCTCCTTTATTGTGGTGGCTTTGTAAAGCAACAGGCAGCCTGTCTGCCCATGGGCCTTTGTGTGGGGTAGGAGTCTTCAGTGGCCAATTAAAGGGCCTCATTCCACCTCCGCTGCTATATTAAGAGTGGCAGGGGAAGGCTGAGACCAGATGGGAAGCCTTCACTGTGCAGGCTGCTGTTGGGCAGGTAGTGAAGGGTGCCTCCTTTTGGGAGGGGGGGAAAACAACCCTGTGACCATTGAAGACCCCCTTCAAAATCATATGTTCCTATTTAAGACTCCCTCAAGACCTCTAAAACACATCTCTTCACCCCTTCCTCCATTCGTTGGGGTCTACCAGACAGGACAACTCAAATTCTCCATATTCACCTGAAGATGCAGTATAATTTGGATAAGTGTGAGGTTATTCACTTTGGAAGCAAAAACATGAAGGCAGATTACTACCTGAATGGTTGTAAATTGGGAGAGGGGAGTGTGCAGCGGGACCTGGGTTCCTTGTGCACCAGTCGCTGAAGGTACGCATGCAGGTGCAACAGGCAGTAAAGAAGGCTAATGGTATGTTGGCCTTCATTGCGAGAAATTGTGAGTACAGAAGCAGGGATGTGTTGTTGCAATTATACAGGGTCTTGGTGAGGCCACACCGAGAATATTGTGTGCAGTTTTGGTCTCTTTTTCTGAGGAAGGATGTTCTTGCTCTCGAGGGAGTACAGCGAAGGTTTACCAGACTGATTCCAGGGATGGTGGGTCTGTCATATGAGGAGAGATTGACTAGGTTAGGATTGTTTTCACTGAAGTTCAGAAGAATGAGGGGGAGATCTCATAGAGACTTATAAAATTCTAACAGGACTAGACAGGGTAGTTGCAGGGAAGATGTTCCTGATGGTGGGTGTGTCCAGAACCAGGGGTCACAGTCTGAGGATTCAGGGTAAACCAATTCAGACAGAGATGAGGAGACATTTCTTCACCCAAAGAATGGTGAGCCTGTGGAATTCATTACCACAGGAAGTAGTTGATGCTTAAACATTGAATGGGTAAACCATTTCGGAAAGAGATGAGGAGACATTTCTTCACCCAAAGAGTGGTGAGGCTATGGAATTCATTACCACAGGAAATAGTTGATGCTAAAACATTGAATATATTCAAGAGGTGGCTAGATATAGCACTTAGGCTATTGAGTTGGATGATCAGCCATGATCGTGATGAATGACGGAGCAAGCTTGAAGGGCAAAAAGGCCTCCTCCTGCTCCTACCTTTTACCTATATATCTTCGGATGTCTGGGATCCATGACACCTCTTCTTCATGGGCTGCTTGTAGTCCCAACAGCGGCCACTCCTCAACGATGGCATTGCTGGGACTACCTAACTGCCAAGCAATCAGATGGGCTGGCAACTCACCACTGCAGAACTTCCTCCCAGATAGCCAAATCCCTCTCTGACTCAATTAATGGTGCCGCCAACCTAATATTGCTACAGGGTATTCTGGTTTCAGGTGGGCAGGCTGACCACAGACGTTTCAGTCAGGGAGAACTGGGAATTCATCCCCTGCCCCCATAAAATCCAGCCCTGAATTTTTAAGCTGGTAATGTTTCTGAAGGTTTCAGCAGCTTGATTTTAGCAAGGGTATCTTACAATTGTGGGAAAATATGTAGTGAACTACTGCACTAAGTCACATTGCAGCAGACTGGCATTGGAATAAACACAAAGGTGGGCAGGAAAGACATCACTCCCACTCATCCAAACATAGCACATCCACGCACATTATTGATCTAACCCCAAACTATAACATTCCATGGAACAGACAAAAGGAGGCTGAGAAATTCCTCTAGGGTAGGCTTGTCCAATTGGAGGCTCAAGCACCACATCCAATCTCAGAAGACAGTTTTCAAAATGTTAGTCAAATAGCTGCTTCTCCAATCACAGACCATTCCTTTCCTGCGTTTGTCACTGATAGGCTTACTGGTGGGAAAGAAACAGTCTGTGATTGGAGGAGCAGCAGATACCAGTGGAAGTAGTTTTCTTTCAAGTGCCATGGTCCGGGGAGGGAAGAGTGCAGAGTACCAGGATCCTGGGGAGGGGTAGAGTGCCGGGGCCTGGGGTGGAGAGGCTTCGGGCAGGAGAGGCTAGCTGTAAGGCACGGCAGTGAGATGCTGTGGATCCCTGAGTCAGTGGGGGTGACTGGTCAGAGGCTGACTGGTGTGTGTGGGAGATTCTGTTTGTGTGGGGGCAGGATTCTTCAGCCGCGTCCATCTCAAGATCGTCACGGACAGGACGCGGACCATGTAAAGGTCCATTGACCTTGGCTGGCCGAAGAATCCCGCCCTGCGTATGTGCGTGTGAGTGACTGTGTATGAGAGTGAGTGTGCGTGGGAGTGAGAGATGAGTGTGTGGTAGTGAGAATGTATGTGTGTGGAAGTGAGTGAGAAAGTGTGGGAATGAGAGTGTTTGTGGGAGTGAGTACACGTGAGTGTGTGTGGGGGAGTGTGTGCATGTGGGAGTGAGTGTGTGTAGGAGTGAGAGTGCATGAATGTGTGTGCGGCTGGGAGTGAGAGTTTGTGTGTGGAAGTGAGTGACTGTGGTATGTGTATGTAGGGGACGGACTGAGTGAGTGAGTGGAGTGCCTGTCTTATTCCCAATCTCAGGCTTCTCGCCCTCTCATCACCACACACCAACACATACACCCAACCCACTCACATTGGGTGAGGGCGATTGAGCGAGCACAGAACAAAGAAGGGTACAGCACAGGAACAGGCCCTTCGGCTCTCCAAGCCCGTGACGACCATGCTGCCCGTCTAAACTAAAATCTTCTACACTTCCTGGGTCCGTATCCCTCTATTCCCATCCTATTCATGTATTTATCAAGATGCCCCTTAAATGTCACTATCGTCCCTGCTTCTACCACCTCCTCCGGCAGCGAGTTCCAGGCACCCACTACCCTCTGTGTAAAAAAAACTTGCCACGTACATCTACTCTAAACCTTGCCCCTCGCACCTTAAACCTATGCCCCCTAGTAATTGACTCCTCTGCCCTGGGGAAAAGCCTTTTAGGAGTTAGGAGTGAACCTGGTGCACACTCTGGTCATCTTTATTAGTTATTAATTTTGAATTTCGCAATTTATTGCAATGATATTGCTTTATTTTTGTTCAGCAATTGTTTCTTATTACCTCAGTTTTTTGTTGAAAGTCAATTACAAGTTGTGCCAAATCTTATCTTTCCAAAATTTGCTCATTGGCCCCTTGAGTAAGGGAAAATGAAAATGTTCTCCATATCCCTTCAATCCATTTGTTAAATCAGAAATATATCTATCTCCTTCTTGAAACCATTTAATGACTCAGATTCCACTGCACTATGGGGCAGCGAGTTCCACAAATCCACCACCCTCTAAATCAGTTCTACATCTACCGCCTCCCAATCTATACCCGAGATCTCTCATTCAAGATTGCCCTCCAAGGGGGAACATTTGGTCCACGTTTACTTTATCGATCCTTTTTTACACACCTTGATCAGAACTCCTCTCATCATTCTAAACTCCAGCGAGAATAAGCCCAAACTATTTAATCTCTCCTCATTTGTAAACCCTTTCATCCCTGGAATCAATCTGGTGAACCACCTCTGAACTGCCTCCAATGCCACCACATTCTTCCTCAAATGAGACCACCAAAACTGGACACAATACTCCAGATGTGGTCTCACGAACTCCCACGCAATTGCAATAACACATCTCTACTTCTATACTCCAGTCATTTGGCAATAAACGCTAACATTCCATTTACCTTTTTAATTACATGCTGTACCTGCGTACCAAATTTCTGCAATTCCTGAACAAAGACACCCAGATCCCTCTGCCCAGACGCATTTTGAGGGAAGAGGTTGTGCCTGAGTGGGTGTGTAGAAGTAAGTAAGAGGAGGGGATGTGAGTGAGTGAGTGAAGGAAGTGCGTGTGTGTGTGTGTGTGTGTGTGTGTGTGTGTGTGTATATATATGTGAGTGAGTAACTGAGTGGGTGGGTTTCTGTTGGTGTGTGGGGTGAGTGATTGAATGGGGGAGGGGGGGGTGAGTCAGTCAGTGAGGTGAGTGACTGAGTGAGTGATTGGATGTGGTTGAGAGTCTACCCTACCCCCAATTTCAGTTTTCTAACTCACTCTCACCATCAGACACCAACAGAAACAAACACCAACACATAACCATGCACACTCCCATACACTTACCCTCCCAACATTCTGGTAATGTTTATTGCTTATTCTTTTTTTAAATCAACAATTTATTGCTATGAATTGCTTTACATTAATTAACTACTGACATCTCTTGGTGTCCAGCAGCAATGGCAAAGTAGTTATTTTATCGAAATGTTGAACAATACTAAAACTTTATGTACATTCCTAACTTCTGTAAGGTTTTCGGGCAATTCGGCCCTTTTTGGACTGCCCAAGAATAAAACCCAGAGACTGTAAACTGGACACTTCTCAGCCAAAGGAACGTAACCAAATTTCCCAGCAGGCTTGGTCCGCTGAGCTGAGTAGGGGCATAGGTATTTACAAACCCACCCCCCCCCCCCCCCCGGAGCTACAAGGAAGAAGAAGCCAGACAACGAAATAGGATTAAAAACAGAGACAAAGGGGAATGGTAATGCTGTAAGGGGCCTGCCTGCAAGCAGGACAATGTGATGGACATAGCCCCCATGCAGATGTAAATGACTTTGTCTCCACCAGAGCGAAATCCAATCAACACCCCATCAACATAGCGAGGTGAGAATAGCAGCGATCTCCGAAGCAGATGGAAGCCCTTGAAAAATCTTCACAAGGGAGCTTAATTTTGTTATCCAAAAGAATAGACTGTCTGGAACTAGTGTATTGCGCTGGGCCAGGCCCTGCAAGGCAACCGGTGGAAAAAACCCAAGTTGGAGGCGGACCTGGGGGAGGTACTCCAATCTTGACAGGAGCCGCCGGCAGGAACTCACTGGGTGGAGGGGGCGGAGTCGGCGCCAAATTCAAATCGGGACAGGTCTGCCTGGCTGAAAGGAGCGGACCTGCGAGGAGAACCCGGAAGTCGACAGGTCTGCCCGGCTCAAAGGGGGCGGGACCAGCGGGAACTTTAAACCTTACCGATTCAATGCAAAAGGGGCTGGCCGAACACAGAAAAAACCCAGGCAAAACGGATATAAAAGGGGCTGTGTTTCGATTGAGGGTCTCTTGGCTTGACCTCTCCACCTTCGACTTGACCTCCCGCTCGAGCCGCAGCCTTGGACTGTAAGTACCCTGCAGCAGCGTGCAAAACTCCCTTGACTTTAATAGTGGTTGAGGCTTTGGGGCAGGGGGCTTGATTTGTGTTTTGTACCATTGCTAAAATTGTGTAACGATAAGATTTTACGTTGTGTCCGTTATAGTACTTCCTGAATAGACATAGTTTGTGTTAGAGCTTAAGGTTTATTATATTGTCTTCTGTTTGATGATTTTGACCTGGGTTTTGCAATAAACCTCGATTTGCTGATAAATTGGAGTCGTTTAAATGCTTCAATCTCTCACCAGCGATCTCTGACCAAGTCATTGTTAAAATATTCCTCACCCTAATTCCGGGGTCGAGAATCTGGGGTCATCTTGAACGATTCGAACCCATTCACTCAGGACAGGCTGCTGGTTAGGTAATAAACAGCAGTGTCCTATTCGCTCTCTTGGGAAAGCTACTCCAGCGAAGTAGGAACCGGGTGGGTGTTTTATCACCGGCAAGAGAGAGAATCACCTGGGCATTGGTGGGGGTCTGGATATCTGTGCGATATAAGCCTCAGGCTTCCGGTTAGGGATAAAGGGCAGGCTTGATTCAGTGCTCTCTCCCGCGGAGGTGTCCCAGTGCGGCATCCCCTGGCCTCTGAAGTTTCAGTGCCAGCTGGAGGGAGACACACACAGATACTCAAACCCCAGATATCGGCCCAGTAGTGGAGTAGCAAAGATGGAACCCTCTACACTTCCCAGAAGTGTGAGAGAGAAAAAATAATTGAGCGATTTGGGAATTGATGAATATGCTTGGCAGAATGTTTTAGGAGATGTTTTTCTCCTATCCTTCGCCAGAAGTTGCAAAAATGACATTCTAGTGTGGTGAATTCTCTTTTGATTCACTCTAAAGGAGCCTGTTCATATTATAAATTCTATAAGTTTAGGTTCTAATTTATACATTCAATTAAACCTATGTAATATGTTTTTTTTAAATTTAGAGTACCCAATTATTTTTTTCCAATTAAGGAGCAATTTACCGTGGCCAATCCACCTAACATGCATATCCTTGGGCTGTGGAGGTGAAACCCACGCTGATCCGGGGAGAATGTACAAACTCCACACAGACAGTGACCCGGGGTCGGCATCAAACCTAGTGTGCCATGTGTTCTTTTCCATAGTAACATTTAATCAAAATAATGTACCATGATTAAAAATAAAATGGAAAATTCACCTATTAATAAATAATTAATACCTTTGAATAAATTTAATGGAGTAATCCAATCTGATGTTTTACATAAACAGATTGATCTTTACATCAGTTGGACCGTCAATTTAGTTTACTGGCTTGTCATCCAGCAGGTTATCGATTTATTGAGCATAATGTTACCAATTCCATGTAAATGCTACAGTGGAATTGTGCTTTCATAATTAACAGACCTAACTGGAAGCAAAACTTGATAGTTCAGGTTTACCTGGTGAAAATTTGACATCTGATATATTTTCCTTCCTGTGGTGAAAAGACACAATATCCTCCAGGGTATCAGCATTGACTACATGAAAACTCCCATCATTTAACCCAACAGCTAGGACTTTTCCATCTGGTGAGAAAGAACAACACCTCCCACCTAAAAGAAGGAATAAGAAAGGAAGCATCTTAATATTTTCAAATCAACAAATTAAATAACTTGTTTTTTTTGGGTTGCCTTATGGCTTTAATCCTATTTCAATTTTTATTACAGCATCCCTTCATCCTCTGGCATAGAGCTTAGTTTAGTAAGCAAGTGGTGGTAACAGCTTTGTGCAACCTCTGTCCTAAGTTTGTTATATTATACCCAATGGATATGTTAAAGTAGACACTTTTTTCATTTACCATTGACCAGAAACATAACTGGACCAACCATATAAATATTGTGGCTACAAGGGCAGCTCTGAGGCGGTACACTCTGCAGCAAGTAAGTCACCAACTGCTTCCCCAAAGTCAGTCCATCACCTACAAGGCACAAGTCAGGGGTTTAATGACATACTCTTCAAATGCCTGGATGAGTGCCGCTCCAACAACATTCAAGGGGCTCAAACAGCATCCAGTACCACACAGCCACTTAATCGGCACTCCATCCATCTCCACCCACCTCTCTCTCACTCACACTCCCACCTCTCTCTCCTCTCTCTTCTCTCAGACACACACACTCTCACCTGTCTCTCTGACACACAGACTCTCACCTCTCTCTCTCAGACTCACACCTCCCTCTCACACACTCCCACCTCTCACTCTCAGACTCTCACCTCTCTCTCTCACACACACATTCCCAATTCTCTCTCTCCCACACACTCCCACCCCTCTCTCACACACACACTCCTACCTCTCTCTCACACTCCCCTCTCTCACACACTCCGACCTCTCTCTCACACGCCCACCTCTCTCACACACAATCCCACCTCTCTCTCTCACACACACTCCCACCTCTCTCTCTCACACACTCCCACCACTCTCTCCTCTCTCTCTCACACACACACTCCCACCTCTCTGACACACACATGCTCACCTCTCTCTCACACACTCCCACCTCTCTCTCACACACACTCCCACCTCTCCCAGACACACACATTCTCACCTCTCTCACACACACACTCCCACCTCTCTCTCACAAACACACTCCCACCTCTCTCTCTCACACACTCCAACCTCTCACTCTCTCACACACACTCCCACCTCTCTCTCACACACTCCCACCTCTCTCTCTCCCACCCACACCTCTCTCTTTTTCACTTCTTGATCTCCCTGATGCGACCATCAATTCACTCAAAGACACGTGGAGAAGTAAACCATGGTTTTAATCAGCTTAGAGCTGAGCCAGCCTGTGAAAGGTACAACACTGAAGGCGGCCCCGCAGGTCAGCAGCTCTTATACTTCGTGTAAAGGGGGTGGAGCCATGGGCGGAGCCCATACATGCCCCAACATATCCCCTGTGGGTGACGCCACACAATGGCCCATAGGTAGAGCCCACAGGGTTAATAACATAACAGTGCACTGGTGAATTATCAGTAATTATACATTCACCACATTCACCCCTGATTAAAAAATGAAGTCCAGCGGGGGTGACGGGCTCAAGGATTCAGTCGGCCCGGTGCCCGGATCGTACGTTGCGGCCGCCGAGCACTGGTGTTGCAGCCGCTTCGGGTGGCTGTGGAAGTGGGTCCGGAGCAGGCATAGGCGTGGACTCTGGGAGCGGCTCTTCCGGAGCTTCATTCCTGTGGACCGGTGCGGCGGGTGGGAGGGAGCGTGGGAACCATATAGGGGTGGGGGCGCTGAACATGGGAGGTTGGACGGGACATAGTGTGGGGGATGCAGTAGTGGGAGTGGTGTTGGAGCCTGCGGGCGCCAGGTCCTGGAGGGAGACGGTATCTTGCCGGCCATCGGGGTGTCTGATATACGCATCGTGTGGGTTGGAGTGCAGAAGCTGGACCCTCTCTACCAGGGGGTCGGTCTTATGGCTCCGAACATGTTTTCGGGGAAGGACTGGACCCGGTGTCATCAGCCAGGGCGGAGGCGAGGCCCCTGAGGTAGCTCCCCTCGGGAAAACAAACAAACGGTCATGAGGAGTCTGGTTTGTGGCCGTGCAAAGGAGGGACCTAATAGCGTGGAGCGCATCGGGGAGGACCTCCTGCCAGTGAGAAACTGGGAGATTCCTGGACCACAGGGTCAGTAGGATGGTCTTCCAGACCGTCGCGTTCTCCCTCTCCACCTGCCTGTTTCCCCTGGGGTTATAACTGGTAGTCCTGCTCGAGGCGATGCCCTTACTGAGCAGGTACTGATGCAGTTCGTCGCTCATGAACGATGAGCCCCTGTCGCTGTGGACATAAAACTGGGGAAACAAAACAGGGTGAAGACACTATGCAGGGCTTTAATGACAGTGGGGGTGGTCATGTCAGGGAAGGGGATGGCAAACGGGAAGCGGGTGAACTCATCTATGATGTTAAGGAAGTACGTGTTGCGGTTATTGGAGGGGAGGGGCCCTTTGAAATCGATACTGAGCCGTTCAAAGGGCCGGGATTCCTTTACCAGGTGGGCCTTATCTGGTCGATAGAATTGCGGTTTACACTCCGCACAGATTTGGCAGTCTCTGGTTATAGCTCTGACCTCCTCGGTGGAGTAGGGTAGGTTGCGGGCCTTGATGTAATGGGCGAGCCAGGTGACCTCCGGGTGGCAGAGGTCATCGTGGATAGCCCGTAGTTGGCCATCTTGCGTGCTGGCGCATGTGCCGCGGGACAGGGCATCTGGGGGCTCGTTGAGCTTCCCAGGACGATGTACTATATCATAATTATAGGTGGAGAGTTCGATTCTCCACCTCAAGATCTTATCGTTCTTGATCTTGCCCCGCTGCGTATTGTCAAACATGAAGGCAACCAATCGTTGGTCGGTGACGGGGGTAAACCTCCTACCAGCGAGGTAGTGCCTCCAGTGCCGCACGGCTTCCACGATGGTTTGGGCTTCTTTTTCGACCGAGGAGTGTCGAATTTCGGAGGTGGTGAGGGTGCGCGAAAAATACGCTACCGGTCTGCCTGCTAGGTTGAGGGTGGCGTCGAGAGCGACCTCGGAGGCGTCGCTCTCCACCTGGAAGGGGACGGACTCGTCCACCGCGCGCATCGCAGCTTTGGCGATGTCCGCCTTGATGCAGTTAAAGGTCTGGCGGGCCTCGGCTGCCAGTGGAAAGAGGGTGGCCTTAAATAGTGGGCGGGCTTTGTCCGCATATTGGGGGACCCACTGGGCATAATAGGAGAAAAATCCAAAGAACCTCTACAGGGCCTTGGGACAGTGAGGGAGAGGGAGTTGTAGGAGGAGGCGCATACGGTCAGGGTCGGGCCCTAGGACCCCGTTTTCCACGATGTAGCCGAGGATGGCTAGCCTGGTTGTGCGGAAAACGCATTTCTCCTTGTTGTAGGTGAGGTTGAGTTTTTGGGCGGTTTGGAGAAATCGGTGTAGGTTGGCGTCGTGGTCCTGCTGATCATGGCCGCAGATGGTGACATTGTCCAAGTATGGAAACGTGGCCCGCAGTCCGTACTGGTCCGCCATTCGGTCCATTACTCGTTGGAACACCAAAACCCCGTTCGTGACGCCAAAGGGGACCCGGACGAAATGGAAAAGGCGGCCGTCTGCCTCAAATGCCGTGTAGTGGCGGTCCTCCGGGCGGATTGGGAGCTGGTGGTATGCAGACTTCAGATCCACTGTGGAGAACACGCGGTAGTGCGCGATCTGATTTACCATGTCTGCAATCCGGGGAAGGGGGTACGCATCGAGCTGCATAAACCGGTTAATGGTCTGGCTGTAATCAACCACCATCCGGAACTTTTCCCCAGTCTTGACGACCACCACCTGAGCTCTCCAGGGGCTATTACTGGCCTCTATGACCCCCTCCCGCAAGAGACGCTGGACCTCGGACCTAATGAACGTCCTGTCCTGCATGCTATACCGCCGGCTTCTGGTGGCTACTGGCTTGCAATCGGCAGTGAGGTTTGCGTAGGGGGGGGTGGGGGAGTCGGTTCTTACGGTTGCGAGGCTGCATATGGTGAGCGGGGGCAGGTGCCCCTCGAACTTAAGAGGTTGCACTGGAAGTCGAGTCCCAAAAGGAGAGGAGCGCAGAGGTCTGGGAGCACATATAGTTGAAAATTAGCGTACTCAGCGCCCTGTATCGCTAGGGTTGCAGTAGTGCACCCTTGGATTTGTACCGAGTGCGACCCAGAGGCGAGGGATACGGTTTGTTGCGTCGGGAATATTGGGAGCGAGCAGCGTCTTACCATGTCCGGGTGAATGAAACTCTGTGCTCCCGGAGTCGAAAAGGCAAGGTGTCTCGTACCCGTTAACCCGGACGGCCATCATGGAGCTCCGGAGGTGCTTAGGTCGCGACAGGTCCAGGATGACCGCGCTGATGTGTGGGTAGCCAGCGGCGTGGTCGGAGGTCCTGGGGCGGCCCCGCGATGGCTGTTGCTAACTTTTGGTTGGTTCAATTGACTCTGTTTTATAACCTTTGCTCTAGAGTCGCCAGGTATCTTTATGATACCGCCACGAGGTTCAAGTTCAAGTAATGATCAATAATTCAATACACCAATTAGTAAGATTCAAATCAAAGCACATTTATTATACACAGTAAATCACTACTCATGCATAAACTCTACTTTCTAAGCTATTTCTATCACTAACAGGCCTATACTTATCTTCGGACTGGCCCACCAGGTCAGGGGAACAAATGGCTTTTCGTTCAGGTCCTGAGTCTGCGGGATTCAAAGATGTTATGGACTGGTAGCTAGGAGCGCCTATCTCGTAGTGAGCGTTGACCTGAGACTTACTTGCTTGGAGGCCGCTGGACAGTTCACTCTCAGGGGTTGCTTCCCGTTGCTGAGTGACCCTGTCAAGAAGGACGATTTGAACTTGGGGGCTTTACTTTATAGTCCCCAGGGGCTTCCCGCCCTTTGGGGCAGACCCCGTACCTGGTTTCAAGTGATTGGACTTCGTTCCAATCGCTTGGTTCGATTTCTCCAATACTGGAGCTGTCCCCTGATCGTTGGGCGGTCTTTAAGTGCCCGTTAACCTCTTTTGTGTTGGCCCCTGCTGGCGCCGAGGAGTCTGGCTTGGCTTTGTTTACCTTAAAATGTTGCGATTGTTCCCGGGGATCGCTCATTACTATGTAGATGGCTGCTACATTACTATGCAGATGGCTGCTTGTATCAATGCTGTCTGGGTTTCTGCAGAGTCTAATACACAGTAAACTTGCACCTGCTAGTTGTTGCCTGTGATGGCTGAATTTCCCTTCAGCCTTTGCTGTTCTCCATTTTAAGTCGGGAAGTGACCAACTCTAGTGGCTACAAGGTCATACGCGTCGAGCGGCGTAGCAGATGGCAGCCAAGATGGCGGCCCCCGTTGGCTGAACGTGGCGGGCGGTGAGGAAGATGGCATCCAAGATGGCGACCTCCATGGATCGCACGTGGCTGGCCGCGTGGGTGAGGATGGCCAAGATGGCGGCCCCCATGAGTCGCACATGCTATGCGGAGGCGGAGTCGGCAGACACGCTGTCACTTTGCGGGGTCTGCGGGCCTGTGAGTCTGTGGGTCGGGTCTGTGAGTTTGAGTTCTTAGACCTGGCCAGGCAGACCTTGGCGAAGTGTCCTTCTCGCCCGCAGCTGCTGCAGTTCACGTTGCGGGCCGGGCAGTGCAGTCGGGGGTGTTGGGACTAGCTGCAAAAGTAGCAGGGTAGCCCCCCATGATGGGAGGGTGGCCGGGCGGCACAGGCCTGGGGTAGTCTCGGGTCGGGGGCCCACGAGGGGGTCGCGTGATCGGCCGGGAATGCAATAAGGCTCTGAAACGCGGCCTCCAGAGGGGTAGCCAGTTTTACCGTGTCGTCCAGGTCCTGGGCCCCTTTTTCGAGCCGGCGCTGTTTCACATAGTTCGATCGGACCCCTGCCACGTTAACGTCTCGGACGGCGCCCGAGCTCCATGTGCTGAGTGGCCGTAACGGTCTGGTAGTTACAGTTGCGCGCGAGGGCTTTAAGGTCGCGTAGGTCTGGCAACTCCCCGGGGCACTGGCGGCGAGTGGTGAAGACGTGTCGCGCGTATACCTCGTTCACAGGCCGCACATGGAGGCGTTCGAGTAGTGTGAGGCCCTCTGTATAGGAAGCGGCTTCGTCGAGCTGGACAGAAATGCGATGGCTCACCCGTGCGTGGAGGAGGCTCAGCTTCTGTTCGTCAGTGACGGATGGTGTAGACGACGCGGCGAGATAGGCCTTGAAGCATCGAAGCCAATGTGAAAAAATTTCTTTCGACTCCGCAGCCTGTGGATCGAGTTCCAGTCTGTCAGGTTTGAGGGCTGATTCCATAGTAGTATTTTAAGCTGATTAAATTGATGCAACCATCAATTCACTCGAAGACACGTGGAGAAGTAAACCGTGGTTTTAATCAGCTTAGAACTGAGCCTGCCTGTGACCGGTACGACACTGAAGGCGGCCCCGCAGGTCAGCAGCTCTTATACTTTGTGTAAAGGGGGTGGAGCCATTACAGGACAGGGGAAAATTGGTCCAGGGTGTACAGATATAATTCAATTGTCATTTTAAAGTCAAACATTGTGTCCTTAGATAATACTTCTAGAACACCTTCCAGCTATTGAAGAAGCAGAGAAGTAAATTTGTTTGGCGCATGGGAGATAATACCAATGCTGGTGAGAGACTGCTATTAGGGGGGCACGGTAGCACAGTGGTTAGCACAGTTTCTTCACAGCTCCAGGGCCCCAAGTTCAATTCCCGGCATGGGTCACTGTCTGTGTGGAGTCTGCAAATTCTCCGTGTGTCTGCGTGGGTTTCCTCCGGGTGCTCTGGTTTCCTCCCACAGTCCAAAGATGTGCAGGTTAGGTGGATTCGCCATGATAAATTGCCCTTAGTGTCCATTTTCATTTCATTTTCAAAAAGATTAGGTGGGGATACTGGGTTACAGGGATAGGGTGGAGTTGTGGGCGTAGGTAGGGTGCTGTTACCAAGGGCTGGTGCAGACTTGATGGACCGAATGGCCTCCTTCTGCACTGTAAATTCTATGATTACAGATTAACAAGTTTGCATAGGCAATTTCCATTATAAACATAACATAGATAAACACTGATTGAAGAACATTTGCTCGCAGCATCTACAAAAATCAATCAAGGCCTATATCTAATTTTTATGATCACAATATTATTGGAGCCCAGTTATGTGGAAATGGTCAGCATTGCAATAGTTCTGGCAAATTACAAAAGAACATGATCAAACAAGCAAATGAAAAGGATGAATATGTAATATTCTTGTTAATGAACTGAATGCACCAAAAACTTTCAATTATAAATTTGCATCACGTGCTCTTCTGCATGATCAGTTCCTATGAAATATTCATCAGTGTAAATGTTTATTCTATGCATAAACATATTAAACAATTATGATTTGCAGTACAAAAATGGTTTTATGGAGAATGAGCAAAAGTGACACTTTTGACCGATTAAGCTAACTAAGAAAATAATTTAGCATTTACCTTTTTTAAGCTTACGCACTGCTAGCATACGATGGTTATAGGAGAGTTCCCAGATTCGCAATGTTTTGTCATCACTTACAGTAGCACAGATGGGAAGATTAGGATGAGCTGCAAGACCCCAAACCTCCCCTTCCATATGACCCTAATTGGATTCAAAAAAAAGCACTGCACATAATTTATAGTCATAGCATTGAAAGCGGAAAACAAAATTAAAATCAGATTTAAAATGGATAAATGTATATCATTTATTAAGCCCTTTGAATATCGATTTTTTTTTGTGTTAATCCTCTTATGTATTATAGTTACAAGATACCCGTTTTTTCAACTGCATTGATGTTGTGATATTGGAAAGATTTACTGATGAAATTTGCTGTTTCTTAAACCTTCAGCCTGTTATATACTATTTGCATTCAACAATTTTTAAAATTTATAAGCAGCAGATTGTTATGTTGCGGTTGTATTAAAGCTATTCCTTTCTTTAATGTATTTTATTCCAAACATATTCAAAAGTACAAAAACATAAATAAATCAAAAAACATTCTCCACACCTCACAGATTGTGCAACTTTTCCCCCCTCTTCACCCTCTCCCCTCCTGTGACGAACAATTCCTGCAACATGGCCATGATCAGTCCCCACCATGTCTCAAAGCCCTCTGCTGATCCCCTCAATTCAAACTTGATCTTTTCCAGACGGAGAAATTCATACAAGACCTCCAGTCAGGCCACCACCCTGGTGGCATTGTCGACCGCTATTCCAACAGAATTCTTCGCCGGGCTTCCTCCCCTCCATCAGCTCTGGCATTTCCAATACCCCAAAAATTGCCACCACAGAGTCCAGGCCAGCCTCTACTCCCACAATCTTCAATAATGAGTAATTTGAGTAATCTCTCTCGTAACTCAACCCCTGTAATCCAGGTATCCTCTTTGTAAACCTACATTGCACACCATCAAAGTCTAAGGTGTGGTGCCCAGATTTGCTTACAGTATTCCAAATGGGTCTAACCAGGTTTTTTTTAAATAGCTGCAGCATGACCTCTGTTTTCTTATATTCCAATCTTCTAGATATAAAGGCTGGCATTCCATTAGCCTTTTTCATTATTTTCTGCACTTGTTTCCGGCACGTTAAGGATCTATGCGCCTGAACCCCCAAGTCTCTTTGGACATCCACTGTACCGAACCTCTTTCCATTTAGATAGTACTCTGCTCTATTTTTTTTTGGTCCAAAATGGATAACCTCACCCTTGTTTACATTAAATTCCATCTGCCACAATTTGTCCATTCACCTAGACTGTCAATACCTTCTTGCAAATTTATGCTATCATCTACGCTGTCTAAAATGTCATCTAACTTTATATCATTTGAAAATCTACACATATGACTTTCTATGCCGTCATCTAAATCATTAATGAATAGAGTGAATAATTGAGACACCAACACAGATCCCTATGGTACACGACTAGCCACCTCCTGCCAATTGAAGTAATTACCCATTATCCCCACTGTCTGTTGCCTGCCACTCAACCAATCATGTCAATAATTTGCCCCCACCTCCACGGGCTTCCACCTTACTTAACCGTCTCGTGTGTGGAACTTTATCAAATGCCTTCTGGAAGTCAATATAAATTACATCCATAGACATTCCCTTGTCCACTACCTTAGTCACTTCTTCAAAATATTCATGAAGTTTAATCATGCATGACCTTCCCATCACAAAACCTTGTTGGTTCTCCCTGATGGACCAACATTTTGCACGGTGTTCAGTTACCCCATCCCTGACTGCAGACTCCAACAATTTCCCCATCACAGATCTGTAATTCCCTGGTTTCCCCTTTTCACTTCTTAAAAAGTGGAGTGACACGTTCAATTTTCCAAACCAGACTGTCTACTGCTGAATCTAGAGAACTCTGGAAGATTATAGTTAGGGCATCTACAATGTACTGCCCTCCTTCCTTTAACACCTTCGGATAGAAACTAGAAGGTCCTGTGGATTTGTCATTCTTCAGTTCCATTAATTTCCTAGTTACTGATGCTGTATTTACGTTAATTGTATTAAGCCCCTGTCCTCTATCGAGTATTAGTTTCTTGGGGACTTCCAGCAAGTTATCTTCCTTTTCTAAGATAGCACGGTAGCACAAGTGATTAGCACTGTGGCTTCACAGCGCCAGGGTCCCAGGTTCGATTCCCTGCTGGGTCACTATCTGTGCGGAGTCTGCATGTTCTCCGTGTGTGCGTGGGTTTCCTCCGGGTGCTCCGGTTTCCTCCCACAGTCCAAAGACGTGCAGGTTAGGTGGATTGGTCATGATAAATTGCCCTTAGTGACCAAAAAAGGTTAGGAGGGGTTATTGGTTACGGGGATAGGGCTTAAGTGGGTCAGGGCTTAAGTGGGTCCGTGCAGACTCTATGGGCTGAATGGCCTCCTTCTGCACTGTATGTTCTATGTTCTACTGTAAATATTTAGGCAAAGTAATTGTTCAACATGTCTGCCATTTCCCCATTATCACTGACAATATCTCCATTTTCAGTGGGCCTACATTGCTCTTCACCACCCTGCTTTCCCCTTCTGCTTGATTTTGATGTCCTTTTTAGTAGCTTTTATGAGCTGCTTTGTGACTCTTTTCTGTTCTTTGTATCCATCCCATTTGTCCAGCTCTGTGCTATGTCTTACATTGTTGTAAACCCTTTCTTTTAGTTTTATGCTGTCCCTAACCTCTTTACTTGTGAAGTGTAGTCTTTGAGGGGGGCTAGACAGCTGGTTTTAATGCAGAACAAGGCCAGCAGCGCGGGTTCAATTCCCGTACCGGCTGAGAATTCTGAATTATCCATCCATGTACCCGAACAGTGGCGACTAGGGGCTTTTCACAGGAACTTCATTGTGGTGTTAATGTAAACCTACTTGTGACAATAAAAGATTATTTATTTATTATTTTCCTCTCAGGTGTAAATCCTTGCTTTGTATTTCGTTAAATGTTTCTTTAAATACACTCCATTGATCTTCAGTCGTTTGACCTAAGAACAGATCTTCCCAGTTCACTGTGGACAGTCTCAGCCTCTGCCCATTAAAGTCAGCCTTACCCAAGTCTAAAATTCTAATATCTGAAACATGCTATTCACTTTCAAACGCTACACTGAATTCAATCATGTTGTGATCACTATTTGATCAATGTTCGTGCAGTTAGGCTACTAATTAAATTGGGGTCATTACTCATAACTAAATCTAATGTTTCCTAACCCCTTCTTGTATCAAGAACAAATTGCTGTAGGAAACTATTCCGGATACATTCCAGAAATTCACTACCTTTCTGACAGGTGCTTGTCTGCCTCTCCCAATCTATGTATAAGTTGAAATACCCCATTGTTACTACTTTGCCTTTGCCACACAGCTGCTTTTACACAATCTAGGACCTCTGAATTGCTCCCAGGGGTTGATTCACAACACCTATTACAGTTTTAGATCCTTTCTTCAGTTCCACCCACATGGTCTCCACTGGATGCTTTCCCCTCATTATATCCTCCCTCACCATTGAAGTGTTAGTATTTCTTATCAGTCAGGCTACTCCACCCCCTTTGCCATATTCTCTGTCCCTCCTGTAAACTTTATAACCAGGTATATTTAGTTCCCAGTCCCGATCATTCTGCAGCCATGTCTCTGTAATAGCTACATCATCATATTCTTCAATTTGCATTTGCGCCTGTTTGTGGGATATCTTTGCTTTGTCTAGCGCATGCTGCTTCCATTGGCATGCTTGTAGTCATGTGCTTAATGGCCTCCTCCTTCCTTCTCTCTGTCACTCTATGCGAAAGTACTTTCAGTTCAGTTCAGCTTCCTGACATTAAATGAAATTTAATGCAGTGTATGTTTTAAATGATTCTTTTTTGAAGAAAGTATGAGGATAGAGGGGCAATATAAACTAAATAGTGCAATTTTAAAGGGAATGCTCAAACAGATATAAGTAGACGGAAATCCCTAACTAGATGATTCATGTTTGGTAAGTTCATTTCTAACACTGACTCAAATTTTCTGGAGTCCTCTGCCAATGAAGGTACGCCCAACAAGAGGCCCATTTGCACAGATCTGGGAGGTTGCTGTGACGATCCCCACCATCTTGGATGCAGGCAGCTGCTTGAAACATCACTGGTTTTAACGTCACAGGCACCGCAACCGCACATGTGCGAAAGTGCACCCTTTGTAGTTGCGGAATTACCATATGCAACCATCAATGAAGCTGGATAATTTACTGTTCAACAGTAACTATTCAACACCTTTCCTCCTTTGTGCCTGGGCCACAATAGCAGTTTCCTTTTGAGACTTGAGATGGCACTCCTATTGTACTGTTAATTATGCAGGCGTCTGCTAATTATTGCATCACCCGGATCCAAGAATTTGGGAATGAGTACATTTTGCACACCCATCACAGATGTGTTTCCCATGTATCCAAAGTTCCACCTGATCTGATCTTAGGGCAGAAGGGGGCACAGTGGTTAGTACTGTTGCCTCATAGCTCCAGGAACCCAGGTTCAATTCCGGCTTCGGGTAATTGTCTGTGTGGAGTTTGCACTTTCTCCCCGTGTCTGCATGGGTTTCCTCCTGGTGCTCCGGTTTCCTCCGACAGTCCAAAGATGTGCAGGTTAGGTGGATTGGCGATGCTAAATTGCCCCTTAGGGTCCAAAAGGTTAGGTGGGGTTACTGGGTTACGGGGATAGGGTGGAGGCATGGCTCAAGTAGGGTGTTTTTCCAAGGGCCGGTGCAGACTTGATGGGCTGGATGGCCTCCTTCTGCACTATAAATTCTATGATCTTAATAATTATATAAATAAATGGATCCAACAAATTTAAGTGCTGTAAACTACATTCCCATGCTGGAGAGAATAGCAACAGCTTGTAAACCTTTTCAATATGACTAACACCCAGAGGAAAATTATCCCACAACAGCTATTAAGAAATAAAATAAAATGCTGGACCATACAGCCAAATTAATTGAGTTAAGGTCTGAAGTATTGAGTAGAAGCTATATTTCCTCTGGTCATGCTATGCTTTAAATTATTTTTTCTTGAATGGCAAAGAGATTATTACCTGAACCAGCAGGGTAATAGGTCCACTTTTATCTATTTCAAGTATTTCACCATTCTTGGTTCCTACAAGTATATGGCCGTGTCCCAATGTAATGGCACGTAATGAAGGATTGTCTTCCAGAAGTAAACCTGAAAATACACCATAGAATCACACAAGTTTCTGCATAAGGGTAGCCGAAGTCACCCTTGTATCGGCGTCAGACCTATCTACTGTATTCCGGTTTCTTTGTTCATTTCCTATACCATTTTATATTTTCCTTTATCAAATATTTTACTGGTATCCTTTTAAATGATCTGACGGATACATTATCACAAATGACTGCTGCAACTGTGTCACATATATCTTAAAATCTTTGCATGAAAAAAATCTTCTAGCCTCCTCTTTATACTTCTAATTCATTTTATGATTTTTTAATGCAAAGCCAAATGCTTTTGCTAACTTTTTTTTAAAAATCATACTATTTCCCCATTTGTGTGCCAAAACAACTTAAGTTCACCAGTAGCTAAACCACTAACTTTAACATTGCTTGATTACATTGATACACGATCAATAACTCCAGAAGCGAGATTGGAGACAATTGAAGGCTTTAAGACGCTAGATGTTTCACCCAGCAGCGCAGATACAGAAGAAAGCTGCTGGGGCGGCACGGGCTCTTTTATACCCCGCCTCGCAGGGCAGAGCTAACATACAAGCTTAACCAATGGGAACAAGTACATTCTCCAGCAATGGTATTCCGGCATTACCAGGTACCGTAATCCTTCTAACACAGACTACCACATACATGAAATAGGGGGAAAAAGTAGGTGGCCTGGATTTTGGAATAGTGATGTTGTCAGTGTTCACCACTATTTAAAAAGGGAGGTAGAGGGAAAGCAGGGAACTATAGAGCAGTCCGGCTGACATTGGTAGTGGGGAAATTGCTAGAGTCCTAAAAGATTTAATCGCAGAGCACTTGGAAAACAGTGGCAGGATTGGGCAGAGTTAGCATGGATTTACAAAAGGGAAGTCATGTTTAACAAATCTACTGGAATTCTTCAAGGAAGAAACACAGAGTTGACGAGGGGGAGCCAGTGATGTGATTTATTTGGACTTTCAGAAGGCTTTCAACAAAGTCCCACATGAGGGATTACCATGTAAAATTAAGGATCTGGGATTGGGGGTTGTGTATTGAGATGCATAGGAAACTGGTTGTCAGACCGGAAACAAAAGAATAGGAATAAATATATATTTTTCCAAATGGCAGGCAGTGACTAGTGGGTATTGCAGGGATCCGTGCTAGGACTCCAGCTATTCACAATATATATTAATGATTTAAATGAGGGAACTAAATGTGATATCTTCAAATTTGTAGATGACAAAAGTTGAGTGGGAGGGTGAGGATGCAGAAAAGCTTCAGTGTGATTTGGATAAGCTGAATAGTGGGGAAATGCATGGCAGATAAAGTTTGACAGCAAAAACAGGAAGGCAGATTATCTGAATGACTTATAGATTGAGAGAGAGGAATGTGCAAAAAGACTTGAATGTCCTTGTACACCAGTCGCTGAAAGTAAGCATGCAGGTTCAGCAGGCGGAAAAAAAGCCAAATGGTATGTTGGCCTACATAGTGAGAGTATTCAAGTGCAGGAGCAGAGATGTCTTGATGCAATTATACAAGGCCTGGAACGACACCTGGAATATTTTGTACAGTTTTGGTCTCCTTATCCGAGGAAGGATGTTCTTACAATAGAGGGAGTGCAATGAAGGTTTACCAGATTGATTTCTGAGATGGCGGGTCTGATGAACAAGGAAAATTGTGTTGGTTAGGATTATATTCGCTGGAATTTGGAAGAATGCTTTCAAAAAAACCTATAAAATTCTAACAGGACTAGACAGTGTAGATACAGGAAGGATGTTCCCAGTGACAGGGGAGACCAGAACCAGGGGACACAGTCTCAGGAAATGCGGTAAACCATTTAGGACTGAGATGAGGAGCAATTTCTTCACCCAGAGAGCAGTGTGCCTGTGGAATTCACTACCACAGAAAGCAGTTGAGGCCAAAACATTGTCTGCGGGATTCATCAGATGGCCTGAAGCTAACACCAATACTGGTTTGTCCTGTCGTGGACTCTCCTGGGAAGCTCTCTCCAGCAGATTCAGTTGAGAGATCCTAGCCTGTTTGTGTTTCTGGCCTTCTCTTTTTCTTATTCCAAAACAATCCATCTTCAGTTCTTCACAGTCCTGTTCCTTGCTTGCTGGCAGCTACAAAATGGAGGATTCCCTCCTCAGTAATTTCACACCTCGAGTGCGTGACGTTAGTGACCTGCTCTCTGATGCCACTTCTGGCGGGAAGACTCCATTGATTAAAAATCAAATCTGCTCCTGGGAGAGCGTGCTGACATCCAGATGAGGGCCTGCGCACTGATACCTCCGAGGGCACATATGAGCTGGACGGCCGGCATTCTTGAAAGCCAGTCGCGGCCAGCATTTTTAGAAGCTGGTCGTGGCCGTTGGGCATTTCTTCTCATGATCTGCAACGCCATGACCAATTGCTCCACTACCCTCCCGGCACCCGCCCACGGGTCACAACCCAGAGTTTGAAAATGACTGATATAGAGGTTGCCACAAATTGCCATCTCCATTGCAATCAATGAAGAAAAATTCCACTTCAAAACCTTATGGTGAAAAAAACTACACATTGTTGAATGAGATGTAACTGGCTTTTTAATAATGTACAAACTTTATAAGAGCATTTTAATAGCTCAGAAAATATTATATTTGTGGAATGTCAAATTTATCCACAATGATTTTTAAAAATCCACATATTTTAAAATATTTTGGGCTGGATTCTCCGTTTGAGCGAATGACACCGGGACTGAAGGCTGGGCATTCCACGGTCCCGATGGCTGCGTCGGTCCCGGAGCAATTCAGAACATGCTAATGGGCTAGCACTTGGTCCACGTGGAATTAGTGCAATTCCAACTCATGCCGCCGTAGATTTGCGGCGGTTGAGATTGACGCTGGAGAGTCTGACAAGCTGGAGCTGTCCATAAGCTCTCCACTGCCCACACACTCTCATTCCAACCAAGAAGATGCCATCCTGGAAAGCAGCCCCGAGGTTCGCAGATGCAGAGATGGAGATACTGCTGGATGCCATAGAGGAGAGGTGGGACACCCTGTTCCCCGGGGTGGGAAGGCGACTGCCACTCTCAGGCATCAACCGGTCTTGGGCGCAGGTGGCAGAAGCCATGAGCGCCACCGCAAGGGCCGGGCAGCATTGGAAAAAGCTGTGTCACCACCTCCGTGCTGCTAGCCCCACCCCTGCACCCCTCAGCCCCCACTCCCCCCAGAGGTAGGGACTCCCAAGGGGGCGGATGATCTGAGGACGGCTTGACTCCAGGGACAAGCTGCCGTTCAGACAGGTCCAGTGCTTCTGGAAAGCGTGGTCCGATCAATGTCGGAGTTGCAGGCGCAGAGCCGGGTACTACATTAGGGGGTGTCAATAACCATCCGGAGCTGCAGGTGCAGTTGGAGGAGTCCAACCACCTGCAGGAGCAGTGGACAGTGCCAGCCATGCGTTTTAAAACAATTCATTTAGGGGATGTGGGTGTCGCTGATTAGGCAAGCATTTATTGCCCATCCGAAGGTGGTAGTAGAACATAGAACATAGAAAAATACAGCACAGAACAGGCCCTTCGGCCCACGATGTTGTGCCGAACCTTTGCCCTAGATTAATCATAGATTATCATTGAATTTACAATGCAGGAGGGCATTCGGCACATTGAGTCTGCACCGGCTCTTGGAAAGAGCACCCTACCCGTAGTCAACAACTCCACCCAACACGAAGGGCAATTTTGGACACTAAGGGCAATTTATCATGGCCAATCCACCTAACCTGCACATCTTTGGACTGTGGGAGGAAACCGGAGCACCCGGAGGAAACCCACGCAGACACTGGGAGGATGTGCAGACTCCACACAGACAGTGACCCAAGCCGGAATCGAACCTGGGACCCTGGAGCTGTGAAGCAATTGTGCTATCCACAATGCTACCGTGCTGCCCTTAAGAACAACTAAATCTACACTATATCATTTTACCGTAATCCATGTACCTATCCACTAGCTGCTTGAAGGTCCCTAATGTTTCCGACTCAACTACTTCCACAGGCAGTGCATTCCATGCCCCCACTACTCTCTGGGTAAAGAACCTACCTCTGACATCCCCCCTATATCTTCCACCATTCACCTTAAATTTATGTCCCCTTGTAATGGTTTGTTCCACCCGGGGAAAAAGTCTCTGACTGTCTACTCTATCTATTCCCCTGATCATCTTATAAACCTCTATCAAGTTGCCCCTCATCCTTCTCCGTTCTAATGAGAAAAGGCCTAGCACCCTCAACCTTTCCTCGTAAGACCTACTCTCCATTCCAGGCAACATCCTGGTACATCTCCTTTGCACCTTTTCCAAAGCTTCCGCATCCTTCCTAAAATGAGTGAGTTGCCTTCTTGAACCACTGCAGTCCTTGAGGTGTAGGTACTCGCACTGTGCTGTTAGGGAGGGAGTTCTAGGAAGTTGCCCCAGCGACAGTGAAGGAACAGCGAAATATTTCTAAGTCAGGGTGGTGAGTGATTTGGAGGGGAACCTCCAGGTGGTGGGGTTCCCAGGTATCTGCTGCTCTTGTCTTTCTAGATGGTAGTGATTGTAGGTTTGGAAGGTGTTGTCTAAGGAACCTTGGTGAGTTATTGCAGTGCATCTTGTAGATGGTGCACATGGCTGCCACTGTTCGTTGGTGTTGGAGGGTTTAAATGTTTGTGGATGGGGGAGCAATCAAGCAGGCTGCTTTGTCCTGGATGGTGTCGCGCCTCTTGAGTGTTGTTGGAGCTGGACTCAGCCAGGCAAGTGAAGAGCATTCTATTAAATTCCTGACTTGTGCCTTGTAGACGGTGGACAGGCTTTGGGGAGTCAGGAGGTGAGTTACGCGTCACAGGATTCCTAGTCTTTGACCTGCCCTGTTAGCCACAGTATTAATGTGGCCAGTTCAGTTCAGTTCCTGATCAATGGTAACACCAATGGTGGGGGATTCAGCGATGGTAATGCCATTGAATGTCAGGGAGTGGTGGTTAGATCCTCTCTTGTAGGAGATGGTCATTGACTGGCACTTGCGTGGCGCGAATGTAACTTGCCACTTGTCAGACCAAGCCTGGATATTGTCTAGGTCTTGCTGCATTTGGATATGGACTGCTTCATTATCAGAGGAGTCACGATTGATGTTGAACATTGTGCAGTCATCCGCAAACATCCCCACTTCTGACCTCATGATGGAAGGGAGGTCATTGATGAAGCAGCTGAAAATGCTTGGGCCTAGGGCACTACCTAGAGGAACTCCTGCAATTATGTCCTGGAGTTGTGATGATTGACCTCCAACCCATCTTCCTTTGTGCCAGGTATGACTCCAACCAGCGGAGAGTTTCCCATTGACTCCAGTTTAGCTAGGGCTCCTTGATGCCATACTCGGTCAAATGCTGCCTTGATGTCAAGGGCAGTCACTCTCATTTCACCTCTGGTATTCAGCTCTTTTGTCCATGTGTGAACCAAGGCTGTAATGAGGTCAGGAGCTGAGTGACCCTGGCGGAACCCAAACTGGTGGAACGCAAACTAACCATCTGTGAGCAGGTTATTGTGGAGTAAGTGCCGCTTGATAGCACTGCTGATGACTCCTTCCAGCACTTCGCTGATGATGGAGAGCAGACTGATAGGGCGGTAATTGGCTGGTTTGGATTTATCCTGTTTCTTGTGTACAGGACACACCTGGGCAATTTTCCACATTGGCAGGTAGATTCCAGTGTTGTAGCTTAACTGGAACAGCTTGGCTAGGGGTGCAGCAAGTTCTAGATCACAAGTCTTCAGTACTATGGCTGGGATATTGTCAGGGCCCATAGCCTTTGCAGTATCCAGTGCCTTCAGCCTTTTCTTGATATCACTTGGAGTAAATCGTATTGGTTGAAGATTGACATCTGTGATGCTGGGGACCTCTGGAGGAGACCGAGATGGATCATCCACTCGGCACTTCTGGCTGAAGACTGTTGCGAATGCCTCAGCCTTGCCTTTTGCACATGTGCTGGGCTCTTTTACCAATGAGGATGGGGATATTTCTGGACCTACTCCTCCAGTGACTTGTTTAAATTTTGTTTAAATGTGGCAAGACTACAGAGTTTAGGTCTGATGCGTTCATTGTGGAATCACTTAGTTCTATTACTTGCTGTTTGGCACACAAGTAGTCCTGTGTTGCAGCTTCACGAGGTCCTTCCAGGCGCCGAGTGGAGACCTGTCTGGGATCTCCAAGACCTCTGTGCACAGGTGCATCCGCTCGGTAAGAGATGCCGTGTACACCTGGGTGGCACAATGCATCACCTTTGGCATGCACCTATCCCACCAGCTTGCCCAGGCAGTGGGATTCACCTGAAGACACCAGCATGCCCCAGGACGAGGGGGTGATTAATGGATGCATGTCCCCCTACGAACACAGCCATACGAGGGGATGCCCTTCATCAATCGGAAGGGATTTCTTTCCCCCAATGTGCAGCTGTGTGTGACCACCAGATGCACATCGTGTACGTCTGCACCCTCTATCCACGCAGTGTGCACAATGCCTTTGTCCTCTATGATGCCGAACACCTTCAAGGCATTCTCCCGGGTGAGGGGTTGGCTCTCGGATGACAGGGCTTATCTGGTGCAATCATGGCTGATGAAACTTATCCGGAGGCCTCAGAACGATGCGGAGAACTGCTATAATGATGCCCAAGCAGAGACCAGTGGTGTCATCGATTGGTGCATCGGTGTGCTAAAAGCGCGGTTCAGGTGCCTGGACTGCTCTGGAGGGGCCCTCCACTATAGCCCTGGGAGGATCTCCCGCATCATGGTGGCCTGCTGCATCCTTCACAATATAAAACTGCAGCGGGGCGACATAGAATCATAGAATCCCTACAGTGCAGAAGGAGGCCATTCGGCCCATCGAGTCTGCACCGGCCACCTCCACCATATGCCCGTAACCCAGTAACCCACCTAACCTTTTGGACACTAAGGGGTAATTTAGCATGGCCAATCCACCTAACCTTCACATCTTTGGACAGTGGGAGGAAACCAGAGCACCCAGAGGAAACCCACACAGACACGGGGAGAAAATGCACTCTATAATTTCTCAACCAGGAGGTTGAGATGGAGTGGCTGTAGCCAGCTCAGAAATTCCAGACTTGGAGATCCTTCTGAATTGCTTGGGGAGGTGGGGATGCTGGTGATTGGAGCAAAGCAGTCATGAGCAGGAGATAGGAACTCGGGGCAGGAACTTGGTGGGGTATGGGTAGAAGAACTTTGGGAGCTAGGCTAGCAAGACAATGGAGCGGGAGTTCAGGGCACGGTTGCCAGGAGTTTGGGGGAGAAAAGGTGTCAGATCTGGCAGGAGATTTGAGATGGGATAGGGCATAACAGCGCACTGTATAAAAAAAAAAATCCCGGGCGCGATTCATGGTGATGTGATGAGGCCATTGAATCTCGCGAGATTCATCAAAACCTTGTGAGATGTCATGATCTGGATCTTGCTCTTACTGGATGAAATCCAGATCAACATAGTTACATGAGCCATTAGGCTCTTGTAAATATGCTGCCGCCCAATTCTCCCGGCACCTCGGGACTACCAGCCTCCCCAGCAAGGCCGGGACCCGGCGCCGTTTAGTACTGGTCCACAAAAACGTGGACCAGGCGTAGTGGCAAATGTGGGGTTTCCCAGGCCGTTAGTGACCCCTGGGTGGTCAGGGTCAAGGCAGGACGGCCCCCTGACTTTCCCTCTTGCACAGCGCACCTTAGACCTCTGGTGCCCAGGTGGCAGTTTCAGGATGCCCAGGGCGACACTGCAAGGATCTGGGCCTGAGAGGGGAAATGGCCATGAAAAGAGGATGAGGCGAGTTTATGAAGGGAGGTTATGGGGGGTGGAGAGTGTCGGGCAGTTTTCATAGATGTTGCAGGGTGGCCTGTAGAGGTGTGGGGGGGGGGGGGGGGAGAGAGCCCTCTGAGACCCCACAGCAGGGTGTCCTCACTCGGGGTGGAGGGTGGTAATGCCCATGCGTGCGGGGGGTGATATTTCCTGTAGGTTGGGGCGGGAGGGGGTTACCCTCAAGCTCGCATATAGATCGGGACACTCTTTCAAAATGGCAGCCTGATCTCTGAGGAACCGGTCTCGCCGCAAGTTCAGCTCCCAGTGATGAAAACATGTCTATAGTGTGGGCTAGACTAGGGAGAACTTCCCAAGGCCCAAAGAAATTACTAAGCCTGGTTGAATAGCGGTGTGGATCTCATCCAAAACGCCGGTGAGAAACACCCTGCCAAATCCGGCCAAAATTACACTTCAAAATTTTTCCGGAGAATCACGTCGGAAGTGTGGTAGCAAGCGGGAATTACCACCAACTTCCCGGCACCCGGCCCAGCGAGGCCGGCAACGCAATTCAATGTTAATCGATCCACTTAACGAGGCTTCACGGACTTCTCACCGCAAATGAAGGCTCACCAGCTGATTCGCTGGGACCACGCTCACCAGCCTCCTGCTAACAAGGTCGAGCAGCACTTAAGCTGCACTTGCTCAGTCAATCCCAGCCATCCTGCAACAACGCTGCTGAGGAAACCAGCCTCAAGATTCAGGGACGCAGATCTGGGGAGGCTCTTAGACGCTGTGAATGCCAGCAGGGATCTGCTGTTCCCCCGACGTTCCAGGAGAGTCAGCCACAGGGCAGCCAGTGCTGACAAGGGCGAGGTGGCAGCCAATGCTGCCTGGGATGAGGTGAGCTCGGGGTAGTGTGACCAGGACTGGCCTTCAGTGCCGCAAAAATGTCAATGACCTTTGACACAAATGCCGCCTCTGCCCCACCCCCCCCAACCTCAAGGGAGCATACAGCCCTCAACTCCCCATGCGACCCCTAAGCCTACCTCTACTCCCTTCCCTCTGATGCATGATCAATAACTACTAAAACGAGGTTGTAGCACAACTGAAGGCTTTAATAAGCTAGAAGTGTTCCCCAGCAGCTCAGGTACAGAATGAGGGCTGCTGGGATGGCACAGGTTGTATTACCCCGCCTATCGGGGAGGAGCTACCATACTCTACAGCCAATGGTAAAACCCCTAGGTTTAACCAATGGCACTTCAGCCTCTCAGGTACCGTAATACCTGATGATACCACACCCTCAACCTCCCTTCACCCGCCTCCTGTGTGTGGGGCTAACGATGCCCCCTCTGTCTCCCCTCAGGAAAAGCTCTCCCATAATTGTCGGGCGAGGGCCCATACTGTTGGAGGCGTGGTGCACTTAGGAGCCCTCAACTCATTCACCTGGAGGTGACTGGGGAGGCCGACGACAGTTGGTTACCCAACATGGAGGCTGGCAGACAACGCAAAGGTGAGGAACCACCGGGCTCCACCGGGGCGCCTTGTAAAATGTGAGTCGTTATTGCCTTCCTGAATGACCCATCTCTCCCACTGACCACATGTCCATTCTCCTGCAGGTGCTCCAGGCGATAGCGCCGCCCCATTCCAGGTGGCACTGTCTCCTGCCTCCCACGAGAAGCATCTCGGAGGAGAGCTCCGAGGATGCAACTGTTACTGTCGTTGCACATTTGTCATCCCCACCCTCCACCAGCACAGATACCCACACCTCGGTGGGAAATGTTAGTGGTAAGGCATCGGGGGCACAATCTGGTATGCACCACGTTGCTGATGATGCACATCAGGTGGCGGCAGGAACCCCCAGGCAAGACAGCAGTTGGAGGGATGCTAGATCCCAGAACCCAGCTGGGTCCCAGCCTGAAGCTGATCCTGTGGTAGAGTTACCCGGAACTGATTGAGATGATAGGGGGCAGACGAGCCATTCAGATGGAGATGTCAGCGTCATTCCAGCAGATCCATAGCCGCCTAGAGCAGTCCAAGAGGCAACAGCCGCTGGAGATGTTGCCGGCAATGCGTGGCACCGAGGCCAACACTGCTAGGGTGGTGACCGCACTGGTGCATGACGTCGGCACCATTAGTGAAGTTTCCAAGGCGTTGCACAATCGGTGGCGGCCATAGCTGAGGCTCTTGGCAGAACATCCAACTCGCTGGGGGATGTCACCCAGTACCAGGCTGATCTTGATAAGGTTCTGCAGGACATGTCCCGCTCTCAGATGGGCATGACCGAGGCACTGCAGAGCATGTCCCAGTCACTGAGGAGCATAGCCGGGGGCAGACCACGGGTAAATGCCTGCGCTGGCAGAGCCAGATGATGGGGGAGCAGACAGGGCTTGAACCACCTGCCCCTCCATCCCAAGATGAACCCCAGGGCTCTATGGGCATCGAGCAGGAGGAGGGGCCGCTGAGTGCGAACGTGACCCTGTTTCATAGTGTGGCGACGGTGGCCACCAGCTCCCCCAAATTCCACCCCTCTGATGAGGCCACGTCTCAAAGTCAGTGCATGGGACAGGGAAGCATGGCTGTGTATGTGCCGAAAACAAATGCCCCGGGGGCCTTACGGCCTCAGAGCCCCCAGAGGATGCCCATCAGGGGCATCGGAGGCCTCTGGATAAGGTCGGCAGCTGGATGCCTCCAACTCTGATGTGCATCCTGGGGAAACAGACGTAGTAGAGCTAAGAGGGCCAAGCACGTTGAGGATTACCATGGGGAAAGTTGGTAGGTAGGTAGGGGGTAAGGAGGGTGGATGGGGGTTGGGAATCTTGAGAATGGGGAGTTGTAAAACACATTATACACCCTTGCACACAACCAGTATGATGCCTCTGTCACTTTCTCCTGCAATGCTGGCCGACCTCGGATCCTGTGGGCATCCCCCCCTCCCCCCCCTGTCCTCGTGGCACCCACCCACTCTCCGGCCATGAACATATCCCCGGATCTGTGTCCCATCCCCTGGGTGTTCGGATGTTGGCTGCTACGTGTGTGGTGTTGGCTCCCGTGGTGTTCATGCACAGTGGTCAGGCATCAAGGTGTGATTGGGATGTGAGGTAATGATTCCCACACGCTGGGCAATGACTCCCACATGCTACATGACCCTCCCACCCACGGGAATCCATTTGGGATGTGTAAAGTGCTCACTTAACCACGACTGCCAATTCCCTGTCAGCAATAGCCTTCAGCTGCATGGCCAGGGGCCTCGGCAATAAGTGGGGGTTATGGGTGGTCACTGGGGAAGACGGGCAGGGACAAAGATTGCCTCCAGAACGGGTAAACGACCAGGGGCTGGCATGGTGATGCCGCGAGTCGTCCCCCAGGGGAGGGCAAACAGGCAGAGGTCGTCGTACATAGTAGTACTAACGACATAGGCAGGAAGGGGCATGAGGTCCTGCAGCAGGAGTTCAGGGAGCTAGGCAGAAAGTTAAAAGACAGGACCTCTAGGGTTGTAATCTCGGGATTACTCCCTGTGCCACGTGCCAGTGAGGCTAGAAATAGGAAGATAGAGCAGCTAAACACGTGGCTAAACAGCTGGTGTAGGAGGGAGGGAGGGTTTCCGTTATCTGGACCACTGGGAGCTTATCCGGGGCAGCTGACCTGTATAAGAAGGACGGGTTGCATCTAAACTGGAGAGGCATAAATACCCTGGCCACGAGGTTTGCTAGTGTTACACGGGAGGGTTTAAACTAGTATGGCAGGGGGACGGGCACGGGAGCAATAGGTCAGAAGGTGAGAGCATTGAGGGAGAACTAGGGAATAGGGCCAGTATGGCTCTGAGGCAGAGCAGACAGGGAGAAGTTGCTGAACACAGCAGGTCTGGTGGCCTGAAGTGCATATGTTTTAATGCAAGAAGTATAACAGGTAAGGCAGATGAACTTAGAGCTTGGATTAGTACTTGGAGCTATGATGTTGTTGCCATTACAGAGACCTGGTTGAGGGAAGGGCAGGATTGGCAGCTAAACGTTCCAAGATTTAGATGTTTCAGGCGGGATAGAGGGGGATGTAAAAGGGGTGGCGGAGTTGCACTACTGGTTAGGGAGAATATCACAGCTGTACTCCGGGAGGACACCTCAGAGGGCAGTGAGGCTATATGGGTAGAGATCAGGAATAAGAAAGGTGCAGTCACAATGTTGGGGGTTTACTACAGGCCTCCCAATAGCCAGCGGGAGATAGAGGAGCAGATAGGTAGACAGATTTTGGAAAAGAGTAAAAACAACAGGGTTGTGGTGATGGGAGACTTCAACTTCCCCAATATTGATTGGGACTCACTTAGTGCCAGGAACTTAGACGGGGCAGAGTTTGTAAGGAGCATCCAGGAGGGCTTCTTAAAACAATATATAGACAGTCCAACTAGGGAAGGGGCTGTACTGGACCTGGTATTGGGGACTGAGCCCGGCCAGGTGGTAGAAGTTTCAGTAGGGGAGCATTTCGGGAACAATGACCACAATTCAGTAAGTTTTAAAGTGCTGGTGGACAAGGATAAGAGTGGTCCTAGGGTGAATGTGCTAAATTGGGGGAAGGTTAATTATAGCAATATTAGACGGGAACTGAAGAATCTAGATTGGGGGTGGATGTTTGAGGGTAAATTAACATCTGACATGTGGGAGGCTTTCAAGTGTCAGTTGAAAGGAATTCAGGACCAGCATGTTCCTGTGAGGAAGGATAAATATGGCAATTTTCGGGAACCTTGGATAACGAGCGATATTGTAGGCCTCGTCAAAAAGAAAAAGGAGGCATTTGTCAGGGCTAAAAGGCTGGGAACAGACGAAGCCTGTGTGGAATAGAAGGAAAGTAGGAAGGAACTTAAGCAAGGAGTCACGAAAAGTCATTGGCAAACAGGGTTAAGGAAAATTCCAAGGCTTTTTACACGTACATAAAAAGCAAGAGGGTAGCCAGGGAAAGGGTTGGCCCACTGAAGGACAGGCAAGGGAATCTGTGTGTGGAGCCAGAGGAAATGGGCATGTTGCCATACTTTGCATCAGTATTCACCAAAGAGAAGGAATTGGTGGATGTTGAGTCTGGAGAAGGGTGTGTAGATAGCCTGGGTCACATTGAGATCCAAAAAGACGAGGTGTTGGGCGTCTTGAAATATATTAAGGTAGATAAGTCCCCAGGGCCATATGGGATCTACCCCAGAATACTGAAGAAATGAAAAAATGAAAATCGCTTATTGTCACAAGTAGGCTTCAAATGAAGATACTGTGAAAAGCCCCTAGTCGTCACATTCCGGCGCCTGTTCGGGAAGGCTTTTATGGGAATTGAACCGTGCTGTTGGCCTGCCTTGGTCTGCTTTCAAAGCCAGCGATTTAGCCCTGTGCTAAACAGGCCCTAAGTGAGCCCCTAAGGAGGAGGCTCGAGAGGAAATTGCTGAAGCCTTGACAGAAATCTTTGGATCCTCACTGTCTTCAGGTGATGTCCCGGAGGACTGGAGAATAGCCGCTGATGTTCCTTTGTTTAAGAAAGGTAGCAAGGATAATCCAGGGAACTACCGGTGAGCTTTACGTCAGTGGTAGAGAAATTACTGGAGAGAATTCTTCGAGACAGGATCTACTCCCATTTGGAAGCAAATGGACGTATTAGTGAGAGGCAGCATGGTTTTGTGAAGGGGAGGTTGTGGCTCACTAACTTGATAAGAGTTTTTCGAAGCGGTCACAAAGATGATTGATGCAGGTAGGGCAGTGGATGTTGTCTATATGGACTTCAGTAAGGCCTTTGACAAGGTCCCTCATGGTAGACTAGTACAAAATGTGAAGTCACACGGGATCAGGGGTGAGCTGGCAAGGTGGATACAGAACTGGCTAGGTCATAGAAGGCAGAGAGTAGCAATGGAAGGATGCTTTTCTAGTTGGAGGGCTGTGACCAGTGGTGTTCCACAGGGATCAGTGCTGGGACCTTTGCTCTTTGTAGTATATATAAATGATTTGGAGGAAAATGTAACTGGTCTGATTAGTAAGTTTGCAGACGACACAAAGGTTGGTGGAATTGCGGATCGCGATGAGGACTGTCAGAGGATACAGCAGGATTTAGATTGTTTGGAGACTTGGGCGGGGAGATGGCAGCTGTAGTTTAATCCGGACAAATGTGAGGTAATGCATTTTGGAAGGTCTAATGCAGATAGGGACTATCCAGTGAATGGTAGAACCCTCAAGAGTATTGAAAGTAGGAGAGATCTAGGTATACAGGTCCACAGGTCACTGAAAGGGGCAACACAGGTGGAGAAGGTAGTCAAGAAGGCATACGGCATGCTTGCCTTCATTGGCCGGGGCATTCAGTATAAGAATTGGCAAGTCATGTTGCAGCTGCATAGAACCTTAGTTAGGCCACACTTGGAGTATAGTGTTCAATTCTGGTCGCCACACTACCAGAAGGATGTGGAGGCTTTAGAGAGGGTGCAGAAGAGATTTACCAGAATGTTGCCTGGTATGGAGGGCATTAGCTATGAGGAGCAGTTGAATAAACTCGGTTTGTTCTCACTGGAATGACAGAGGTTGAGGGGAACCTGATAGAGGTCTACAAAATTATGAGGGGCATGGACCGAGTGGATAGTCAGAGGCTTTCCCCCAGGGTAGAGGGGTCAATTACTAGGGGGCATAGGTTTAAGGTGCGAGGGGCAAGGTTTAGAGAAGATGTACAAGGCAAGTATTTTTTACACAGAGGGTAGTGGGTGCCTGGAACTCGCTGCCGGGGGAGGTGGTGGAAGCAGGGACATTAGTGACATTTAAAAAAATATATATATATTTTTATTAAGGTTTTTTAACAACACAATTTTTTCCCCTTACAAACAATACCTCCCCCCGCCCCCCCGTAACAAAATAATGCAAATTCTCCCTGAGCAATATATATATACAAGGCAAGATGGTATATTTACATAGCTTTATACACTGGCTCTTGGCCGCGCGTACCGTTTCCCCCCACCCTCCATGCTATCTCCCACTCGTCCATCCCCTCAGACAGTCTCTCGTTCCCCCCCCCCCCCCACAAGGGTTGCTGCTGCTGCTGATCGACCTTCTTCTAACGCCCCGCAAGATAATCTAGGAACGGTTGCCACCGCCTGTAAAACCCCTGTGCAGACCCTCTCAAAGCAAACTTAATTCTCTCCAATTTTATGAACCCCGCCGTGTCATTAACCAAGGCCTCCAGGTTAGGGGGCTTCGCCTCCTTCCACAGTAGCAAGACCCTTCGCCGGGCTACTAGGGACGCAAAGGCCAGAATTCCGGCGTCTTTCTCGTCCTGCACTCCCGGCTCATCCACTACTCCAAATATTGCTGGCCCCCAGCTTGGCTTGACCCGGACTTTCACCACCTGGGATATTACTCCCGCCACTCCTCTCCAGAACCCCTCCAATGCCGGGCATGACCAAAACATATGGACATGGTTCGCCGGGCTCCCTGAACATCTTTCACATCTATCCTCTACCCCAAAGAACCTACTCAGCCTCGCCCTCGTCAGATGCGCTCTGTGAACCACCTTAAATTGTATCAGACTGAGCCTGGCACACGAGGAAGAGGTATTAACCCTACCCAGAGCGTCGGCCCATAGCCCTTCCTCAATCTCCTTCCTCAATCTCCTCCCCCAGCTCCTCCTCCCATTTACCTTTCAGTTCTTCTACTAGCGCTTCCCCCTCTTCTTTCATCTCTTGGTATATTTCCAATACCTTGCCCTCCCCGACCCATACACCCAAGATCACCCTATCTTGAACTTCTTGTGCCGGGAGCAACGGAAATTCCCTCACCTGTCGCCTCACAAAAGCCCTCACCTGCATATATCTAAATGCATTTCCCGGGGGTAACTCAAATTTCTCCTCCAGTGCCCCTAGACTCGCAAATGTCCCGTCAATGAACAGGTCCCCCATTCTTCTTATCCCCGCCCGATGCCAGCCTTGGAACCCCCCGTCCATCTTCCCCGGGACAAACCGGTGGTTACCCCGGACCACATCCTCTTCCATGCCGCCCCCTCTCCCTCCATAACCCACTTACGGATCATCGCCACATTTGCTGCCCAGTAGTAACTCTCTACCCTCCTTGGTCCCTGTTGCGTTCCAAGAACCCTCTCCTAACCCTCGGGGTCTTATTTGCCCACACATACCCCATACTCCTACCTACTCTCTTGAAAAAGCCCTTGGTGATCACGATGGGGAGGCACTGAAACACAAACAAAACCCTCGGAAGGACCACCATTTTGACCGACTGCACCCTACCCGCCAACGAGAGCGGGAGCATGTCCCATCTTTTAAAATCCTCCTCCATTTGCTCCACCACCCTCGTCAAATTCAATTTATGTAGGGCCCCCCAACTTCTGGCTATCTGGATCCCCAGATACCGAAAACTCCTCTCTGCCCTCCTCAGCGGCAGGTCCCCTATCCCTCTTTCTTGGTCCCCTGCCTGTAATACAAAAAGCTCACTCTTCTCTACATTAAGCTTGTAGCCCGAAAACTCTCCAAACTCCTTCAGAGTCTGCATGACCTCCACCAACCCCTCCATTGGGTCCGCCACGTATAGCAGCAGGTCATCCGCATATAGCGATACCCGATGCTCCTCTCCCCCGCGGACTATCCCCCTCCATTTCTCAGACTCCCGAAGTGATATGGCCAAGGGTTCGATCGCCAATGCAAACAACAGGGGGGACAGGGGGCACCCCTGTCTCGTCCCTCGGTACAGCCGAAAGTACTCTGACCTCCGCCGGTTTGTCACTACGCTCGCCACCGGGGCGCTGTAAAGGAGCTTAACCCATCTAATAAACCCTCCCCCGAACCCAAACCTGTGCAATACCTCCCAGAGGTACTCCCACTCTACTCGGTCAAAGGCTTTTTCCGCGTCCATAGCTGCCACTATCTCCGCCTCTCCCTCCTCCCATGTCATCGTTATCACGTTTAAGAGCCGCCGCACATTGGTATTTAACTGCCTGCCCTTTACGAATCCCGTTTGGTCCTCGTGAATCACCCCCGGGACACAGTCCTCAATCCTAGTGGCCAGTACCTTCGCCAATAGCTTAGCATCCACATTGAGGAGCGAAATCGGCCTGTACGATCCACATTGCAGTGGATCCTTGTCTCGCTTTAGGATCAGGGAGATTGTCGCCTCCGACATTGTCTGGGGCAGGGTTCCGTCCTCTCTTGCCTCGTTGAAGGTCCTCACTAGTAGCGGGGCCAGCAGGTCCACATATTTTCTGTAGAATTCCACCGGGAACCCGTCCGGCCCCGGGGCCTTCCCCGCCTGCATGCTCCCCAAACCCTTATTCAACTCCTCCAGCCCAATTGGTGCCCCCAAACCAACTGCCTCCTGCTCCTCCACCCTCGGGAACCCCAGCTGGTCCAGGAATCGCCTCATCCCCCCTTCCCCCCCTGGGGGCTGGGATCTGTACAGCTCTTCATAAAAGTCCTTCCACACCTTATTTATTTTCGTTGCACTTCGTACCGTGGCTCCCCTTCCATCTTTGATTCCCCCTATTTCCCTCGCTGCCGCCCTCTTACGGAGCTGGTGCGCCAGCATCCGACTAGCCTTTTCCCCATACTCGTAAGTCGCCCCTTGTGCCTTCCTCCACTGTGCCTCCGCCTTGCCCGTGGTCAGCAGGTCAAACTTCGTCTGGAGCCGTCGCCTTCCCCAAGTAATCTTTCCTCCGGGGCCTCTGCGTATCTCCTGTCCACCCGCAAGATCTTCCCCACTAACCTCTCCCTTTCCATTCCCTCTATCTTCTCCCGATGAGCCCTGATGGAGATCAGCGCTCCCCTGATCACCGCCTTCAACGCCTCCCATACCACCCCCACTCGCACCTCCCGGTTGTCGTTGGCCTCCAAGTACCTTTCAATACACCCCCTCACCTTCCCACACACCACCTCATCGGCCAGCAGTCCCATATCCAGCCGCCACAGCGGCCGTTGGTCCCTGTCCTCTCCCAGCTCCAGTTCCACCCAGTGCGGGGCATGGTCCGAAACGGCTATGGCCGAATACTCCGTCCCCCCCACTCTCGGGATGAGCGCCCTGCCCAGAACAAAGAAATCTATCCGGGAGTAAGCCTTATGCACGTGGGAGAAAAAAGAAAATTCCCTGGCCTGCGGTCTTGCAAACCTCCATGGGTCTACTCCCCCCATCTGATCCATAAACCCCCTAAGTACCTTGGCCGCCGCCGGCCTCCTTCGCGTCCTTGATCTGGAGCAGTCCAGTGCTGGGTCCAGCACCGTATTGAAGTCCCCTCCCATTATTAGTCCTCCTATCTCCAAGTCCGGAATGCGCCCCAACATGCGCTTCATGAATCCAGCATCATCCCAGTTCGGGGCGTATACATTTACCAACACCACCCACGTCCCTTGCAACCTACCGCTCACCATCACATATCTCCCTCCATTATCCGCTACGATAGTCTTGGCCTCAAATGACACATGCTTTCCCACCAGAATTGCCACCCCTCTATTTTTTGCGTCCAATCCCGAATGAAATACCTGTCCTACCCATCCCTTTTTTAACCTGACCTGGTTCGCCACCTTCAGGTGTGTCTCTTGGAGCATTGCCACATCTGCCTTCAGTCCCTCTAAGTGCGCGAACACTCGAGCCCGCTTCACCGGCCCATTCAGGCCCCTCACGTTCCACGTTATCAGCCGGATTGGAGGGACTCTCAACCCCCCCCCCCCCCCCCCCCCCGACTATCCATCTCCTTTTCTGGGCCAGTCCCTTGTCTGCGTCTCCCTCACTCTCCAGTCCCCCAGCTGGGGGACCCCCGTCCCAGCCACCTCTTCTGTGTCCCGTTCTCTTTCGGCCAGTGCAGCAGCAACCCTTTTCCCCCCCCCCCCCCCGCTAGATCCCCGTCTAGCTTTTTTGCTCCCCCCATATCCCTGCCGTAAGTCAGCTGACACCTGCTGACCCCGGCTTCCCCCGCCATCCCTTTAACCCCCCTGTGTGGGACTCTCCCAATCAATGTACATTCCTTTGTCCCCTTCCCGCCCTTTTTTTTTTGCCGCGCGCGGGGAAAAAACCCCGCGCTTCCCAAAGCCTGCCCCGCCCCCCATGGCGCTGCTCCCGTCATGGCCTTGTCCCTCTCCCCCAGCCCATATATCCTTTCCTGCGCGTGATTGACCCCCTATGTACAACAAACATCATACTTCACCCCTCAAACACCCCCCTCTCACACAAACCCTCAATTAGAGTCCAATTTTTCAGCTAATATAAAAGGTCCACGCCTCTTCGGGCGTTTCGAAGTAGTGGTGTTGGCCATTATGTGTAACCCACAGTCGCGCTGGCTGCAGCATTCCAAATTTCACCCCTTTCCGGTGCAGCACCGCTTTGGCCCGGTTGAAACCCGCTCTCCGCTTCGCGACCTCCGCGCTCCAGTCCGGGTATATTCTGATCTCTGCACTGTCCCACTTGCTGCTCCGTTCCTTCTTGGCCCATTTCAGGACCCTCTCTCTGTCCGTAAACCGGTGAAATCTCACCACCATCGCCCTTGGCGGCTCTTTTGCATTGGGCTTCCTCGCTAGCACTCGGTGCGCCCCATCCAGCTCCAGCAATCTCGGGGGGGCCTCCACACCCATCAGCGTCCCGATCATTGTGCCCACATATGCCGCGGCATCGGCCCCCTCCATTCCTTCTGGGAGACCCAGGATCCTCAAGTTGTTTCTCCTTGATCTGTTCTCCAGGTCTTCGAGTCTTCCCGCCCACGTCCTGTGCAGCGCCTCGTGCCACTCCACTCTCTCCGCCAGGCCCACGAGCTCGTCGCCGTTCTCACTCACTTTTTCCTGGATCTCCTGAATCTTCACCTCTTGGGCTTTCTGGGTTGCTCCAAGTTTTTCCACCATTGCCAGTATAGGCACCACCATCTCCTTACGCAGCTCCTCGGAGCAGCACTTGATGAACTCTTTCATCTCCTCTCTGTCTGAGGGTGCCGCCATTTTGTTTTTTTCTTCTTTCTTCTCCCGCTGCTCCAGGGCCGCTTTCCTTGCCGTTTCACTGCGGGTCCGGTCCATGCAGGGCTGTAGGGGGCTTCCTCCGTTCTTCCCCACGGGTTTTTTTTTTTTTTTTTTTTTAAACAGGTCTGTTGGGGCTCCGTTAGCGGGTCCAAAAGTCCGTTTCTGCGGGAGCTGCCGACTCGCGCGGCTTAGCTCTGCATCGCCGCGACCCAGAAGTTCATTAGTGACATTTAAGGGGCATCTTGACAAATACATGAAAAGGATGGGAATAGAGGGATACGGACCCAGGAAGTGTAGAAGACTGTAGTTTGGTTGGGCAGCATGGTCGGCACGGGCTTGGAGGGCTGAACGGCCTGTTCCTGTGCTGTACTTTTCTTTGTTCTTTGTTGTTCTAGTTGCCCCTCCAGTGCCTCCCTCTCACCATCCTATGGTAGCTCACCCCTATGGAGGGTCCCCCACCCAGCAATGGGGCGGCAAACCCAGAACCCCCGGGCTCTTTGCGTGTGAGCATAGATGGCTACCCACCTCCTCGGCTCCCCACAGAAGCCCTTCTGCCAGGTTCACGATTTTCAAAAGGAGTACTAATCGGTGCAGTTTGAGCATTTGCTGGGGAGGCCGCTGAATGATGGGAGGCCGTTGGATATGGGGTGGCTCTCGTTAATTGTATGGAAATTGGGCTTAAGTGGTGATAATTGGTTTCTCGCCTCGCTACGACGAGATCCCGATTTCGCCTACGAGAGCGGGCCAATTGCATCGCAAACTGTTTGGCGCCTGGCGCAATTCTCGTTTTTGCCCTCCCCACTCTTCACCGGCCCCGTTTCGCTTGAGCGAGAGCGTAACGACGCCGGAATATCACGGTGGAATGTAAAAGGTTTCTCTATCTACTCTGTCACAGCCCCACATAATTTTGAACATCCCTATTAAATTTTTCCTTAACCTTCTTTGCCGTAATGAGAACAATCCCAGTTATTTAGGACTGAGATGAGGAGAAATTTCTCTTATTATGAAGGGCAGCATTATTATTTATGGGCAGCACAAGTGGGTAGCACTGTGGCTTCACAGCGCCAGGGTCCCAGGTTCGATTCCCTGCTGGGTCACTGTCTGTGCGGAGTCTGCACATTCTCCCAGTGTGCGTGGGTTTCCTCCGGGTGTTCTGGTTTCCTCCCACAGTCCAAAGACGTGCAGGTTAGGTGGATTGGCCATGCTAAATTGCCCTTAGTGTCCAAAAAGGTTAGGAGGGTTATTGGGTTACGGGGATAGGGTGGAAGTGAGGGCTTAAGTGGGTCGGTGCAGACTCTATGGGCCAAATGGCCTCCTTCTGCACTGAATGTTCTATGTTCTTCAGTGTTGTGAATATTTGGAATGCTCTATCCCAGGGGACTGTGTTTTCTGGGTGTGTTCAAGTTTGAGATAGATTTTTGGTCACCAAGGGAAATTAAAGGACTATGTGGAGAAGGCAGGAAAGTGCAGTTGATGTAAAAGTTCAGCCATGATCTTATTTACTGACAAAGCAGGGCAACATGATCGAGGTGTACAAGATTATGAGAGGCATGGACAGGGAACAGACTTGTTTCTGCTGTTCTTGAGAACTAACAACTAGCTGAGTTTCCTCACCCTGATACTATTCTGGTCAACCTCATTTGTACCCTCGTCAAGGTTTTAATACCCTTTCTAAAGTGTTATGTCCAGAACTGAACGCAATAATCGAGCTAGAGTTTAACCTGTGGTTCCTAAAGATTTACATGAACTTCCATGCTTTCTAAAACAATGTATTTTAGATCAGGCAAGGGAACAAGTCATCTGAGATTTATTGATGAGTAACAAACTAGAATTAGGTAAAAATCTGATGATAAGGGAACATTGTACAAATAATAGCCATAGTATTGATATTAGCTTTTAGGAGAAAGAAAAGTCTCAAACTAAGCTAGAAATTTAAATAAGAGCAAACGCTAAAGGGAAGAGAAATGGATTCACCACAGTAAATTGTTAATGGGTAAACCTACAAATAATGGGAAGTATTAAAAAAATTGCTTCCACTTCTGTAGTTAAGCAACATACAAATAAGGCAAGATATTTTAGGCACCTGCCCGTCTCAGAAGACGATGGACTACACCCAGAATATATGCCCCTTCTGAGTCATGTGAGCAAAATGGATGACAGCCACGTCCCCAACTAATTGCTCCATGGCAAGCTTAGTATTGACATAGGCCAACAAGTACCCTCATCTGCAATACAAGGATGTCTGCAAGTGAAACTTCAAGTTTATTAGGATCGGAGTTGATGCATGGGAAGTTGTCACTGCTGACTGGAGTGCCTGGAGACTACCAGTAAGAAGAGTGTGGAAAAAGCAAAGGGAAAAAGAAATGACCACATGGCAGAAAGGAGAGCCCGCCAGAAAGAAAAGACATCAGTTGACCTCCGGCCAATGCTTTTCATCTGTGCCAGCAGTGGAAGGGTCTGCCACTTACACATCCACAGTAGATGATGTTCATTACAGAAATGGTATGGTAAGAGAAAGTATCAAACTAAACTAAAAGGAGGCATACACAAAGAAAAGTGGAAATCCAGAATCCTGGGAGAGCTGTAACATGCAACAAAGGGGTGCAAGGAAAGTTTCAAGGAGTGCTAAAAGGGACTACGAATAGACAAATATTAAAACTAACAGCAAAAGTTTTTATAAACATATTTAGAGAGTGGTAGAGGGAAATGTGGGGACATTAAGGGCAGATGCAGACAAGACTAATAATGGACAAAATGAAAATGAAATACTTTTTAAATTACAATTTTTTTCCACATTGTAGGTATCACAGAAAAATACAGTGCAGATAAGGCCCTACGGCCCATCGAGTCTGCACTGCCGCATGAAAGGCACCTGATCTGCCAATCCTAATTCCATTTGACGGCACTTGGCTCATCGCCTCGAATGTTAAGATGTGCCAAGTGCTCATCCAGGTACGTTTTAAAGGATGTGAGGCAACCCGCCTCTACCACCCTCCCAGGTAGTGCGTTGCAGACCATCCCCACCCCCTAGGTAAAAACGTTTTCCTCAAATCCCCCTGAACGTCCCACCCCTCACCTTGAACATGTGTCCCCTTGTAACCTACTCTTCAACTAAGGGGAACAGCTGTTCCCTGTCCATGCCTCTCATAATCTTGTACACCTCGATCAGGTTGCCCCTCAGTCTTCTCTGCTCCAGTGAAAACAAACGATGCCTATCTAACCTCTCTTCATAACTAATATGTTCCATCCCAGGCAACATCCTGGTGAAATGCCTCTGCACCCACTCCGGTGTAATCACATTGTTCCTATAATGTGCCGACCAGAACTGCACATAGTACACCAGATGTGGCCTCACCAATGTTCTATATAACTCCAACATGACTTATTTGCTTTTGTAATCTGTGCCACGATTGATAAAAGCAAATGTACCATATGCATTTTTCACCACCCTATTAACCTGCCTTTAGAGATCTATTTACAAACATGCCAGGGTCTCTTTGTTCCTCAGGACTTCCCAGTGTGGGAAATGAATATTTCCTCGTCAAATTGCTCATTCCAAAATGTAACGCCTCTCACTTTTCAGGATTAAATTCCATCTGCCACTTTTCTGCCCATTTGACCATCCCGTCGATATCCCCCTCCAACCCAAGACTCTCAGCCTCACTGTAAACCATCCAGCTTATCTTTGTGTCATCTACAAACTTACTGATCCTACCCCCCCACATAGTCATCTAAGTCATTTATATAAATGACAAATAATAGGGGACCCAGCACAGATCCCTGTGGTATGTCACAGACACTGGTTTCCAGTCACTAAAGCAGACATCAGTCATCACCCTCTGCTTCCAGCTTTGAATCCACGTTATCAAGTTCCCCTGTATCCCATCTGCATTTGCCTTCTCTATAAGTCTCCCGTGTGGGGCCTTGTTAAATGCTTTGCTGAAATCCATGTAAACTAGATCAACTGCACTACCCTCATTTACACACTTAGTCGTGTGCTCAAAAAATTAAATCAAATTTGTTAGGCATGACCTCCCTTTCACAAAGCCATGCTGACTGTTCCTGATCAAACCTTACTTCACTAAGTAGAGATCAATTCTCTTTTTCAGAATTTTCTCCATTAGTTTCCTCACCACTGACATGAGACTCACTGGCCTGCAGTTCCCTGGCTTTTCCCACAGCCTTTCTTAAATAGTGGGCCCATATTCACGGTTCTCCAGTCCTCTGGCACCACTGCCATGGCCAAAGAAGAATTAAACATTTGGACCAGGGCACCTGTGATCTCCTCCCGAAACTCGCACAGCACCTGGCACACAATTTGTCCGGACCTGGAGATTTCTCCACTTTTAAGTCTGCCAACACCTCCAATACCTTGTCCCTCCCTTTGACAACTTGCTCAATAACCTCACAGTCTCTCTCCCCGAATTCTATATCTGCCTCCTCATTCTCTTGGGGGAAGATAGATATGAAATATTAATTTAACACCCTACCAATGTCCTCTGACGCCCACCCACAGATTTCTCCCTTGGTCCCTACTTTTTCCCTAGTTATCCTCTTCCCATTGATATACTTATAGAATATCTTGGGATCTTCCCTACTTTTACCAGCTAGAGATTTCTCATATCCCCTCTTTGCTCTCCTAATTGCTTTCTTAAGTTCCATCCTGTACTTCACTAATGCCTCTGTTGATTTGTTCCCCCTGTACTTATTAAAAGCCCCTCTCTTCCTTCTCATTGTATCCTGTAGATCTCTGGTCATCCATGGTTCTCTGGGCTTGTTACTCCTTCCTATTACCCTAGAGGGAACATGTTGGGCCTGTACCCTCCCCATTTCCTCTTTGAACACCCCCCACTGCTCTTCTTTAGATTTCCCCACCAGTAACTTGTCTCAATCTACCTTGGCCAGATCCTGCCTTATTTTACTAAAGTCTGCTCTCCCCCAATCCAAGACCTTTTTCTGCAATTTGTCTCTTTGCTTGTCCATAACAAACTTAAATTGCACCATGTTGTGGTCGCTATCACTAAAATGCTCCCCCACCATTGCATTAACCACCTGTTCGGCTTCATTTCCCAGAATTAAGTCTACCACTGCACCATCCCTTGGACCCTCCACATGTTGAGCTAAAAATTTATCTTGTATACATTTTACGAACTCTGCTCCATCTAAGCCCTTAACACAATGACTATCCCAGTTAACATTGGGAAAGTTGAAATCACTCTATTATTATTTTTACACACTTCTGCAAATTGCGCACATATTTACTTCTCAATTTCCCTCGGACTACATGGGGGTCCATAATAAACACCCAGCAATGTGGCTGTCCCTTTTTTATTCCCAAGCTCTATCCATAAAGCTTCATTTAAAGCCAACCCCAAGATATCATCTCTCCTTACTGCAGTAAGTGAATATGTAACTAATAGTGCAATGCCTCCCCCTCTTTTGCCCCCACCCCTGTTCCTCCTGAAGGTTCTGTATCCCACAGATAGCAGCAGGTAGACAATAAACTATCAGTGGGACAAGGAAACATAAAAATAAGTCATTTAATGAGTTTAGAAAAAAGTAATGGTGACAACAATGGTACTCAAGATAGTTGAATCCCCAGGACTTAATGAATTCTGACCCGGATATTAAAACAAAGTTGAAAAATTTCAGATGCATTAATCATTACTTTCCAAAATTCACCAGATTTTTTTGAAAAATTGAAAATATCATTCCATGGATGGAATTTTCCACACAACCCACCACACGTTTTGTGGGTATGGAGGCAGTCCGCCATTGGCCAGCAGCGAGATCTTCTAGTCCCACCTTGTCAATGGATTTCCCCGTTGAGTGTACCCCTTGTTGCCGGGAAACCAGGAGGCCTCCCGGGTGCCGTTCTGCCTGGTCCATGTTTGTGTGGACCAGTGCTGAACGGCGCCCAGTTGCAGCCTCCCTGGGAGACTGGAGAATCGAGGTAGGCCGGTGGGTATCAGGCAGGAAGGTCTTAAGTAAGTTTAAGACCACTTCCGCGAGCGTCATTTGGTCCTGCCCCTTTTGGACAGAGTTCCGACTCCAATGTCTCGTGGGACTTGGGTAAATCCCGCGAGGCGCGGTGGCTCCCTGGAGGCCGGCTGGAGGGTTCTCCTGGGATTCCCTGGCTGCATTGTGTTCTTGCTTGAGCGCAACGTGGCAAGAGAATTGTGTCCAGTATAATGACAATAGGTTGCATAAACGTGATTGTATTCTGATCATATGTTGTCCTTGTGCTGTCTTCAATTCCAGGGACAGGATCATTTACACAAAGGAATTATGCATCTGTTGCATTTGGGGTATTCCTTAGACAGTGATCCTGCCAGTGATCAGAAGCTTTGGAGCTTAATCAAGGGTTGCTGGGAAGAGAGGAAGGTCGACTAAGCAGAAGATTTCAATATCTTGTTTCAAATTATACATCTGCTGCAGGTTTCCTTTCCCCGACTGTACGAAAGGTAAAACTGGTGGGATGTCTGACAAAAACAGCAAGCTATATTTATATTGTACCTTTAGCATAGTAAAATGTCCCAAGGTGCTTCACGAGCATTATCAATCAAAATTTGATGGCGAGCCGCAGAAGAAGATATTAAGGCAGGTGACAAGGTAGGCTTTAAGGAAGAGTGTGTTAATGGATGAAAGAGAGGGAGAGAGATATATGTGTGGGGGGGGGAATTCTAGAGATTAGGAACTTGGCAACTGAAGGCATAGCTGTCCATGGTGGAGCAATTAAAATTGCCATTGATCACAAAATTAGGATACATTGTTATGTGGGTTATACAGCACAGAAATAGGCTATTCGGCCCAATTAATCCATGCTGACATTTATGTTCCACTCAAACCTCCTTCCACCTTTATACTTCCAAATCTATAAGAGTAATGCAATATTTCCTTCTCTTTCATACATGTTTGTCTAGCCTCCCCATAAATACATACATAGGATTTGCTTTGATCACTCCCTGTGGTAGCAAACATTACTAAACTGTAGCCCAGTGTAGGCGAACAAGAACAGGGGTGATGAGTAAGGACACTGCAGCAGATTCTGCATGCCTCGAGTTTTTATAAAGGGTAGAATGGGGGAGCTGCCAGAAGTGCAATGGAATAGTCAACTCTAAGGGTAACAAAAGCATAGATTAGAGTTCCTAATAAGCAGATGAGCTGAGCCAGGGGTGAAGTCAAGTAATGTTAAGGAGGCGGAAAAGGGCAGGTTTAGTGATGATGCATAAAAATGGTCAGAAGCCCATCTCAGGAGCAAATATGGCACCGATGTTGCAAATAGTTCTGTTCAGCCTCAGACCTTTTATTAGGAAAAATGATGCAATTGATGTCTGGAGAACAGAGTTTGTGACAAGGCCTGATGACAATGGCTTTGGTTTTCCCAATATTTAGTTGGAGGAAATTTATGCTTGTTTATACTGGATGTCAGATAAGCAGTTTGTCAATTTATAGACAGTGGAGGGAACAAGAAAGGTGATGGTGCGGTAGATCTTGGTATTCTCAGCTTTTACGTGGAATCTGCCAGCGTCTCAGAGAATGTCATCATGGGGAGCAGGTACATGTGAAATAGAAGAGGGCTAATGATAGATCTTGGAGGAAACCAAACCAGGAACAACATCCCACCAATCAGTGTTTTAATGAACTCACTATGCAAGGGATCTGGCATTAGAGGCACCCTGTACCCATCTGAATTTTAAGATGTTTATTAAAAAAAAAAACAGACATTGGTTCGGAAGAACCAGATTCCTCTACCCTGCTGTCCAACTTGCACTGTTCATTAGCCTTTCCAAACATAGGAATCTCATGGCCTACATTTAAAGGAAGAAACATGATAAATTGGAACAACAGTAGTCACCAATCAATAAGATTTTAGGTCAGCTATTCAATAAAATCAGGGATCAACCGTGACCATATTTAATGGGATAACAGGCGTGAGGATCTATATGGCTTACTTCTGCTCCAATGCTTATGTTTCTTATTACATATGCATACAAAGTTTAATCATTTTTTGTCATGGGGAGAGCCCTGAACCTCCTCTGGAATCAATTGTGAACGTTTGGGTAACGGAGGCAGAATCTGGGCCAGAATTCTCCAGCCATTGGGATTCTCTTTTCCCACTGGTAGCGCACCACAGATTTCCTGGAGGCATGGGGTGGCTTCAATGGGAAATCCCATTGACAAGCAGCAGGAAGAGAGAATCCCGCCGCCAGTGAACGGCACGCCACCGAGAAACACATAGGGCGTGATTTTCCCAAAAGGGAACAAAGTCCCTGAGTGAGTGCATTTAGCCACGTGCTTCCCGGCACTTGCAGTGCCGAGAAACACGTGGCTATTCAACGTGACTCACTTTGAATAAGTGGTTCCGCTCGCCGGACCTCCTCGTTGTAGCGAGAGATCGGGACGCCATTTAAAAATGACTTCCCAATCTGCGAGGCCCTTAAAAGAATCCCCGACCTCACTCCCAGCACGAACGCAACATGGCAGAGTCCCCTGCCCACCCACAGCGGGCAACACCGGCCCGATCAAAACATGTCAGCTTGGCAGTGCCAACCTGGCACCTTGGAAGTGCCCTTGCTAGCACCACCTGGGCACCTTTCAGTGCCAGACTGCCCAAAGGGCATGCAGCTGGGGGCCTCCAATCCCCTCAGAGACCCTCATGAGTGCCGTTCCACCTGGTCCTTGTTTGTGGGGACCAGTACCAAACAGCGCTCGCCTGAGGTTCCTGTGGCGAAGGGATTGAATCCCAAAACCTCAGATACCTCGGGAATCTGCACATTAGAGTAAGGCTTACTGCTTCGCTCTAATATGCAGATTTGCTAAAATGTGATCCTGCCGATTGTAGGCGAGATTCCCCTTGCAATGTCTCACGAGGTTGCGTTGAATCTCGCGAGGCCTTGCAAGCCGGGTAGATCCCGGGAGCGGGGTCTCCCGGCTTTCACTGGTCATGCTGAGAGTTGCTTTTCTGGCGCAGGGTGGCTGGAAGATTGTACCCGTGGTTGGGGGACCGGAGAATCCCACTCCTGGTTCCGCCAGATCTCTGAACGTTTTTATTTAGAAATTCTGACTTGGGACTGTGTTTCTTATGTAAATCCCTTGCATTGTGCCATCACCTATATAAAAATATCACGATAGACAGAACATACATTAATCTAGTTAAGCTAATGCCAAGGTATACCTTTTGAGCCAGATGATAGGGCTGCTCTCTTGATAGCATATGTCTTCAGACATCTCTCAAATATATCATCCCAGAGTTCAACAATACCATCTTTGCCACCTGTTACAAATCCCTTTAAAAAATGTAACAAAAGTGATTAGCAGTATAAAATACATTTTCAGTTAGTATGAAATATTTCAAAAGATCCATATATTTCAAAAGATCCATTGGATAAAATTTGTAATGTTAGCCCGTTTTACTTATTGGAATTAATTTTTATTTTTTTAAAAATATTTTATTGAAAATTTTTGGTCAACCATCACAATACATTGTGTATCCTTTACACAATAATATAACAGTATAAGTAACAACGACCTGTTTTATAAACAAAGAATAAATAATATGTAACAAAAACTAAAACTAAAAGGCAACTGCCTTGTCTCAGATAAACACTCTCCAAAAATATGATTTAACAGTCCAATATACAATTATTTATAGCAACGACCTATACATATTATACATATATATTAACAACCCTGAGAGTCCTTCTGGTTCCTCTCCCCCCCCCCCCCCCCCTGGGCTGCTGCTGCTGCCTTCTTCTTTTCCATTCCCTCTATCTTTCTGTGAGGTATTCGACGAACGGTTGCCACCGCCTGGTGAACCCTTGAGCCGATCCCCTTAGGACGAACTTAATCCGTTCCAGCTTTATAAACCATGCCATGTCATTTATCCAGGTCTCCACCCCCGGGGGCTTGGCTTCCTTCCACATCAACAGTATCCTGCGCCGGGCTACTAGGGACGCAAAGGCCAAAACATCGGCCTCTCTCGCCTCCTGCACTCCCGGCTCTTGTGCAACCCCAAATATAGCCAACCCCCAGCTTGGTTCGACCTGGACCCCCACTACTTTCGAAAGCACCTTTGTCACCCCCACCCAGAACCCCTGTAGTGCCGGACATGACCAGAACATGTGGGTGTGATTCGCTGGGCTTCTCGAGCATCTCGCACACCTATCCTCTACCCCAAAGAATTTACTGAGCCGTGCTCCAGTCATATGCGCCCTGTGTAACACCTTAAATTGAATCAGGCTTAGCCTGGCACACGAGGACGATGAGTTTACCCTACTTAGGGCATCCGCCCACAGCCCCTCCTCAATCTCCTCCCCCAGCTCTTCTTCCCATTTCCCTTCCAGCTCATCTACCATAATCTCCCCCTCGTCCCTCATTTCCCTATATATATATATCTGACACCTTACCGTCCCCCACCCATGTCTTTGAGATCACTCTGTCCTGCACCTCATGCGTCGGGAGCTGCGGGAATTCCCTCACCTGTTGCCTCGCAAAAGCCCTCAGTTGCATATACCGGAATGCATTCCCTTGGGGCAACCCATATTTCTCGGTCAGCGCTCCCAGACTTGCGAACTTCCCATCCACAAACAGATCTTTCAGTTGCGTTACTCCTGCTCTTTGCCATATTCCAAATCCCCCATCCATTCTCCCCGGGGCAAACCTATGGTTATTTCTTATCGGGGACCCCACCAAGGATCCCGTCTTTCCCCTATGCCGTCTCCACTGTCCCCAAATTTTCAAAGTCGCCACCACCACCGGGCTTGTGGTGTACCATAGCTTGTAGGCTAGTCCCCCTACAGGACGCCCTCTCCAATCTCTTCCACGCCGCTCCCTCCTCTTCTCCCATCCACTTACTCACCATTGAGATATTGGCGGCCCAGTAGTACTCACTTAGGCTCGGTAGTGTCAGCCCCCCCCCCTATCCCTACTACGCTGTAAGAATCCCTTCCTCACTCTCGGGGTCTTCCCGGCCCACACAAAACTCATGATACTCTTTTCGATCCTTTTGAAAAAAGCCTTCGTGATCACCACCGGGAGGCACTGAAACACAAAGAGGAATCTCGGGAGGACTACCATTTTAACCGCCTGCACCCTCCCTGCCAGTGACAGGGATACCATGTCCCATCTCTTGAAGTCCTCCTCCATTTGTTCCACCAATCGCGTTAAATTTAACCTATGCAATGTACCCCAATTCTTGGCTATCTGGATCCCCAAGTAACGAAAGTCCCTCGTTACCTTCTTCAGCGGAAAGTCCTCTATTTCTCTGCTCTGCTCCCCTGGATGCACCACAAACAACTCACTTTTCCCCATGTTCAGTTTATATCCTGAGAATTCTCCAAACTCCCGAAGTGTCCGCATTATCTCTGGCATCCCCTCCGCCGAGTCCGCTACATATAACAAGTCATCCGCATACAGAGATACCCGGTGTTCTTCTCCTCCTCTAAGTACTCCCCTCCACTTCTTGGAACCCCTCAGTGCTATTGCCAGGGGCTCAATTGCCAGCGCAAACAATAATGGGGACAGAGGGCATCCCTGCCTTGTCCCTCTATGGAGCCGAAAGTATGCAGATCCCCGTCCATTCGTGACCACACTCGCCACTGGGGCCCTATACAACAGCTGCACCCATCCAACATACTCATCTCCAAAACCAAATCTCCTCAGCACCTCCCACAAATAATCCCACTCCACTCTATCAAATGCTTTCTCGGCATCCATCGCCACCACTATCTCTGCTTCCCCCTCTGGTGGGGGCATCATCATTACCCCTAGCAGCCTCCGTATATTCGTATTCAGCTGTCTCCCCTTCACAAACCCAGTTTGGTCCTCATGGACCACCCTCGGGACACAATCCTCTATCCTCATTGCCATTACCTTGGCCAGAATCTTAGCGTATACATTTAGGAGGGAAATAGGTCTATAGGACCCGCATTGCAGCGGGTCCTTTTCCTTCTTTAGGAGAAGCGATATCGCTGCCTCAGACATAGTCGGGGGCAGCTGTCCCCTTTCCTTTGCCTCATTAGAGGTCCTCATCAGTAGCGGGGCGAGCAAGTCCACATATTTCCTGTAAAATTCAACTGGGAATCCATCTGGTCCCGGAGCCTACCCGCCTGCATGCTCCTAATTCCTTTCACTACTTCCTCTATTTCAATCTGTGCTCCCAGTCCCACCCTTTCCTGCTCCTCCACCTTGGGAAATTCCAGCCGGTCCAGAAAGCCCATCATTCTCTCCCTCCCATCCGGGGGTTGAGCTTCGTATAATTTTTTATAAAATGCCTTGAACACTCAATTCACTCTCTCCGCTCCCCGCTCCATCTCTCCTTCCTCATCCCTCACTCCCTCTATTTCCCTCGCTGCTCCCCTTTTCCTCAATTGGTGGGCCAGCAACCTCCCCATATTCGTACTGTACACCCTGTGCCTTCCTCCACTGTGCCTCTGCAGTACCCGTTGTCAGCAAGTCAAATTCTACGTGTAGCCTTTGCCTTTCCCTGTACAGTCCCTCCTCCGGTGCCTCCGCATATTGCCTGTCCACCCTCAGAAGTTCTTGTAGCAACCGCTCCAGTTCCCTACTCTCCTGCTTTCCTTTATGTGCCCTTATTGATATCAGCTCCCCTCTAACCACTGCCTTCAGCGCCTCCCAGACCACTCCCACCTGGACCTCCCCATTATCATTGAGTTCCAAGTACTTTTCAATGCACCCCCTCACCCTTAGACACCCCCCCTCATCTGCCATTAGTCCCATGTCCATTCTCCAGGGTGGGCGCCCTTCTGTTTCCTCCCCTATCTCCAAGTCCACCCAATGTGGAGCGTGATCCGAAATGGCTATAGCCGTATACTCCGTTCCCCTCACCTTCGGGATCAACGCCCTTCCCAAAACAAAAAAGTCTATTCGCGAATAGACTTTGTGGACATAGGAGAAAAACGAAAACTCCTTACTCCGAGGTCTGCTAAATCTCCACGGGTCTACTCCTCCCATCTGCTCCATAAAATCTTTAAGCACCTTGGCTGCTGCCGGCCTCCTTCCAGTCCTGGACCTCGACCTGTCCAGCCCTGGTTCCAACACCGTATTGAAATCTCCCCCCATTACCAACTTTCCCACCTCTAGGTCCGGGATGCGTCCTAGCATACGCCTCATAAAATTGGCATCATCCCAGTTCGGGGCATATACGTTTACCAAAACCACCGTCTCCCCCTGTAGTTTGCCACTCACCATCACGTATCTGCCCCCGCTATCCGCCACTATAGTCTTTGCCTCAAACATTACCCGCTTCCCCACTAATATAGCCACCCCCCTGTTTTTCACATCTAGCCCCGAATGGAACACCTGCCCCACCCAACCTTTGCGTAGTCTCACCTGGTCTATCAGTTTCAAGTGCGTTTCCTGTAACATAACCACGTCTGCCTTAAGTTTCTTAAGGTATGCGAGTACCCGTGCCCTCTTTATCGGCCCGTTCAGCCCTCTCACGTTCCACGTGATCAGCTGGGTTGGGGGGCTTTTTACCCCCCCCCTTGTCGATTAGCCATCCCCTTTTTCCAGCTCCTCACCCGGTTCCCACGCAGCTGTGTCCCCCCCAGGCGGTGCCCCACCGCCCATCCCACCCCATACCAGCTCCCCCTCTCCCCAGCAGCAGCAGCCCAATAATTCCCCCCTCCCACCCCCCCCGCTAGATCCCCCACTAGCGTAGTTACACCCCCCATGTTGCTCCCAGAAGTCAGCAAACTCTGGCCGACCTCGGCTTCCCCCCGTGACCACGGCTCGCACCGTGCGACGCCCCCTCCTTCCTGCTTCCCTATTCCCGCCATGATTATCATAGCGTGGGAACCGAGCCCGCGCTGCCCCCTTGGCCCCACACCCAATGGCCAACGCCCCATCTCCTCCACCTCCTTTCCTCCCCCCACCACCTCCTGTGGAAGAGAGAAAAGTTACCACATCGCAGGATTAATAACATGAAACTCCTCTTTCCCCCCTTTTTACCCCCCTCTTCGCCCCCCCATACTCGCCCCACCATTTTGTTTCAAACGTTCTTTTTTTTTAATTATTATTAAATAACCCGCTCATTCCAATTTTTCTTCCACGATAAAAGTCCACGCCTCATCCGCCGTCTCAAAGTAGTGGTCCCTCCCTTGATATGTGACCCACAGTCTTGCCGGTTGCAGCATTCCGAATTTTATCTTCTTTTTGTGAGCTCCGCGTGGTGGAGCAGAAGGTGACAGATATTGAGGACGAGATCCTGGGCCTGGCGGTTAAGACACAGACGCACGAGGCACTTCATAAAAAGTGTACTGAAAGGATCAAGGCCCTAGAAAACAGAGCGCGAAGGAAGAACCTTCGGATACTGGGTCTCCCTGAGGGTGTGGAAGGAGTGGACTGTGGAGCGTATGCAAGTACGATGCTGAGCTCACTGATGGGTGCTGAGGCCCCTACGGGCCCCTTGGAGGTGGAGTGGGCGGGTCGGATTCCGGCGAGAAGACCAAAAGCGGGAGAACCACCCAGGGCGATAATCGTGCGATTTTACCGCCTTAAGGATAGAGAAGAGGTCCCGAGATGGGCTAAAAAGGTGCGGAGTAGCAGATGGGAGAATGCAGTGGTACGGGTGTACCAGGATTGGAGTGCGGAGGTGACGAGAAGGAGGGCGAGCTTTAACCGAGCCAAAGAGGTGTTGCATAAAAGGAAGGTGAAGTTCGGGATGCTGCAGCCGGCAAGACTATGGGTCACGTATCAGGAGAGACACCATTATTTTGAGACGGCGGAGGAAGCATGGACCTTCATCAAAGAAGAGAAATTGGATCGGAACTGAGGGACTGATGCTGCAGGAAATGTTATTGTTAATGTTATGGTTGAAGTTAATTGAGAAGTAAATTGGGAAGGGGGGAGACATTGGGGAAATGTGGGTCGGTGAGGGGGGAAAGACGGGACATAGTTGGAGAATGGGGAAGGGGAGGGGGAGGGGAAAGGGAGCTGCGCCATAAGAGGCGGGTCAGGTAAAGGGATGTTCCCACGCCAGAAAGAATAAGGCGGGAAGACAGGCGCAAGGCGGATGGGAGTTCCCCACACGGGGGGGTCGAGGAGTGAGCAGGAGTAGCCGGGGTCAGTTGAAGTCAGCTGACTTACGGAAGTAATATGGGGGGAGCAATCATGCTAGAAAGAGATCTAGCGGGGGGGGGGGGGACAACTGGGTTGCTGCTGCGGAAATCCAAAAGGAAATGGCTAAAGAGTGGGTGGGCAGGGATGGTGTGCGACGCTGGGGGAGCGAGTGGGAGCGCGGAGGCGGGATATGGGACTGGCCCAGAGAAGGTAATGGCTAGTCGACACGGGAGGGGGGCGGGTAGCCCCCTAGTGAGGCTGATCACGTGGAACGTGAGAGGCCTGAACGGACCGATAAAAAGGGCCCGAGTGCTCACGCATTTGAAAGGACCAAGGGCAGACGTGGTTATGCTCCAAGAGACGCACCGAAAGGTGGCGGACTATGTTAGGCTAAGGAAAGGATGGGTGGGACAGGTGTTCCACTCAGGACTGGACGCAAAGAATAGAGGGGTGGCCATTTTGGTGGGGAAACGGGTAGCATTTGAAGCAAAGAACATCGTAGCAGATAGCGGAGGTAGATATGTAATGGTGAGCGGCAGGCTGGAGGGAATGGAGGTCGTGTTGGTTAATGTGTATGCCCCAAACTGGACGATGCGGGATTTATGAGATGGATGCTGGGGCGTATACCGGACCTGGAGGTAGGAAACTTGATTTTAGGAGGGGACTTTAATACGGTGCTGGACCCGGGGCTAGATAGATCCAGCTCAAGGACCGGAAGAAGGCCGGCAGCGGCCAAGGTACTTAAGGGATTTATGGACCAAATGGGGGGAGTGGATCCATGGCGATTTCTTAGACCTCGGGCTCGGGAGTTTTCCTTCCTCTCCCATGTCCATAAAGTGTACTCGCGGATAGATTTTTTTATTTTGGGAAGGTCGTTGATGTCTAGGGTGGAAGAAGCTGAGTACTCAGCCATAGCGGTTTTGGATCATGCCCCACATTGGGTGGACCTGGAATTAGGAGAGGAAAGGGAGCAGAGAACACTCTGGCGATTAGATGTGGGACTGATGGCGGATGAGGGACTGTGTGCAAGAGTGCGGGGGTGTATTGAGAGATACCTGGAGGTCAATGACGACGGCGAGGTCCCTGTGGGAGTGGTAGGGGAAGCACTAAAAGCGGTGGTCAGAGGAGAGCTGATCTCCATTCGGGCCCACAAAAGGAAAACAGAGGCCAAGGAAAGGGAAAGATTACTGGGGGAGATTTTAAGGGTGGATAGGGAATTTGCAGAGACCCCGGAGGAGGAATTGTACAGGGAGAGGAGACGACTCCAGACGGAGTTTGACCTTCTGACCACCAGAAAGGCGGAGGTACTGTGGAGGAAGGCACAGGGGAGGAGGTATGAATATGGGGAAAAGGCTAGTCGCCTGTTGGCCCATCAATTGCGAAAGAGGGCAGCAGCGAGGGAGATAGGAGGAATTAGAGACGAAAGGGGAGACACTGTGCGAAGGGCAGGAAAGATAAATGAGGTGTTCAAGACCTTCTATGAGGAACTGTATAGGTCTCAACCCCCAGAGGGAGAGGAGGGGATGCGGCAGTTCCTGGACCAATTGAGGTTCCCGAAAGTGGAGGGGCGGGGGGTGGTGGGCCTGGGGGCACCAATTGGGGTGGACGAGGTTATTAAGGGACTGGGAAGCATGCAAGCAGGGAAGGCCCCAGGACCAGACGGGTTCCCGGTGGAATACTACAGAAAATATGTGGACTTGTTGGCCCCGTTGATGGTGAGGACGTTCAATGAGGCCAGGAAAGGGGGGACTCTACCCCCGACGATGTTGGAGGCGACGATATCGTTAATTTTGAAGAGGGATAAAGATCCGTTGCAGTGCGGGTCCTATAGACCTATTTCATTATTGAACGTGGACGCCAAATTGTTGGCAAAGGTACTGGCATCGAGGATAGAGGACTGTGTCCCGGGGGTGGTGCACGAAGACCAGACAGGGTTCGTAAAAGGGAGACAACTGAATGTTAACGTGCGACGACTATTAGGGGTGATAATGATGCCCCCAGTGGATGGGGAGGCAGAGATAGTGGCGGCAATGGACGCAGAGAAGGCATTTGATAGGGTGGAGTGGGAGTATTTATGGGAAGTGTTAAGGAGGTTTGGGTTCGGGAACAGGTTTATTAGCTGGGTTAGACTTCTTTATGGGGCTCCAACGGCAAGCGTAGTTACAGGTCGACATAGATCGGAGTATTTCCGACTATATAGGGGAACAAGACAGGGATGCCCGCTGTCTCCATTGTTGTTCGCGTTGGCAATTGAACCTCTGGCCATGGCGTTGAGAGACTCCAGGAAATGGAGAGGGGTGATTAGAGGGGGAGAAGAACACCGAGTCTCGTTATACGCGGATGACCTATTGTTATACGTGTCGGACCCAGCGGGGGGGATGATAGAGGTTATGCGAATTTTGAGGGGGTTCGGGGATTTCTCAGGGTATAGGCTAAACATGGGGAGGAGTGAATTATTTGTGATACATCCAGGGGACCAGAGTAGAGAGATAGAAGGCTTGTCTCGAAGGAAAGTGGAAAGAAACTTCCGATACCTGGGGATTCAGATCGCTAGGAGCTAGGGAACCTTGCACAGACTTAATCTGACACGGCTGGTAGAACAAATGGAGGAGGACTTCAAGAGGTGGGACATGCAGCCTCTATCGCTGGCGGGCAGGGTGCAAGCAATTCAGATGATGGTCCTCCCGAGGTTCTTATTTGTATTTCAATGTCTCCCTATACTAATCACCAAGACCTTTTTTAATAAAATAGACAGGAGCATAACGAGCTTCGTGTGGGCAGGGAAAGTTCCGAGAGTAAGGAGGGGGTTCCTTCAGCGTGGTAGGGACCGAGGAGGATTGGCACTACCGAACTTGGGCGATTTCTATTGGGCCGCCAATGTGGCAATGATACGTAAATGGATGATGGAGGGTGAGGGAGCGGCGTGGAAAATACTGGAGAGAAAGTCCTGTAAAGGGACAAGTTTAGAGGCGCTGGTGACGGTACCGCTACCGTTCTCACCTAAAAAGTTTACCACGAACCCGGTGGTGGCGGCAACATTGAATATCTGGGGACAGTGGAGGCGACAGAGAGGGGTGCGGGGAGCCCTGGTGGGGTCCCCAATCAGGAATAACCATAGGTTCGCCCCAGGAAGAATGGATGGAGGATTTCAGAGCTGGTACCAGTTGGGAATTAGGAGGGTGGGAGATTTATTTATAGATGGGACTTTTGCGAGCTTGGGAGCATTGGAGGAAAAGTATAAGTTGCCCCGGGGAAATTTCTTGAGATATATGCAGGTGAGGGCGTTTACTAGACAACAGGTGAGGGAATTTCCGTTGCTCCCGACACAGGTGATACAGGACAGGGTGCTTTCAGGGGTGTGGGTCGGAGAGGACAAGGTGTCAGAGATTTACCGAGAGATGAGGGAAGAGGGGGAGGAGTCGGTGGGCGAACTAAAAGGAAAGTGGGAAGAAGAACTAGGGGAGGAGATAGAGGAGGGTATGTGGGCTGATGCCCTAAGCAGGGTAAATTCCTCTTCCTCATGCGCCAGGCTTAGCCTGATTCAATTTAAGGTGCTACATAGAGCACACATAACGGGAGCAAGATTGAGCAGGTTCGTTGGAGTGGAGGACAAATGTGGGAGGTGTGGCGGGAGCCCGGCAAACCACGCACATATGTTTTGGGCGTGCCCGGCACTGGAAGGGTATTGGAAGGGAGTGACGGGAGTGATTTCGAAGGTGGTGAAGGCCCGGGTCAAACCAGGCTGGGGGTTAGCTCTATTTGGAGTTGCGGATGAGCCGGGAGTGCAGGAGGTGAAAGAGGCCGATGTTGTGGCCTTTGCATCCCTAGTAGCCCGGCGCAGGATCCTACTCATGTGGAAGGAGGCGAAACCCCCCCGGACTGGAGGCCTGGGTAAATGATATGGCGGGGTTCATTAAACTGGAGCAGATAAAGTTTGCCCTGAGAGGATCGGCTCAAGGGTTCACCAGGCGGTGGCAGCCATTTCTCGACTACCTAGGGGAACGTTAGAGGGAAGACAGATGACCAGCAGCAGCAACCCAGGGGGAAGGGGGGGGGGGGGGGGGGGGGGGGGAGGTTTTTTTTTAGTTTAGTTCAAAAGATAATGGGGTTTTGTTACTTGTGTATTGTTAAAAATTTCTGTATTGTTACGTTTGTTTTGTAAGAGGGGAAAAATTGTTGTTTGGGAAAACATTTTCAATAAAATATATATTTTTTAAAAAATATTTAATACACTGCACAGAGTGAATGCCAATATCCAATTTGTACATAATATGGCTGCAAAATTAAGCATATTTTCCGTGCTGTAGTTAACGTTTTGCATCTGCACCATAGGTATATACTTCTGGTGTGGGCCATGCCATGGGTAGGTTGATAGCACTGCCGGTAGAAGCGTGCGGAGTAGGTAGAATGAGATTTTGGTTAGCGTGTAGTGCTGATATGACTCCAGGGGTGCCACTTTCAAACTCAATATTCCAGGTAACATCCTAACTTTGCACAACTGAATTTGTGCTCAATAGCGGAGAATCCCGCCAGTGCTATTTAAAGGGATCATCATGCACTCTTGGGTTAGTCGCTGATTGCTTTCTACTAGCAGCTACTGATTTAGTAAACATATTTGTTGGCTTGTACTGTCATTTATAGTTGGTGAAGTCTACAAGGAGTGGTGTGAAACATGAAGACCACCTTGGTTTTGACTTCAAGGATTTGGTTCAGACTACTTGCTTCCAGTAATTAATGTTGTAATATCCATCACACTTGGCCAGTAGAAGTAACACAGAAGAGGGAAAGTTGCTCAGAGGGAGGAGATGGGGAAGAAAGTGCTCTCAGCAGTATGTCATAGTCATCCAGGGTGTTCGGAGAGCAATACTGCACCATCAACCCCAACGGGGAACAATCATTAGAGTTTCTGTTTCACTAAAAAGGTGTCATACACTGACATCACAGTGCAGAAGGAGGCCTTTCACCCCATTGAGTCAGCACCGGATTTGTCTTTCTTGAGTATTAGCGAGATTGAGGCGGGTGTTAGTGTTGGAGGCAGGGTGCCCATAGCTAGCGAGTCTGTGAAAATCTTCTGCAGGTGCAGGGCCAGTGCAGTCGCAAATTTGGTATAGAAGTCGCTGGGAATCCATCAGGTCCAGGCGTCTTCCCAGCCTGCATGAAGTTGATGGTCTCCATGGCTTCTCCCAGTTCTAATTGTGCTTTCAGCTCCCGTTTCCTATCCTTCCCCACGACTGCCATGTGCACTCCATCGAGGAACTGTTCACCTGGGTGAACCTCTATGGGTCCATTGCCCCCATCTGCTCCATAAATGTGCCAAGGTCTTTCGCCATGTTAGAGGCATTCCCTGTTTTGGTGTTCGACCTGTCTGTCCGTGAGTCCAGTCGACCTGTCTGTCCGTGAGTCCAGTAAACAATTAAAGTCCCCTCCATGATTAGTTGGTGTAAGACTATGTCGGGAATTTCCGCCATGTTCTTCTTCATAAAATCCCTGTCGCCCCAGTTGGGAGTGTACACGTTAATATGGACCACTGTGCCCCTTCCAGGACACGGCTGACCATGACATATCATCCCATTGGGTCCGTAATTGTCCTTGTCGCTGTAAACACCATCCTCTTTCTAATCCACCCCCAAAGCTCTCGGTCCATAGCAAGAATGGAAGGTCTGTCCAACCCAGCCCTTTCTTACTTGCAGTCAGTCCCTTCTCCCTTAGGTGTGTCTCTTGGAGGAAGACTATGTTGGCTTTCATACTTTTAAGATTGGCGAAGACTCTGGATCTTTTTACTGGACCATTAAATCCCCTGATGTTCCAGGTGACTAATCTGATGGGGGGTTTCTGTCTTACCCTGTCCTGCAGGATCAATCATACTCCCCATGAGACTGGGCCGCTGAGCTCTGAGGTTTCCCTTTGTTTGGGACCCTCATAAGTGGCTCCTTGTGATGCCATCTTGTTCCCTGTTGTCATGTGTGGTCTGTTGTAACCAGCCTAGAGCCCCCCCGCCCTGTTCCTTTCTTCCCCTTATGGTTCTGCACCTTCCCCACCCTGCCACTATCACCCCCCTACCCCCTTTACCCCTCAGGGTGATATCTTCACCTCTGCTTCTTCCCAGCCCGTTCTTTTGGATGAACTCGTCCATGTCTGTGGGGGCTGTAAAATAGCGCTCCTTGCCTTGGAAGGTTACCCATAGCTTGGCGGTGTAGAGCATCCCAAACTTCACCCCACTTTTAAACAGGGCTGTCGTGGCTCTGTTGAATTTGGCCCGCCACTTGGCCAGGTCTGCCCCAATTTCCTGATAGAGACGCATTTGGTGTCCCCTCCAGTTGCAGGTTCCCGTCTGCCTGGCCCATCTCAGGATTCTTTCCCGTCCTGGTACTGCTGCCCCTTCACAATTATTGCCCTCGGCTGTTCCCTGGCCTTGGGCTTAGGCTGTCCTGTGTGTCCTGTCTATCTCTGGTGGGCTGGGAAAGCTGTCCCTTCCCAGCAGATTTCCCAGGATCTGGGCCACATAGTCGGAGGGGTTACTGCCTTCGGTTCCCTCCGGCAGTCCCACTATTCTTAGGTTCTGGTGCCTCAACTGGTTGTCTTGGTCTTCCACCTTCCCCTTAAGGTTCCCCATGGTCATCACCAACCTTGCTATTTCTGTCTCTAGGGTGACGATCCGGTTCATCTGGTCCGTGGATGCCTTTTCCAGTTCCTTGATTGTGCTCCCCCTGCCTTTGCTATTCGCCTCTCCGCTTTGTCAAGAACCACCTGCATGGCAGCCAGTGCTTCCTGATCGCCACTTTGGCCGCTGCCCGGAGTCAGAGTCTTATGTCCTCTTTGAGCTCCCTTAGCTCTCTGGTGAGGAACTTCCTCCGGCAAGTGGGAATTCTGTGCACAGCTTGTTGGCCCTTCTCTTTCATGTGCAGCACGGTAGCATGGTGGTTAGCACAATTGCTTCACAGCTCCAGGGTCCCAGGTTCGATTCCGGCTTGGGTCACTGTCTGTGCGGAGTTTGCACGTTCTCCCCGTGTGTGCGTGGGTTTCCTCCGGGTTCTCCGGTTTCCTCCCACAGTCCAAAGATGTGCGGGTTAGGTGGATTGGCCATGCTAAATTGCCCATAGTGTCCAAAATTGCCCGTAGGGTGGGGTTACTGGGTTATGGGGATAGGGTGGAGGTTTGGACCTTCGGTAGGGTGCTCTTTCCAAGAGCCGGTGCAGACTCGATGGGCCGAATGGCCTCCTTCTGCACTGTAAATTCCATGTCTATGTGCAGCCAGGGCTTTGTTGCCTCGTGGGTCCGCTTGCCGGTTTCTCCAGGCACCTGTAGACTCTCGTTTACTTACTGCCTCTGGGTGCAGCTGTTGCTTGGCATTTCGGTTTCTATTTTCGTTTTTGTTTGTAGGTTGAAGAGGATGATGAGGGGATGCTTTTTGTCTTGGTACTGGTGGGCTATTTTCAGTTAAAAGAGCCTAAACTTGATTTCCTAGGAGAGCCACCTTTCATGCATCCACTCAGCACATCCCCGTCACCAGAAGTCCTCAAGTCATCTTCTGAATCCTCCGCAGAAAAGCTTGTATGCACCCTTACAAGCAGACACCTGCATTAACCTTTTCCACCTGCCCTGACTGCAGGCCGCTCATGCAGTGACTCATCACTCGTAGCTTCAACTTCTATGCTAGTCTCTAAAATATGCAGTGTATCTACGTTGGTGGCTGGAAATATGAGACAATGACGGTGTTTATCATCATCAGTCTCTTCCTCTTGCACATTTTATTCCTGCACCACTGCTATCCAGTTTGCAGTTCCTAGCCATCTGAAAAGAAAAAGGTGCAAGGAACAGGAGGGAAATCAGGTGTTCAACATTTAGATCATCTGCAACTTGTAAATCAGAAGTGATTGTGCGATAAGGGAGAAGTGGGATATAAGGAAGGTTACAAGTGCCAGGCAATGACCATCTCCTATAAGAGAGGATGAGCGGGTCTAACCACTTCCCCTTGACATTTAATGGCATTACCATAGCTGAACCCCCCACAACCACCATCTTGGGGGTTACCATTGATCATAAACTGTACTGGACTAACCATATTAATACTGTGGCTACCAGGGTAGGTCAAAGGCTAGGAATCCTGCGGTGAGTAACTCACCTCCTGAGCCCCAAAGCCTGTCCACCATGTACAAGGCACAAGTCATGAGTGTAATGAAATACTCTCCACTTGCCTGGATGAGTGCAGCTCCAACAACACTCAAGAAGCTCGACACCATCCAGGACAAAGCAGCCCGCTTGATTGCTCCACCTTCCACAAACATTCAAACCCATCGAAGCACAGCGGCAGCCATGTGTACCATCTACAAGATGCACTGCAGTAACTCACCAAGGTTCTTTAGGCAGCTCCTTCCAAACCCATGACCATTACTATCGAGAAGGAGCAGCAGATACCTGGGAACCCCACCACCTGGAGGTTTCCCCCACAAGTCATTCACCCCCCTGACTTGGAAATAAATCCATTGTAACTAGACTGAAGTTTGCCAGAAGCTTCTGGACAAAAGCCTCTGCTTAACACACCAAATTATTTTCACAAAGGAACATTCGGTCCCTGAATCCAAACTCTTAAAGCTGAAAAGCAGCAATCCAAAGGGAACAACCAGTGTTTACTGGGGAGCAGTTGATGATCGCTTTAAATATTTCTCGAAGTAGCACCCTCTAAAATTCAATCCCATTATCACTTAGAATTAGTAAATAGGATTCCAGAGTTCTCTAAAAGAGCATTTTCAGGGCAGCACGATGGCGCAGTGGTTAGCACTGCTGCCTCACGCGCCGAGGTCCCAGGTTCGATCCCGGCTCTGGGTCACTGTCCGTGTGGAGTTTGCACATTCTCCTTGTGTTTGCATGGATTTACCCCCCACAACCCAAAGATGTGCAGGCTAGGTGGATTGGCCACGCTAAACTGCCGCTTAATTGGAAAAAATGAATTGGGTACTCTAAAATTTAGAGGGGAAAAAAGGGCAATTTCACCCTAAAACAAGAGCAGGACCCTAAATAGAAAATGATTAAATAAGCACCTGGCAATTTCACATAGGTGTGTGGGACGTAAAAGCCTCAGCTTAAAATAACGATGGTCAAATTCTATACATGAAACTGGTGATATATACGTATAGATATATCTATACATGATCTAACATTGTGTCGTAATGCTGATTTCCTCAATATAAATAAAACAGTCAATTTCTGACGCTTGCTTGTTTAAACTGGAAAGGTTGTCCGAAGCTTTCAGACATTACTCGGAGACAAGATAGCTTTGCTAAACAAGAGGAAAAAGAACCACCATGTATGATATAGTTTAAACCAGATGTTGAAACTATTTGTTATTTTCTGCTTCAACAACTTGAATAACTAATGTAAAATCTATAAAATTCAAAATAGTGCTGCTGGTGAATATTTGAACCATGAACAGAAGAAGTTAGAACAACAGAAATCAATCAATCTCTGTGGAGTGAGCAGACAAGTTGACATCTTGGGCTAGGACCTTCTTTGGTTTAGAAGCAAGGTATCAGAGTATTATCACTTTGTTCAATTTGATAGCTACTCTAATATCCAATTCACTTTTATTCATTTCCTCAATAAATTAGACTGCCAATAATGTTTAAGTCATCTAGTTCATGTTGATTAATATTTGATACTTAACAACTTGTGTTAAATTGAGTTTAAATATTATCCAAAATGAACATACCGAAGAGGGTCCTTTAACCAACATCACCCAGAATTTTCAACTTGTACTGAATTTTGAAATCAATTAGCTCCAAATATTCCATTAGTTTTATACAAATTTACTGATATGGATAATTTACACATGAAAAAGCAACACCAAGGACTGAAGTTGAAAGTCTACTCAACAAATGGGTGTCAATTTGTTTACTTCAGCTTTTGACTTTGCACACAGCACACATCGGGACCAATTTTCACTTTTGGCAGTGACAGAAAATTGGAGGTTTTGGATCATCCAATTCTTCTTTCCACTGATTTCAAGAGAAACTGATCTACCAGCACTGGTTTTACAATCCTGAAAGTGAAGCTTACCCCCATATTAGACCAGACATAATATATACTTCAAAATTAGCACTATTAATTGTGACATGAAATTCAAAGCACCTTATCTAAGGCATGCATAGCAAAAATAGGTCCATCGTGGGCTTTAACTGTCTTGAGGAGAAGATTTATTTTCCAGATGTAAACATCTCCATTCGCAGCTCCAGAGAACATCATGTCTTCCATCTGGCCATATGATACACACATCATTGTCTCCAGTCTTCCCATGTTACCAAATATTCCTCGCTTAGAGGTAAGGCCACCACCTTAAACACCAGATAACTGTTAGTAATATTCCAATCAATAACTGATAAAACAAACAGCTGAATAGAACCAACGCTAATCCGTTATGCTAGTTCCTGTTGATGTTTTTTAATGTACCTATCTAAGCTGACAATGTTCTTAATTATTGAAATTGTAAGGTCTAATGTGGTTAAAGCTTAAGATGCACACATACTGGTGAGGTGAACCTTTTAGTGTTTCCTCGCTTAATAATGTCCAGAAGTATAACTTAAGTGGTGAGAATGTGATATTTGAATCCAAAGAAAAGGCTTTCAATAAACATCTGGTCCAGAATAATATGTTTCTGGAAATAATAATGATGCATATTGCTTTATATTCCAAAAGTTAGAATGGATCCAATAAGGTCTCAATCCTACATCTGAAATGCAACATATTTAGGATAACATATAAATGATCAATTGGTGTGCCATAGAATCCTTCTAGTGCAGGAGGAGGTCATTTGGCCCATCAAATCTCTACCAACCCTTTGTGCTCTACCCAGGCCCACTCCCTGCCCTCTCCCAGAACCCCACATATTGATCATGGCCAGTCCACCTAACCTGCACACCTTTGGACACTAAGAGGCAATTTTAAGACTCACCTGATGAAGGAGCTGCACTCCGAAAGCTAGTGATTCCAAACAAACCTGTTGGACTTTAACCTGGTGTTGTAAGACTACTTTTGAGTGATGTCACCAAGGGGCAGCATATAGATGATAATGGGAAGGACCAAGGATAGATCCTTGGAGGGCAACAGAGGTAAGTGCGTAGGAGCGGGAAGAGAAACCATTACGTGTAATTCACTGACTCCAATTAGACAGGTAAGAATGGAAACAGGCAAGTGCAGTCCCACCCAGCTGGACAATGATGACGAGGCATTGGAGGAGGATGGTATGGCCAACTATTTCAAAGGATGCAGACAGTTTGATAATAATGCAAAGAGATAATTTACCTTTGTCAATTCACATAGGCTGTTATTTCGGCCTTCGGCAGAGGCAGAAACATGATTGGAAGGGTTCTAGCATGAAATTCAGGAAAGATGGGCACAAATCTGTTCAAGGACTTTGGAGAGGAAACGTCTTGGAGATAGGGTAGCATTTTGTAAGTACAGTTGGGCCAATGGTTAGTTTTTTTTTGAGGAGAGGGGTGGTGACAGTGGATTTGAAGGAAAGAAGGACAATAATTGAAGAGAAAGAGCTATTAACAATATCAGCTAATATGGAACTAGAAAGAGAAGTTGAGTGGTCAGCAGTTTTGTTGGAGGAGTGGAAAGTAAGTCTCGATGAGCTCGGAGGGGGTATGAGGAGAGATAGGAGAGAAACTTGAGAATAATGTGAGTTGAGGGTTGGGGAACTGTAGAGGAAGTTTGGCCTGGTGAGTTAGGGCAAGGGAAGGAAGTGACAGAGGCAACTGATCAAATGGTCTCAATCGTAATGAACAGACACTCTGGAGGGAGATGTGGAAACGGTGGTTACATCAGATCTGTGGACTCCACGACCCAGGTCAGCAATGGGAGAATGAGTTGGCAGGGGGAGACAGTCAGGCAAGATTAGACCCAATGGGAATGCTGGGCAAGAAGTTTGGTGAGATGGGGCAATTGAGAATCTTGCTTGTAATGAGGCAACAACAAATGTCTGGATGGGTCCTTTGGAAGATGCCATGAGATACACAGATGGAGACTGTAGGCTGATCCAAGAACAGGTCAAGCCTGGAACGGCAGTAAAAAACCAAAATATATTTAAATATTGCTGAAAAGAGAGACCTTTTGCTGAAGCTTTTTGCTTTGTACTCATCAGGGCAAATGCAAGAAAGCCAAATTTAAAATGATCACTACAATTTATTGTACGGGAGAAAAGGCAGCTGATTGACTGAGGTGTTACCATGGAGAAAGCAATGGGGAACTATAAGCTCCATGGCCAAGCAGTAGCCTTTTCTCCTGTGGTGTAAATTACGATCGTTTCAAATTTGGCTTTCTTGAGTTTGCCTTGATGAGTGGAAAAAGAAATACTTTGGCAAGTTCCCAAGCATCACAGATGTCAGTCTTCAGCCAATTCGCTCCATGTGATATCAAAAAGCAGCTGAAAGCATTGGATATTTCAAAGGCTATGAGGCTATGAGTCCTGACAATATTCCAGTAATAGTCCTGAATACTTGTGCTCCGGAACTTGCGATGTCCCTAGCCAAGCTGTTCCAGTAGTTACAACAATTACCCAGCAATGTGGAAAATTGCCCAGGTATGCCCTATACACAAGAAACAGGACAAATCCAACCCAGCCAATTACCGCCCTATCAGTCTACTCTCCATCATCAGCAAAGTGCTGGAAGGAGTCATCAGCAGTGCTATCAAGCGGCACTTACTCAGCAATAACCTGCTCACGGATGGTTAGTTTGCATTCCACCAGGGTCACTCAGCCCCTGCCCTCATTACAGCCTTGCTTCAAACATGGACAAAAGAGTTGAATGCCAGAGGTAAGATGAGAATAACTGTCCTTGACATCAAGCAGCATTTAACAGAGTATGGCATCAAGGGGCCCTAGCAAAACTAGAGTCAATGCGAATCAGGGAGAAAATTCTCCACTGGTTGGAGTCACACCTCGTTCAAAGGAAATGGTTGTGGTAGTTGGAGGTCAATCATCTCAGCTCCAGGACATCACTGCAGGAACTCCTCAAGATAGTGTCCTAGGCTCAACTATCTTCAGCTGTTTCATCAATGACCTTCCTTCCATCATAAGGTCAGAAGTGGGTATGGTCTCTGATGACAGCACAATGTTCAGTGCTATTCGCGATTCCTCAGATACTGAAGCAGTTCATGTCCAAATGCAGCAAACCTGGACAATATACAGATGTGGGCTGACAAGTGGTGAGTAACATTTGTGCTACACAAGTGCCAGGCAATGATCATTTCCAACAAGAGACAGGATCTAACCATTACTGCTTGACATTCAATGACATTAGCATTGCTGAATTCCCCTTATCAACATCCTGGGTGGTTTCCATTGACTAGAAAATCAACTGGGCTAGTCATATAAATACTGTGGCTACAAGAGCAGGTCAAGTGCGAGGAGTCCTGCGACAAGTCACTCATCTCCAACCCCACCCCCGAAAGCTAGTCCACTCTCTAAAAACACAAGACAGGAGAGTAATGGAATACTCTCCATTTGCCTGGATGAGAGCAGCTCCAAAAACACTCAGGAAGCTCGACACTACGCAGATTAGAGTAGCCCACTTGATCACTAGCCCTTACACAAACATTCAATTCCTCCACCACCAATGAACAGTAACACCTATGTGTACCATCTAGCAGATACACAGCAGGAACTCACAAAGTCTCCTTAGTCAGCACCTTCCGAACCCACGATCACAACTATCTTGAAGGACAAGGCCAGTAGGTACACGGGTACCCCTCCAAGTCACTCACAATCCTGACTTGGAAATATATTGCTGTTTCTTCACTGTCACTGGGTCAAAATCCTGGAATTCCCTCCCTAACAGCACCGTGGGTGCACCTATATCTCAGGGCCTGCAGCGATTCACGAAGGCAGCTCACCACCACCTTTTCAGGGACATGGGATGGGCAATGAATGCTGGCCTAGCCAGCAATGCCAACATCCCGTAATGAATAAAAACAAATGCCCCTCTTTTCAGTATTGAGAGACTATTATATTCTCTCTACAAAATGTTATGCAAATCTTTTTACCGTCAGTAACTGATCTAAAACTATATTGCATTTTAAAGGATTCAATGATGACATCAAGAAAACTAGTGAGAATAATTGTGTGTTAAAATGACAGGCGTGAAGCCCCACTGGCAGAGAATTGCAGCCACCGAATGGTGGCTCGGTGGCTAGCACTGCTACCTTACAGTGCGATCGATTCTGCCCTTGCGTGACTGTTTGTATGGAGTTTGCATGTTCTTCCCTTGTCTGCATGGGTTTCCTCTGGGTGTTCCGGTTTCCTCCCACAGTCCAAAGATGTGAAAGTTAGGTGGATTAGCCGTGTTAAAATGGGCCTAATAGCCTCCTTCTGCACTGTAGGGATTCTATGAATTCTCTGAAAGGGTCTTTTTAATATGTTTCTCTTTCAAACCATCTTACTCAATTGGAATTCTGATATATGCTCATCGCATAGGACAACAGCTCAGATTCTAAAGTAATTCTGTTATACTGCACCACCTATCTAATGATTAAAGTGACATTACTGTCAATGCTCCAACAAAAATAAAGATGGATTTAGATCATCTGGATTGTAACACACACTATTTAAATTTGTACCCTCACAGATACAGGGGCAGTGCACCCAAAGATAATAATTTGACACTATGCACATATTTAATTTGACCAAAGGGTATTGCGCTTCAATTTTTTGCAGGAAAATTGCAGAGAAAATGGAAAGTTCAGGACTGAGGCACCAACTTGAGTGTGGGGTTACTGAGATAATTTGAGTGTTGGAAAAGTAGCAAGATATTCTTGGTACTATTGCTCACACGCATAGTGTGATGGATCTGAGAGTGAAAAAGTAAAAAAAAAGTTTTGCCTTCGAGGTGAATGCCGCCTAAATCCCATTCAGCAGCCGAACAGGTAGACAGGTTGGCAGCAATTTGGATGGGGAAGCCTGTGGTGGATTCACTGGTGGAGAATACCTTGGAAATCAGCGAAAATTGAGAGTTTGTGGTGGGGGGAGCTGTGGAGGTGAGGAGAGTGCTTACAGGGAGGGAGAGATCATGGGGCCAGAGAGAAAACAGCAGACAGCTTGGTTGAGAGATCGGGAAAAGCACTTCTGCTCCTACTGGATCACAAGCTATGCTGGAAAAGCACTTGCCTTCTTCATCCTGCGCTTTCAGCCTTCTCTCCACTGCCAGGCAACTCAGTGGTAAAATTTAATTGCCTTCCAAAATCTGAAGAACAGTGACTTATTTAAATATTATTATAATCACTGACCCACCTCTCTAGAGTGGGTTGTTCAGGTGCCCCAAACCCACTTTCATTCAACTGAACATAGATGCATTTTCAGCAGGTTGGCGTCCGGTTTCATATATTTAAAAATACAACCTCCCTGCCCTCCTGACCTTTTCCCACCAGCAATGGAAGTAAAATATCTTATTGCATTCAGTGCGATTAAGATCTGATCTGACTGCGCTTTATAAATTCGTGCATGAATAACAGCCGATGATTGATTTGAGATATTTTTCTGACTTCTGCCAGCATAAGAAAATACTCTTAAAACCGGTGTTAAATTTTGCATAAATCCTGCTAATAAACAGTTCAACAGAAACAGCAACAAGCTAGTGATATGCATCAAGATTACCACCAGGTCAAGATTATTACCACCCAAAGTTTCTTTGGCTATTTTAACAGTCCATTATAAATCTAAATAAAAGGCAACTTGTCACAATTAATCATTATGTATGAACCAGTTTAAGGAGTAAATGTAGATCTTCTCCCATTAGATTTAGCAAAATGAACTTGAGAGAATAAACTAGATAAATGGATGGATACCTGCATGTTGCCAGAATTTTATATGCTTTATCCCAACAGTAACAAGTTTGTCCACATGGTGCGGATTGCATTTCACTACAAATATCTTGTCTTTATGTCCTCTGAGGAAAAATCAAGGTCATAGCATTATTTTAAACAAAACGTTTTCAACAAAAGGAACAGCAATAAATTGTTAATCACTTATTTTTTCCAAGCACTACAGTGAATTGTCATAAAGGAGACAAAGAAGCATATAAAGTGTTAACCTTGACGTTGCTTGTCTTTCTCCCCTTTTCCAGTCCCACACTACTATAGTGTGGTTGTCATCTAAACCAATGGACACCAAATTCTTTCCATCAGCTGCAAGACAAATGGAAATGACAATGGAATAAACGGTTCTGCTTGCCAGAACAGCACACTTGCTTAAATTTACTTTTTCATATAAAATTCAGGTAGTGTTTTTTATGTTTTCCTAGAACACTAAATATAAGCACAAGAAATATACAGCTGATTAGGTCAGATCCTAAGTTATGCTTTATTTTTTAAAAGGTGAAGGTATCCAAATATACACTAATACGAATAACCATTTACTGGCTAAATCATGAACATTGCAACAAAGTGAGCTGAAAACCAGCTTTCACATTGCAATTATGAATTATAATCTTTGAAGTTATTTTACATTCATACAAATTAGATTGGATAGGTTGGGATTATTTGTTGGGATTATTTTCCTTGGAACAAAGAAGGCTGAGAGGTAACTTAATTGAGGCGTACAAAATTATGAGGGGAAGAGATAGAGTGGACAGGATAAAATTGTTTCCCTTGGTGGAGAATTCTAGAACCAGGGAACATAGATTCAAGATAAGAGGCAGAAGGTGCAAGAAGACACGAGGAAGAACCTTTTTACATCCGAGTTGGTGGTGGAGGCAGAGGCCCTTTTAAAAAGTACCTGGACTTGCACCTTAAGTGCTCTAAACTACAGGACTATGGGCCTGGTGCAGGAAGGTGGAATTAGAAAGGGCACCTGGGTGTCCTCGGGCTCACATGGACAAGATGGGCTGAATGGCCTCCTTCTGTGCTGTAACTTTTTATGATTCCATGATATACAAATTTTACATAAAGCTCATTTCTCAATACAGGATGTAGTACATTGATGGATCAAGGCTTCTTGGCAAACTGAGAAGATAAACTCAGTTGGACGAGGTAGCAGAGTGTGGATGAGGACTGTGTATTTGGTGCTGTGTACATTGTTATGAATGTAATGAATGAAATGAAAATTGCTTATCGTCACAAGTAGGTTTCAAATGAAGTTATTGTGAAAAGCCCCTAGTCGCCACATTCCGGCACCTGTTCGGGGAGACTGGTACGGGAATTGAACCGTGCTGCTGGCCTGCCTTGGTCTGCTTTAAAAGCCAGCGATTTAGCCCAGTGTGCTAAACCAGCCCCTAGGTTTCATAAGGTGATTATGTTTTGGACTGTCTATTTAATTCTAGGTAAATGGAGGAGTAAAGAGAGTCATGTGATCTGCTTCGACTTCTACCTGACAGCAATGTCTGTGCGGTTTGGTTACCATGGAGAAAAGGGATCCAGGCTGAGACTTACTGAAAGCAAAGGGAAAATGTTTATACCTCAAAACAAAAGCAGGAGCAGTAGGGATACCTGGGGACCAACTTTCTAGCCTGGATTTTCATCACTGAGGCGGATAGCGGGAGTCAGGAAAAACTCCTGGCACGGCCTGCCTGTTTCTGATAAAATGTGCCAACAAAGACAGGATATTCATTGCGTGTGTAGGCAGCAATCAGGTCAGTCAACCTAGGGGAGAGGTAGGAGGTGCCGAAACGGGCTGTTCAAAAGGTCCACCTTGGTGCTATGGGACTTTGTCCTAATTAAAATAAAAACAGAGACCTACAGCCATACTCCATCCATGACACCTCATGCCCCTATGCCACGCTATGCCCCTCTGAGTGCTCATGATCCCCATGTTGAGCCGTGCCCCCCCCAATCTACCTCACATGGCCCCATGCCTATCTATGGCACTTCTGCATCACGGTAGCACAGTGGTTAGCACCGTTGCTTCACAATGCCAGGGACCCGGGTTCGATTCCCGGCATGGGTCTCTGTCTGTGTGGAGTCTGCATGGGTTTCCTCCGGGTGCTCTGGTTTCCTCCCACAAGTCCCGAAAGACGTGCTTGTTAGGTGAATTGGACATTTTGAATTCCCCCTCAGTGTACCCGAACAGGAGCCGGAGTGTGGCGAGAAGGAGATTTTCACAGTAATTTCATTGCAGTGTTAATGTAAGCCTACTTGTGATAACGATTATTAATAAAGATTATCCATGCCTGTTCACTCAGTATACTCTGTATAGAACCAATGGACCTTGACTGCCAATAAGATGTATTAAAATACTTTTTAAAAGTAATTAATTAATTACTTTCCACAATGTTAAAAAGGCCCTTTCACTCCAGCCCGATAAAAGTGTCAATTGTCCAGACTATTTAAAGTGTCGATTGCAGAAACTGCAAGCACTTGAAACCTTTTCACCTTGATATAAATAAATACTGTGGCATTGTCAACAGAGATCAGACAGCCAGAGTTGTCAATCAAGGAATGTCTTCCCTGGGGCTCATGTATTTAAACAGGGTAGTTATGTCTGAGCTCTCAGTCAAGTCTCAGTATTCATTATGGGTATGAGGGGCCATGGGAAGGGAGTGGAAGATGGATGAGGAGTAAATAGCTTGGCATGAGGGGTATAGAAGGCTGGGTGGAGGAGAATACCTTGGCATGGAGGGACATGTGGTGTCATGGGGTGGGTGAGAGGCATAACTTGGCATGGGGGTGTGTGAGGTATCACTGGAGTGAGGCATATCTTGGCATTTGGGTCCATGGGGCGCATAACTTGGCATGGGGCATGAGGAGCTATGTAGGGTGGGTGGATAAACAGACCATAACATGGCATAAAGGACATGAGAAGGACCTTTTGAACTCACATTTTAAAAGGTTACCACATGCAGACTATGGCTCATTGCACCCGAGGTATCCTGAACCACAACTCATTAAAACGAGGCCAGACGCCATGAAAAATGCAGACGTATAGGACATGCCTATCTCCGCAACGAAGCCAGCAAAGTTGGGAGTGCTGGCTTATAACCCAACCCAACCTACACCCTTAAAAGACCACATGGAAAATCGCACAGCCCAGGAATGGGGTCGTGAATCTCAAAACGGCACCCACTCTCCACTTTGCAGATCTCCCAAGTTATCCTGATTCAGTGAAAATTTAGGCCTTCACCTCCAAACTTTCAGTGATATGTGTAAGCTAGGCTTTTCTCATTAGAACGGAGAAGGATGAGGGGCGACTTGATCGAGGTTTATAAGATGATCAGGGGAATAGATAGAGTAGACAGTCAGAGACTTTTTCCCCGGGTGGAACAAACCATTACAAGGGGACATAAATTTAAGGTGAAAGGTGGAAGATATAGGAGGGATATCAGAGGTAGGTTCTTTACCCAGAGAGTAGTGGGGACATGGAATGCATTGCCTGTGGAAGTAGTTGAGTCGGAAACATTAGGGACCTTCAAGCAGCTACTGGATAGGTACATGGATTACGATAAAATGATATAGTGTAGATTTATTTGTTCTCAAGGGCAGCATGGTAGCATTGTGGATAGCACAATTGCTTCACAGCTCCAGGGTCCCAGGGTCGATTCCGGCTTGGGTCACTGTCTGTGCGGAGTCTGCACGTCCTCCCAGTGTCTGCGTGGGTTTCCTCCGGGTGCTCCGGTTTCTTCCCACAGTCCAAAGATGTGCGGGTTAGGTGAATTGGCCAATGATAAATTGCCCTTAATGTCCAAATTGCCCTTGGTGTTGGGTGGAGGTGTTGAGTTTGGGTGGGGAGCTCTTTCCAGGGGCCGGTGCGGACTCGGGGGGCCGGGTGGCCTCCTTCTGCACTGTAGATTCAATGATAATCTATGATTAAGCTAGGACAAAGGTTCGGCACAACATCGTGGGCCGAAGGGCCTGTTCTGTGCTGTATTTTCTATGTTCTATGTTCTAGGCGAGATTGCATCAAACAGAAGTGTTAATAGCTGTGTGAGGGACTCTGGAAGGTGCTGATAGTCACATAAGATAGCAGAATGTAATAATAGGAGAATAAAAGGTCGTGCTCAGTGAAAGCAAAACTTAAGAATAAGTGTCAGATAGCCCAGTGGGGAAAAGGGGTGGGGGATTGTGTTGGGACAAAGCTTTTTTTATTCAAAAAAGGAGTCAAGTTGAAAAAGAAAGGTCACAGTCTAAAGTTGTTGAACTCAATGCTGAGTCCAGATGGTTGTAATGTGCCTAATCAGAGTATGCGGGGCTGCTCCTCCAGTTTGTGCTGTGCTTCACTAGAAAATTGTAGCCGTCCAAGACCAGACATGTGGGCATGAGAACTGCCAGTTTTGATACGTTTTTCCGGCATTTTCCGTTTGTATTTTAGATTTCCAACATCCACAGTATTTTGCTTTTATTTATTATCTAAGTATTGTCTTGTGGATTTTGCTTTCAGTTTGTTTGTTTGTTACAGTACACATCTTATAACTTAATCTTGTTGTGTGACTCTTTTAAGTCATCACTGGGAATTTTGTATCTTTTAAAAGTTTTGGTCTCTATGGGGATCATAACAACATGAACTTTGAAAAGGCATTTGATGAAGTACTACACATGGTGCTTGTTAGCAGAACTAAAACCCATGGGGCAAAAGGGGCAAGAGCAGCAGGTGCACAAATCTTTCAAGGTGAGAGGACAGGTTTACAAAGCAGTTAAAAAAGCATATGGGACCCTGGGTTTTATAAACAGAGGCATCCAGTACAAAAGCCATGAAATGAGGGCTTTGGAGTGGAAACGGAAGAGACTTATTAGAATGGTTACAGGTTGGGAAGCTAAGTTGCTCTCCTCAGAGCCCGGAGGCTAAGGGGAGATTTGATAGAACTGTTTAATATCATGAAGGGTTTATGTAGAGTAAATGATGATAAATTTATTCTAAAAATTGAAGAGTCATTAACCAAAGGACTCAGATTTAAGTTGACTGACAAAAGAAACTAGAGGCGACATGAGCATAAATGTTTTTATGTACAAGCGGTTATGATTTGAAACCCATTATAGAATCATGTATACAGAATCACATGTAGCATTCACAAGGAAATTGGGTACATATGGAGTGGATTTGCTAGGATATGGAGAAAGAGCAGCGTAATGGGACTAATGTTCTGGGTAACAGGGTAATGGAACTGCTCTTCAAAGAGCATGTATAGACACTATATTCTTTACATAAGAACATAAGAACTAGGAGCAGGAGTAGGCCATCTGGCCCCTCGAGCCTGCTCCACCATTCAATGAGATCATGGCTGATCTTTTGTGGACTCAGCTCCACTTTCTGGCCCAAACACCATAACCCTTAATCCCTTTATTCTTCAAAAACCTATCTATCTTTATCTTAAAAACATTTAATGAAGGAGCCTCTGCTGCTTCACTGGGCCAGGAATTCCATAGATTCACAACCCTTTGGGTGAAGAAGTTCCTCCTAAACTCAGTCCTAAATCTACTTCCCCTTATTTTGAGGCTTTGCCCCCTAGTTCTGCTTTCACCCACCAGTGGAAACAACCTGCCCGCGAACTAATAGATTATTTTTGAAGTGCAATCACTGTCATAATGCATTGAAGCAAAACAATACTTTTTGCCAGTCAGGAGTAAAGCTTAGGGCTATATGTTTAAACATTGCAAGAGAGTAATCTTGATCTTTGGAATTCAGTTGGGTCAGGGACAAATGTCCAGTTCTTAATGGTACTATTAGTTTAACTTGTTCTTGTCCATCCATAGATAAGTCATTATTGCTGAATTATTTCCCCTCCTTTACCTCAATTAGAGGCACAGGGTAAACATTGTTAATTCCAATTGGGATACATATGTAGTCGGGAAGATGAAGAAATGGTAACAGGGACACATCTTTTTCCAGTGACCATATCCAGCAAGCATTTGATTGATACGACAAAATTGCAAGACCAGTTGTAACATATTTTAAGTATTAGTAGACTTTGCAACAGGTACTTAAGAGGTAACTTACATGAAAAGTCAAGGGCACATACTCCTCTCTGGTGCTGTCCTTTAAGTAGTGACAAACATTTAAGTGTTTGAGTATCCCAAACATGAATTGATGGATCTCGCCCAACCTAACAAAAATATTGTTACCGTTAGCACTAATAAGCACAAATTTACAATAATATACATTGATCTTGAATCACTTTCTAAAATTTGAAACTGGACATTGACCTTTTCAAAAATGACTGAAGCCATCTCTGCTTGTGACCTTCGAACCATAAGAGCTAATCGAGCAGTATCAAAGAAATTTCCTCATTGTTATCTCTAGATATACGCAAACGACCCTGTGGACTGCATACACCAAATTCAATGAGAATCATAAGCCAGGCCTGGCACTGGAGTCTACTGGGACAAAGATTCCTGCAAACTTCCTTTGCAATCTTAATATTTGGAACATTAACAATGTCAAGAATCCAGACAAAGGAATATATACCCTTTGTCAAAGCCAGAGTGGAAAGGTCTACCTGGACGAACCTGTAATATTGCCTTGTGGAGCTGCAAAGCTCAGCCTGCCATCTTCCATCTCTCAAGCAGTAGCACAGAATAAAGGCTCTGTCCAGGTTTTAATGCCAGGCCCCCATCTATACTGTTCCTACTAGTACTTGTATATCATCGCCAACATGACTAATTCATTTCTGCATGCCCATCTCATCATGGAAGCCAACTTTACTGGAAATGAGAGTTATCCAATATCAGTTCAATCTATCGACCTCTGCAAAGGAATTCACTATTGGACATTTGGTTCACATGAAACAACATTTTTTGCTCTGTGGTCTATGTCCTGTAAATATTTATTTCTCTATCCCTCATTTATTGTATAAATTTACATGGGGCTACGTAGCTATACCCTGCTCCTGCATTTTAAGTGTGTGGGAATGAACTAACTTTGAGCTCACCCAACTTTGAGTTTGCTGTGGGGTTATTAATAAATATTGGATCACACCAAGACTGAGAGGTTGGGAAATATGGCGCCACTTAAAAAAGGGGTAATCAAAATCCATACACCTTCCTGTTCATGGATGGGTGGTGAGAGAAAAAATCAGAACTGTTTAAATTGAACCCGCTCCTGACCTGTCCATAACAATAGTTTAGCAGTAAGTGTTTATTAACTACTAGTAACTAATAGTAGTTTGGTAGTACATTACTTCAATATTGCTGGAAAAAGACACATTGTTGAAACTTTGCATCCTGCACTCATCAGGACAATTCGAAATAATCTCAAATATAAAGGGAACAACAATTTACACATCAGAAGAGAGTGCGGATTGGTTGGAAAATGGACTCAAATTGCTAGAGGCTTTTGAAAAGATTAGGTTTTATAATTAGTTTGTTGCTTAATTATAGGTAATTCAAATAATCCAAATTGTTACGATCCCAGTTGATGTTGTAACTGACAGGAAGATCTCAGAACGACACCCCGGCTCGAAAGTCCGTAACCTTTTTAGGATCACTGAGTGCTGAATTTGGTGCTTTTTGAGTGCTATAGTGAGAGTTTGGTGACCGAGGGAGTTAGGTGAGGAGGGAGTAAGGTGCTCCTTTCATTTTGTTTCCGACGTTTCCGCAAAGAGTGCGAAGAGAGCCAGGAGTTTACAAGAAGTGTAGCAGAGTCGGAGGGCGGAGATCTAGTTAGTCCACACAGCAGCTATATTCTGTAAGGTAAGAGGGGATGGAGGCTAGGCCAGTTACATGCTCCTCCTGTAGGATGTGGGTGGTGAGGGATACCACCGGTGTCCCCACTGACTATACCTGCGGGAAGTGCACCCAACTTCAGCTCCTCAAAGACCGTGTTAGGGAACTGGAGCTGAAGCTGGATGAACTTCGGATCATCCGGGAGGCAGAGGGGGTGATTGAGAAGAGTTACAGGGAGGTAACCACACCCAAGGTACAGGACAAGAATAGCTGGGTTACAGTCAGGGGGAAAAAAACAAACAAGCAGACAGTGCAGGGATCCCTCGTGGCCGTTCCCCTTCAAAACAAGTATACCGTTTTGGATGCTGTTGGGGGGGGATGACCTACCGGGGGAAGGCCCTAGCGGCCAGGTCTCTGGCACTGAGTCTGGCTCTGGGGCTCAGAAGGGAAGGGGGGAGAATAGAAAAGCAATAGTTGTAGGAGATTCAATGGTTAGGGGAATAGATAGGAGATTCTGTGGTCGCGAGCGAGACTCCCGGAAGGTATGTTGCCTCCCGGGTGCCAGGGCCAGGGATGTCTCGGATCGTGTCTTCAGGATCCTTAAGGGGGAGGGGGAGCAGCCAGAAGTCGTGGTGCACATTGGTACCAACGACATAGGTAGGAAAAGGGGTGTGGAGGTAATAAACAAGTTTAGGGAGTTAGGCTGGAAGTTGAAAGCCAGGACAGACAGAGTTGTCATCTCTGGTTTGTTGCCGGTGCCACGTGATAGCGAGGCTAGGAATAGGGAGAGAGTGCAGTTGAACACGTGGCTGCAGGAATGGTGTAGGAGGGAGGGCTTCAGGTATTTGGATAATTGGAGCGCATTCTGGGGAAGGTGGGACCTGTACAAGCAGGACGGGTTGCATCTGAACCAGAGGGGCACCAATATCCTGGGAGGGAGGTTTGCTAGTACTCTTCGGGAGGGTTTAAACTAATTTGCCAGGGGAATGGGAACCGGATTTGTAGTCCAGCAACTAAGGTAGCCGATATTCAGGACGCCAAAGCATGTAATGAGGCAGTGGGGAAGGGAACACTGACAAAGGAGAGTATTTGCAGGCACGGAGATGGGTTGAAGTGTGTATACTTCAACGCAAGAAGCATCAGGAATAAGGTGGGTGAACTTAAGGCATGGATCGGTACTTGGGACTACGATGTGGTGGCCATCACGGAAACTTGGATAGAAGAGGGGCAGAAATGGTTGTTGGAGGTCCCTGGGTATAGATGTTTCAATAAGATTAGGGAGGGTGGTAAAAGAGGTGGGGGGGTAGCATTATTAATTAGAGATAGTATAACAGCTGCAGAAAGGCAGTTCGAGGAGTATCACCCTATTGAGGTAGTATGGGTTGAAGTCAGAAATAGGAAAGGAGCAGTCACCTTGTTAGGAGTTTTCTATAGGCCCCCCAATAGTAGCAGAGATGAGGAGGAACAGATTGGGAAACAGATTTTGGAAAGGTGCAGAAGTCATAGGGTAGTAGTCATGGGCGACTTTAACTTCCCAAATATTGAGTGGAAACTCTTTAGATCAAATAGTTTGGATGGGGTGGTGTTTGTGCAGTGTGTCCAGGAAGCTTTTCTAACACAGTATGTAGATTGTCCAACCAGAGGAGGGGAAATATTAGATTTAGTACTGGGTAATGAACCAGGGCAAGTGATAGATTTGTTAGTGGGGGAGCATTTTGGAGATAGTGACCACAATTCTGTGACTTTCACTTTAGTAATGGAGAGGGATAGGTACGTGCAACAGGGCAAGGTTTACAATTGGGGGAAGGGTAAATACGATGTTGTCAGACAAGAATTGAAGTGCATAAGTTGGGAACATAGGCTGGCAGGGAAGGACACAAGTGAAATGTGGAACTTGTTCAAGGAACAGGTGCTACGTGTCCTTGATATGTATGTCCCTGTCAGGCAGGGAAGAGATGGTCGAGTGAGGGAACCATGGTTGACAAGAGAGGTTGAATGTCTTGTTAAGAGGAAAAAGGAGACTTATGTAAGGCTGAGGAAACAAGGTTCAGACAGGGCATTGGAGGGATACAAGATAGCCAGGAGGGAACTGAAGAAAGGGATTAGGAGAGCTAAGAGAGGGCATGAACAATCTTTGGCGGGTAGGATCAAGGAAAACCCCAAGGCCTTTTACACATATGTGAGAAATATGAGAATGACTAGAGCGAGGGTAGGTCCGATCAAGGACAGTAGCGGGAGATTGTGTATTGAGTCTGAAGAGATAGGAGAGGTCTTGAATGAGTACTTTTCTTCTGTATTTACAAATGAGAGGGGCGATATTGTTGGAGAGGACAGTGTGAAACAGATTGGTAAGCTCGAGGAAATACTTGTTCGGAAGGAAGATGTGTTGGGCATTTTGAAAAACTTGAGGATAGACAAGAGCCCCGGGCCTGACGGGATATATCCAAGGATTCTATGGGAAGCAAGAGATGAAATTGCAGAGCCGTTGGCAATTATCTTTTCGTCCTCACTGTCAACAGGGGTGGTACCAGGGGATTGGAGAGTGGCGAATGTCGTGCCCCTGTTCAAAAAAGGAACTAGGGATAACCCTGGGAATTACAGGCCAGTTAGTCTTACTTCGGTGGTAGGCAAAGTAATGGAAAGGGTACTGAAGGATAGGATTTCTGAGCATCTGGAAAGACACTGCTTGATTAGGGATAGTCAGCACGGATTTGTGAGGGGTAGGTCTTGCCTTACAAATCTTATTGAATTCTTTGAGGAGGTGACCAAGCATGTGGATGAAGGTAAAGCAGTGGATGTAGTGTACATGGATTTTAGTAAGGCATTTGATAAAGTTCCCCATGGTAGGCTTCTGCACAAAGTAAGGAGGCATGGGATAGTGGGAAATTTGGCCAGTTGGATAACGAACTGGCTAACCGATAGAAGTCAGAGAGTGGTGGTGGATGGCAAATATTCAGCCTGGATCCCAGTTACCAGTGGTGTACCGCAGGGATCAGTTCTGGGTCCTCTGCTGTTTGTGATTTTCATTAATGACTTGGATGAGGGAGTTGAAGGGTGGGTCAGTAAATTTGCAGACGATACGAAGATTGGTGGAGTTGTGGATAGTAAGGAGGGCTGTTGTCGGCTGCAAAGAGACATAGATAGGATGCAGAGCTGGGCTGAGAAGTGGCAGATGGAGTTTAACCCTGAAAAGTGTGTGGTTGTCCATTTTGGAAGGACAAATATGAATGCGGAATACAGGGTTAACGGTAGAGTTCTTGGCATTGTGGAGGAGCAGAGAGACCTTGGGGTCTATGTTCATACATCTTTGAAAGTTGCCACTCAAGTGGATAGAGCTGTGAAGAAGGCCTATGGTGTGCTCGCGTTCATTAACAGAGGGATTGAATTTAAGAGCCGTGAGGTGATGATGCAGCTGTACAAAACTTTGGTAAGGCCACATTTGGAGTACTGTGTACAGTTCTGGTCGCCTCATTTTAGGAAGGATGTGGAAGCTCTGGAAAAGGTGCAAAGAAGATTTACCAGGATGTTGCCTGGAATGGAGAGTAGGTCTTACGAGGAAAGGTTGAGGGTGCTAGGCCTTTTCTCATTAGAGCGGAGAAGGATGAGGGGCGACTTGATAGAGGTTTATAAGATGATCAGGGGAATAGATAGAGTAGACAGTCAGAGACTTTTTCCCCAGGTGGAACACACCATTACAAGGGGACATAAATTTAAGGTGAAAGGTGGAAGATATAGGAGGGATATCAGAGGTAGGTTCTTTACCCAGAGAGTAGTGGGGGCATGGAATGCACTGCCTGTGGAAGTAGTTGAGTCGGAAACATTAGGGACCTTCAAGCAGCTGTTGGATAGGTACATGGATTACGGGAAAATGATATAGTGTAGATTTATTTGTTCTTAAGGGCAGCACGGTAGCATTGTGGATAGCACAATTGCTTCACAGATCCATGGTCCCAGGTTCGATTCCGGCTTGGGTCATTGTCTGTGCGGAGTCTGCACGTCCTCCCCGTGTCTGCGTGGGTTTCCTCCGGGTGCTCCGGTTTCCTCCCACAGTCCAAAGATGTGCGGGTTAGGTGAATTGGCCAATGATAAATTGCCCTTAATGTCCAAATTGCCCTTGGTGTTGGGTGGAGGTGTTGAGTTTGGGTTGGGTGCTCTTTCCAAGAGCTGGTGCAGACTCGGGGGGCCGAATGGCCTCCTTCTGCACTGTAAATTCAATGATAATCTATGATTAATCTAGGACAAAGGTTCGGCACAACATCGTGGGCCGAAGGGCCTGTTCTGTGCTGTATTTTCTATTTTCTATGTTCTATCACTAATTAGTTTTAACAACATGAAAAAAAAAATTAACATGGAAAAATGGGATTACAATACAATACTACTTTACTCCCCCTTATCTTAACTAATACACACAGATTTAAAGATTAACATGGATTACAAAGTACATCTTAAATTACAATGGTCTCATTAACACACAAAGTCTCTTTTAAGCACACAAGATGACTGTGGTCAAATACACACACCGCTCTGAACTCAAGTTAATGTCTGAGGATTTCTCCTCCAGATGATCATCATGAGAATTCCCAAACAGCTATCCAAAAACACACTATAAAACCTTCTCTCACAACAATCATAGAATCATAGATTATCATAGAATGTACAGTGCAGAAGGAGGCCATTCGGCCCATCGAGTCTGCACCGGCTCTTGGAAAGAGCACCCTACCCAAGGTCAACACTTCCACCCTATCCCCATAACCCAGTAACCCCACCCAACACTAAGGGCAATTTTGGACACTAAGGGCAATTTATCATGGCCAATCCACCTAACCTGCACATCTTTGGACTGTGGGAGGAAACTGGTGCACCCGGAGGAAACCCACGCACACACGGGGAGGATGTGCAGACTCCGCACAGACAGTGACCCAGCGGGGAATCGAACCTGGGACTCTGGAGCTGTGAAGCAATTGTGCTATCCACAATGCTACCGTGCTGCCCGACTTTTGCTTTCCCTTTTGACCTGAATTCCAAATTCCAGCCCAAGTTTGGCAAATTACATTTTTAAACAAAGCTTCTGCTCCACCTTTAACATCGAATCCAGTCTTGGATTTTACACTATCCCCTTTTAAGTTTCCTTTGTCTTTCCTGTTTTGACACAAACTCTGAGATCCAGCCACTAATTTTCTCAGTTATTTAACTTATTTGTTATAAGGCTCTGCTCACCTTGGTGGGGGTCCAGAGGAGGTTTACAAGATTGATCCCGGGAATGAAGGGCTTGTCATATGAGGAGCATTGAGGACTCTGGGTCTGCACTTGATGGAGTTTTGAAGGATTCTGGGGATCTCATTTAAACTTACAGAATACTGAGTGGCCTAGATAGAGTGAACGTGAAAAAGATGTTTCCACTAGTAGGAGTCTAGAACCAGAGGGCACAGTCTCAGATTGAAGGGACAGTGCTTTAAAACTGAGATGAGGAGGAGTTTCTTTAGCCAGAGGCTGGTGAATTTGTGGAACTCATTGCCGCAGAAGGCTTTGGAGGCCAAGTCACTGAGTGTCTTTAAAACAGAGATAGATAGGCTCTTGATTAATAAGGGGACCAGGGGTTACAGGGAGAAGGCAGGAGAATAAGAATAAGAAACATATCAGCCATGATCAAATTGTGGAGCAAACTCGATGGGCCAAATTGTTTAATTCAGATCCTACATTTTATGATCTTATTTCAACTCTCATTCCACAGGCTGTCATAAAACCTCACAAACCTGAAAATCACAACAGATATCTTTATGGCATCTCAGCCTTCTTCTCAACTCTGTCTATCTTTACTGAACAGCGCTCTGTTCTAGTACCTTTAACCTCAGACTTTTGGAAACTTCTCTTCATTTCTTAGTTTCCTGAACTAGCTGCTCTTCAGATTTCTCAACATTCTTAACCATTACTGAGATCCATTACCATGCTATGGCATTTCTTCTCACAAAGTTGAGAGAGATATTCCCTATCTAACCTTCTAAATCAACTGCTTCTAGCAGAGCTGTGAGAGTTGCCTGCTTCATTATCTTCAACTGCAATCAAATTATCAAAACTAAATCTTCAAAGTCTCTCTACCTTAAAAGGCCCAGTTGCTAAGCAACATCCATATGCTTCTGCCTTTTATTTATTCTTCATGCCGTAGCCCTCTAAGCACAACAGAAACGAGGTTGGACCTTAACCAACCCCCACACGTACAAACAAAAGAGAAAATGCTGGAAAATCTTAGCATGTCTGGCAGCATCTGTAGGGAAAGAAAGGAGCTAACGTTTCGAGTCCGATGACTCTTTGTCAAAGCTAACGGACAGAGAAAGTGGGAAATATTTATACTGTGGAGTGAGAATGAAAGATGAGTCATACATACAAACATACATACACCTACATACATACACCATACACACGTACACCCACACATACAAACATCTTTGTTCATCAATAATCTAATACATGATTTACCCCTCCAGACACAGAAACATTAAATAAATCCACTTAAAACTATACCCTAACTTTAATAAAAGTAAATTACTGAGGATGCTGGAATCTGAAACCAAAGAGAAAATGCTGGAAATTCTCAGCAGGTCTGGCAGCATCTGTAGGGAAAGAAAACAGCTAACGTTTCGAGTCCAGGTGACCCTTTGTCAAAGCTAGAAGACAGGGAAAGTGGGAACCTTTTGTACTGTGGAGTGAGAATGAAAGATGAGTCATTGCCACAGAAACCCAGGAGAACGGGGTGCTAATAGCCACAGAAACCACAGGGAAAGAGTGCTAATGGCAGTCCCCAGAGAGAACAAAAGGTGCGAAAGGACAAACAGCAGAAAAACTAACATCAGAGGGTAAACTGTGACAGATGTAGATGTGGGGAGAGGCAAAGGGGAGAAAGGGTATGTAAAGATGGATAAGGTGGGGGTGGTTAAATATGTATAGAAAGAAAGACAAGAGAGAAAGAAATGGTAAAAGACAGTTAAAATGAAATGGGATGAAAACAAATGGGCCGAGGTGGGGTAGAGATAATCATCTGAAGTTGTTGAATTTGATGTTGAGACCGGAAGGCTGTAGTGTGCCTAACCGGAAGATGAGATGTTGTTCCTCCAATTTGCATTGAGTTTCACTGGAACATTGCAGCAGGCCTAGGACAGACATGTGGGCATGGGAGCAGTGTCTTGTGTTAAAATGGCAAGCAACGGGAAGGTCAGGGTCCTGAATGCGCACAGACCGAAGGTGCTCAGCAAAGCGATCACCCAGTCTGCGTTCGGTCTCTCCAATACAGAGATGACCACATTGGGAGCAGCGAATGCAATAGACCAGATTGAAAGAGGTACAAGTGAAGGACAGGTGTTACACCTTCTGTGATTGCATGGGAAGATGCCATAGGTGATTGGAGAGGAGTTGGGTATGGTGGAGGAGTGGACTAGATTATCTCGGAGGGAACGGTCTCTGTGGAATGTTGACAGAGAGAGTGAAGGGAAGATGTGTTTGGTGGTGGCATCATGCTGGAGTTGGCGAAAATGGCGGAGGATGATGCTTTGCATACGGAGGCTGGTGGGGTGAAATTTGAGAACGAGGGAGACTCTATCCTTGTTCTGGGAGGGAGGGGAGGGGGAGAGGGTAGTAGCGTGGGAGTTGTACCGCAAACTGTTGAGGGCCCTGTAAACAACTGTAGGTGGGAAATCACGGTTGAGGAAGGAACACATTTTCAAAGCACCATTTTGGAAAGTGGCATCATTGGAACAAATGCGACGGAGGCGAAGGAGCTGAGAGAAAGGGATGGAGTCCTTACTGGATGTAGGGTGCGAAGAGCTGTTGTCCAGATAGCTGTGGGAGTCAGTGGGCTTGTAGTGGATATTAGTAGATAGATTTATTTTTAGTGTTTGCCCTAAAGTTAGACCCTATTTTTAATGTTTACCAGTACAAATATAAATCCCTTAGAACTACCTTGGTTTTCCGAACAAAATATATTAATGAACTCAACATGATATTTTGCTAAATTGTAGTCAATACAGGACACGAAACCACATGACTAAGCCCCTGTTAAAATTGTGCAAAGTATAAAAACTGCAAGATTCTATACAATTAGTCAGGACTAGCTTAGCCCTTTTAACTGGTTGTGCAGTAAATATGTAACCATCTTTGGCTTTGTAAGTTTAGAAGCAAGTTCTGTAATCTGTCTTCATGGCTACTTTATAGTTTTTGTGACGTGCATTCTTCATGAACCCATAATATATTAGGATATCTCTTGCATGTGTCTCTAGTTACCTCAATTTTAGCGCACCAGTCATCTCTAGGCACTAATTTTTATATGAATTTAGGTAGCCTCTGTAACTCTAATTTCTGTAAGACTATGCATCACTTTGCATTTCTGTACTATATTTTAATTAACTTGTACAAGGCACAGCCAGATACGAATTCTACAAGATACCTCGACATCAATTAAACATTTGAGTTGCTGAGCCCAAATATTAATCAGTAGTGTTAGACACCACACTTCCTTATCTTGAAATAAGCAAACACCAAAACTAAAATCAGACATTAAAACTATTAGGATGCCACAGAATTTAATTTTTTAAAAAGAGATGGGGTTACAATGACATGGTCCTATGCATAACTAATACAACATAGTTGTCCACCTTCTAAACAAATCAGAAACTTATCATGCTCTACTCGAGTCAATTAGAATCCAAAACAGGGGCAGTCATCATGCAGATGAGTGGCAGCTTTGAAAGAGTTAAAAAGCAACAGCTTTGAGCTAACACACATGCTGAAATTGAAGACTGAACTGAAGCCTGCATCCAGCTGGCGCAGAAGCTTACAACACTCGAGAGACAGAGAAAGAGCGAAGACCTCGTGTTGTCTCACGCCTGAGGTTGAATCTGGAAGCAAGAACTGTGTGAAGCCAGTAAAGTCACTGCATAGCTTGATTAAGTATCACTTTTGTTGCTTAATAAATGTTTCCTGAGTTACTTTGCTAGATTGTCCCCAATTGCCTGAATGGTCAAGTCTCAAAAGAACAAATTAATATTGATAAGTAGATTTGGAGGATAAACACCTCCAGTGGAACATGCATCAGTTGGTTGATGATTAACAGTTAACTGCCAAGAGCTTTGTTTAAATTCAAACCTGGTTGGCTCTGATTGGTCAAGGCATTGCCCTGGGGAATGAACCGGGGGATGTCTTTCACCTATTTTGTTTAGTTGAAACAAATGCAATGTGTACACATTTCTTTCTTTCTTCAAAGATCAGGGCACTATGTATTAGTGTTTGTAGCTACGAGCACACGTAAGTAAGCCACACTGCGAACCAACCTTATTACCCTGAATTGGTTGCCAGCGTACTTCTCAACAGACTCAGCAATGTTTAGAAAATGTTGTCCAATCGCTGAATCACATCCAATGTTGGAAATTGTGTTTTGAATTTTGCAAGCATTGACTGGTTGGGTACAGTTTGTACTTTGCCGGTTGCGAACAGCCAAAAGGACATGCTGTTTTGTGCGATCCGCCAGACTTTGGGATGTATGACCTAGTATAAAAACTGCAAGATTCTATACAATTAGTCAGGACTAGCTTATATACCTAGTATCACAATGGCACTGAAGTACATGCACCACATTACTCATTTGTGTGATAAGTAGAACGTCTTTTTGACCTGACGGCAACATTCTGTTCATGGCAAATACCACTCATATTGCTACCGCAAGAGTGGCAGCGTGAAACTGCCAACACTGTTTACATTTTTGAGACACATCGCTCTTCCCTTTCAGGACCGAAAGTTGTGGCATTAGGTCCATTCGTGAGTTTGTGCGATATACAGTGAGCAATGGTCTTATCAGGATAGCAATTATCTCGCAGGATGGTTTTGATCCATTCTATGTTAGAATCAAACTTGCACAGTGAGCAAATCATTTAGGTTCCGATCTACGAAGTTGCCGATGAGGCTAATCTTATTGTGTGTGGAACTGTAAGTATCCGAACGTGTATATTGACCATTGAAGGTACTCTTGAGGTAGATGATAATAGAGAATCTAAGGACAGATTTCTCAACGAGCACATCAAGGATAGGAAGTTCAATTGACTGCTTTATTTCAAAGGTGAATTTGCGTGCTCATTAAAGGTGTGGGGGAAAATTATTACGTGCAGCTGCAGATTCAAAAATACCGTGTGCTAATTCACCCGAAAAATGACTAGTGCCGGCTTCCTGGCAGTCAGTACACCTTTGCGAGGTGTCGCAATCAGGATCCTGCCTAAAATGGGCGTGACCAAGTCTCAGGCACATAAATTGGTTTTAAACCCACTTAGGCGTGCTCATCCGGGATCCACTGGGCTCCCAGCATCTAACGGCCTCCCCAGGGAATCCCCAGCCGGGCGCCATACTGGTTCACACACAAAGCGGACCACAGACAGCGGATGCATGCACCGTGGCCTTTGGCACCCTCCATACCACACTGCCAGTCTTGGGCCACATGCCCCATCAATGACATTATCAGCCAGCCCACTCCACAGGACCACTGGCTGTCTCCAGGCCCTGTCTGCCCACTCCGCCCCTGCTCCAATTGATCCTCACTGTGGTCAGGATGGTACAACCTGTGCATTACACTACAGTTACGGTCCTACCAGGTGCCCACCCCTCCTTGACCAGCCCCATCCATGGGCCCTGCTTGCACTCATGCCACCAAGAATGGAGGCAGTTGGTGGCACACTATGATCCCTCCATCCCCCATACCACATGTGCCACCCTACAGGCGGGGTATCGCACGGCCCACCAATGGAGGCCACCCACAGTAGACCCCACAAGAGGGCACAGACAAGGGGCTGCAGAGCATATCACTGGCATTAGTGCTAGCCACCAGTACCCCTGCCAGCAGGGACAGGTGGCAGGGCTGGAGGCTCTCCTGCGCCAGCCAACAATGGGGCCAGAGGTGCAGTGTGGAAGCCAAAGTGTTGGGTGAACGGCTGACGGGTGGAATTAGGATGGGGGCATACGGAGGCTGGAGCTGCAGTGCAATCCAGAGCCACCGTGTTGCTGTTGAACCTGGATGGCCACGGGAGTACTCACCATACGAACATGTCTGCCCTTTTCCCGCTGCAGAGAATGGACTTTGGTACTCAGTCAACAATGTGTGCCTTAGCCTGGCCGCAGCAGCCCTTGCTGACGCACTGAGGCTGCAAGCACAGGAGCTGCTCGAGGAGGACACTGCAGAATAGGAGCATGCCCCAGAGGAGTACGGGCCAGTCAGTGAGGCTGGGAAGCCGGCCATCCAACAGGCCGAGGAGGTGTGGAAGGAAGCAACACATCAGGCTACGTGCATACCATCGGTCCCTGTCCTTCGAGGACCTGCCAGAGTGTCTCGCCAAAGGTTTCAGCTAACCAGATAGAACATGCGATGCCCTGTGCCAGATGATGGCGCACATGGAACAGCAGGGGTATGGGGGAGGATACCCACTCCCGGTGGCCGTCAAGGTCGCCCTGAACGTCTTTGCCATGGGGTCCTTCCAAGCGCCGAGTGGGGCCCTGTCCAAGATCTCACAGACGTCCGTGCACAAGTGCATCCGCACTGTCACGGATGCCTTATGTAACCGGGAAGCGGACTATATGAACTTCAAGGTTAACCAAGCCCACCAGGTTGCCTGGGCAGCGTGATTCACTGCCATCGATGGCATGCCCCAGGCCCAGGATGATCGATGGGACATGGACCCTCCAATATAGTCCTGGGAGGGAATCCCACATTGTGCTGGCCTGCTGCGCCTGCACAACATCGCGCTGTAGAGAGAGGACATGCTGGAGGAGGAACAAAAACATAGAGGAATGTCAGGCTTCACCGAACGAGGAGGATGCAGAGGGTGGCCAGGGCATGGGGCCCGGGCAGGCACAGGGGGTCGCATGCAGGCGAGAACCTCATGACCTCCAAGTTTTTTTTTTAAAAATATGTTTTATTGAAATTTTTTTCCCCAAACAACAATTTTTCCCCTCTTACAAAGCAAACGCAACAATAACAATACAGAAATTTTTAACAATACACAAGTAACAAAACCCCTTTATCTTTGACCTAAATTAACTAACCCCCCCCCCCTCCCCACCCTTCCCCCTGGGTTGCTGCTGCTGGTCATCTGTCTTCCCTCTAACGTTCCCCTAGGTAGTCGAGAAATGGCTGCCACCGCCTGGTGAACCCTTGAGCCGATCCTCTCAGGGCAAACTTTATCTGCTCCAGTTTAATGAACGCCGCCATATCATTTACCCAGGCCTCCAGTCCGGGGGGTTTCGCCTCCTTCCACATGAGTAGGATCCTGCGCCGGGCTACTAGGGACGCAAAGGCCACAACGTCGGCCTCTTTCGCCTCCTGCACTCCCGGCTCTTCCGTAACTCCAAATAGAGCTAACCCCCAGCCTGATTTGACCCGGGCCTTCACCACCTGCGAAATCACTCCCGTCACTCCCTTCCAGTGCCGGGCACGCCCAAAACATATGTGCGTGGTTTGCCGGGCTCCCGCCACACCTCCCACATTTGTCCTCCACTCCAAAGAACCTGCTCAATCTTGCTCCCGTTATGTGTGCTCTATGTAGCACCTTAAATTGAATCAGGCTAAGCCTGGCGCATGAGGAAGAGGAATTTACCCTGCTTAGGGCATCAGCCCACATACCCTCCTCTATCTCCTCCCCTAGTTCTTCTTCCCACTTTCCTTTTAGTTCGCCCACCGACTCCTCCCCCTCTTCCCTCATCTCTCGGTAAATCTCTGACACCTTGCCCTCTCCGACCCACACCCCTGAAAGCACCCTGTCCTGTATCCCCTGTGTCGGGAGCAACGGAAATTCCCTCACCTGTTGTCTAGTAAACGCCCTCACCTGCATATATCTCAAGAAATTTCCCCGGGGCAACTTATACTTTTCCTCCAATGCTCCCAAGCTCGCAAAAGTCCCATCTATAAATAAATCTCCCACCCTCCTAATTCCCAACTGGCACCAGCTCGGAAATCCTCCATCCATTCTTCCTGGGGCGAACCTATGGTTGTTCCTGATTGGGGACCCCACCAGGGCTCCCCGCACCCCTCTCTGTCGCCTCCACTGTCCCCAGATATTCAATGTTGCCGCCACCACCGGGTTCGTGGTAAACCTTTTAGGTGAGATCGGTAGCGGCGCTGTCACCAGCGCCTCTAAACTCGTCCCTTTACAGGACTTTCTCTCCAGTCTTTTCCACGCCGCTCCCTCACCCTCCATCATCCATTTACGTATCATTGCCACATTGGCGGCCCAATAGTAATCGCCCAAGTTCGGTAGTGCCAATCCTCCTCTGTCCCTACTACGCTGAAGGAACCCCCTCCTTACTCTCGGAACTTTCCCTGCCCACACGAAGCTCGTGATGCTCCTGTCTATTTTATTAAAAAAGGTCTTGATGATTAGTATAGGGAGACATTGAAATACAAACAAGAACCTCGGGAGGACCATCATCTTAATTGCTTGCACCCTGCCCGCCAGCGATAGAGGCTGCATGTCCCACCTCTTGAAGTCCTCCTCCATTTGTTCTACCAACCGTGTCAGATTAAGTCTGTGCAAGGTTCCCCTGCTCCTAGCGATCTGAATCCCCAGGTATCGGAAGTTTCTTTCCACTTTCCTTAGAGGCAAGCCTTCAACCTCTCTACTCTGGTCCCCTGGATGTATCACAAATAATTCACTCTTACCCATGTTTAGCCTATACCCCGAGAAATCCACGAACCCCCTCAAAATTTGCATAACCTCTATCATCCCCCCCGCTGGGTCCGACACGTATAACAACAGGTCATCCGCGTATAACGAGACTCGGTGTTCTTCTCCCCCTCTAATCACCCCTCTCCATTTCCTGGAGTCGATCAACGCCATGGCCAGAGGTTCAATTGCCAACGCGAACAACAATGGAGACAGCGGGCATCCCTGTCTTGTTCCCCTATGTAGTCGGAAATACTCCGATCTATGTCGACCTGTAACTACGCTTGCCGTTGGAGCCCCATAAAGAAGTCTAACCCAGCTAATAAACCCGTTCCCAAACCCAAACCTCCTTAACACTTCCCATAAATACTCCCACTCCACCCTATCAAATGCCTTCTCTGCGTCCATTGCCGCCACTATCTCTGCCTCCCCCTCCACTGGGGGCATCATTATCACCCCTAATAGTCGTCGCACGTTAACATTCAGTTGTCTCCCTTTTACGAACCCTGTCTGATCTTCGTGCACCACCCCCGGGACACAGTCCTCTATCCTCGATGCCAGTACCTTTGCCAACAATTTGGCGTCCACGTTCAATAATGAAATGGGTCTATAGGACCCGCACTGCAACGGATCTTTATCCCTCTTCAAAATTAACGATATCGTCGCCTCCGACATCGTCGGGGGTAGAGTCCCCCCTTTCCTGGCCTCATTGAACGTCCTCACCATCAACGGGGCCAACAAGTCCACATATTTTCTGTAATACTCCACCGGGAACCCGTCTGGTCCTGGGGCCTTCCCTGCTTGCATGCTTCCCAGTCCCTTAATAACCTCGTCCACCCCAATCGGTGCCCCCAGGCCTACCACCCCCCCGCTCCTCCACTTTCGGGAACCTCAATTGGTCCAGGAACTGCCGCATCCACCCTCTCCCTCTGGGGGTTGAGACCTATACAGTTCCTCATAGAAGGTCTTGAACACCTCATTTATCTTTCCTGCCCTTCGCACAGTGTCTCCCCTTTCGTCTCTAATTCCTCCCTCGCTGCTGCCCTCTTTCGCAATTGATGAGCCAACAGGCGACTAGCCTTTTCCCCATATTCATACCTCCTCCCCTGTGCCTTCCTCCACAGTACCTCCGCCTTTCTGGTGGTCAGAAGGTCAAATTCCGTCTGGAGTCGTCTCCTCTCCCTGTACAATTCCTCCTCCGGGGCATGACCTCCAAGTTAACCGACCAGTAAGCCTGGCCACCGGCAGCCCAGCCTCCCTTTTCCACCTCTCCACGCCTGCCACCCACCCCCCGTCCCATGGCCACCCACTCCCTTCCCTTATCCTCCCTTCCTGCACTACATCTCCCCCCTGCCACCACAGCACCTGCACTCCCTCTCCGAGCTTTCCACCAGCTTTACTACAGGGTGTTGGCCCTGGGATGGCAGCCCGAGCGGGTCTGGTCCATGGGATGGATGAGAATGACGACCTGCTCTGCGATGAGCTCAGGTGTTCCGCATCGGCTGACAATGTCTGACTCCTGCCTTCGGTATCACATTCCACTGTCCGCTCGGGTGATACCTGCATGCGTGCTGACCATTCCACCTTACCAGGCCCACAGTCATTCTGGGGAGGCGGAGGTGGGGACGGGGTTAGGGGGTGTGGGAGGTGGTGAGCAGTGATGGGCCACTCCCAGGGTAGGCCCTACCACATGGCGCCCCCACATTTCTAGCCCCGTCCCCTGCCACCTCCGAAGCCGACCCCGGGGTGGGGGGGGTGGGATGTCAAACTGTCCTGGGGGCCCTGCCCCATGTCTTCCTCCAACACCCCCACCATCTTTGCACTCAGCCCGGCCCATCCCTCACACCCTTATGATAAAGGCCCGAGACAATTTGGAACGTCTGTGTACAGGTGTTTAATTGTATTAGCAGTATATACAAGTATTGTGCCCTGGCTCCTAACACTATCCTGTGTGCTGCAGCCGTGCCAACTTAACTGGTGTCTAACTTTCAAATCTTATGCGTCCTAATGCTCCTTGTAGGTGGTTCCCCAGACAGTATATTAGATGTGGAGGTGGCCTGCTGCCTATACCGTCCTGTGGCCTGGGTCCCCTTTGGTGACTGTACTCTGGAGTGACTGAGCCTCGATGGGCCCGGCCAACTTCCAGGTGTCACAGGCGATGTGGTGCCACCCTGTTCTGCCCGCTGCCCATCGGATGACCAGGGGCAAGTGCAGGGGAATTCAGAGGGGCTGCTGCATTCCAGCATCTCCCCAGCAGGAGTTAACGGCACAGGACCCATCACCACCTTCTCCCTCTGGGTGCCCAATGTCCCCTGGGCTACTCCTTGGGATGGGGGTGCAGTTGGAACGAGCTCCAGGGGCTCTGCAGTTACCTGCCGATCTCAACCAGGGCCTCCATGCTCATGGCCATGGAGCACAGGGACTGGACCACACTCCTCTGGGTCTGTGCCACATCCCTTTGGACTGACACGGGTCAGCCAGCACCAGGCCAATGCTCTTACCACATGCATTCATGGCCCGTTGTGATTTGGCCACGTTCTGAAGCATCGCAGAAATTCCATGTGGCCTTGGTATATGGCTACCCTGTCCTGTACCTCAGTCCCCAGGCCTTCGACATCCCGACCCATGGCTGTGACCCTCATACCCAAGTCTTCCAACGCGGACACAATTCTTGCGGTGTTGGCCTGGGTAGCATGTATTGTCGGCATCGTCTCCTGCTCCGGCAGGTGGTTGAACTCCTCCAAGTGTAGCTACAGGCACTGGAAGGTTGCTGACACCCCATCTTTTAATCCTCTGCTCTGTGCCTGCATCATTGATGGAATCTCCCTTTCCAGAAGTCCAAGATCTGTCTGGATGGCAGCTAGTCCCGGAGGTCGGGCCACCCAGCGACTGTCCGCCCTCTCAAGGGATCCTACCTCCACTTGGTTGTACTGCTGCATGTGTGATGTGTGCAGAGACTATCCCAGGAGCCATTTCATTATAATGACCTACCGAGGTGAGAGTCTCTGCGATGGTGGAGGGTGCTGGTGACAGCAGTGATGAAAAGTCAGTGTCATCCCCGGACTGGTGCGCTGAGGTGTTGTGGGGTTGCGGCTGGGTGATCAAGAAATCCCTGATGGCCCTGCCTCGTCGGACGTGATCCTGCAAGACACAAGGCAAGACGCATGGTGAGATCACGGGTAGACATGGTGTGGGGGAGTGGGGTGGCGCACATGCCATAGGGACATTGTAATTCATTAGGAGCTCATTTGGTTGTCCCATGCCAATCTCCGCCTGGGCAACTGCCCGTTCCCCCACCAGTGCCTTCTGCTCCACAATGGTGAGGGGCTGCAGGTCCGGTGCGCCCCTTTCCTCTTCTCCTGCTCCCGGTGGTTGTGGGTTGACTTCTCCTGGAGGTACAGATAATCCACAGTGAGAGACACTTGGATGTGGCCGCACAGGGAGTTTGCAGTGGTGTAAGGTGGGGTGCGAGGGGTCTGCCGGCGGCTGGGGCTTGTCGATCACCCTCTCTTTTTTTTTGTGGGGGGGGGGGGGGGGGGGGGGGGAGAAAAGAGGATTGACATGCAGGGGGCAGGGTGAGGGTGGTGACTCACCTGGGCCGCCCCAAGGTCGTGTAGCACTAGTTTCACGTGGCCCGTATGCTGGCACATTAGCATGTCCTGAATAGTTCCAGCACTGGCACCCCCATTGGGACCGGGAAACACTCCCAAATCAGTCTCGGTATCAACACTTCGGGCTGGATTCTACCACCCGCCACAAGAATGCCACAGGCGTACAATGGAGAACTCCATTGACCTCTGGCGGGATTCTCCAGTTGCCAGGCAAATTATTTCCTGCAGTGCGGAACTAAACGCACCACCCAGGCCGGCTCCTCTGAGATTGCGCGCCATTTTGAAAGTATTCCCCAATCTCAAAGTGAGGTTGAAGGAACCCCACATTCCCACCTACGGACAATGCAACTCCCTGCAAAAATGGCCAACACAACCAACAGTTGAACCCTGAGGGGCAACCTCCCCCCATCAATAAAAGTTGCGTGAGCATCCCCCCCCCCACCCCCCCCCAATCACCCAGGCACGAAGGTGACTCTACCCCACACCCATCCATCCTTGTGGGCATCAGTGCATTGTCCACCCCCCCCCCCCCCCCCCCCCCCCACCCAATCACCCAGGCACGAAGGTGACTCTACCCTACACCCATCCATCCTTGTGGGCATCAGTGCATTGTCCCCCCCCCCCCCCCCCCCCCCACCAAGTGAGCATACCACACTATGGGGGTCGCTGAGGACTCTCATTCAGGACCCCGCTGATTCACCTGTTCTCCCCCCACCCTTCATACCCCCCTTTCAAGGGTATGGCCCCCATCAGGCCCTGCCTCTCGGCACTGGCAACCTGGCACTAACAACCTGGCACCCGGACACTGCCCTGACACCCTGTCAGTGCCAACCCTAACAGCCCCACCTTCACCCCCCCCACCTTCATGATGCCCCTTCATACATCCCACCCTTCATACTCTTCCACCTCCTTTCATACCCATGTCCCAACCCTTGGCACTGCCAACCCAGCATCCGGACACTGCCCCTGACACCTGGCCATCTTCCATGTCCCCAGGATCTCCAATGGCCATCGAGATCCCCCAGAGAGGCCATCACACTTGATCTCCGCTATGGAGACCAGGAGACCGGTGCCTGGGTGAGGCCTTGCCGGTGCAGCTGGTGGCTCTCAGGAGTGGTGAGACTGTGGCCTCAAACTAGCCATGAATATTTAGATGCGCCTAATGCATCATTTAAATATGATTATCTGGATCACGCTAGCGCGAGTGCCGCGGGTCTGGTGACTCGTGCCAGGCACAAAGCCAGTTTCGTGCCTCTCCCGCGTTGCACCTGGCGCGACAGGATCGGTGGCAGACGCAACAGGGTGGAAAGATCACACCCATCATCTAAATATCAGAAACATTCAAGGGGTAGGAGATTGGGTATCATGCAGTGGTTAGCACGGTGGTTAGCAATGCTGCCTCACAGCATCAGGGACCTGTGTTTGATTCCAATCTTGGGTGACTGGCTGTGTGGCGTCTGCACATTCTCCCATTGTCTGCATCCTCCGGGTTGCTCTGGTTTCCTCCCACAATCCAAAGATGTGCAGGTTAGGTGGATTGACCATGGTAAATTGTCCCTTAGTGTCCAAAGGTTAGGTGGGGTTATTTCGATAGGGTGGTGCATGGGCATGGGTCGGGTACTCTTTCAGTAGGTCGGTGTAGACTCGATGGGCCGAATGGCCTCCTTGTGCAATGTAGTGATTCTATGACTCATTTATCATGGAACCCAACAGAGATGTTGAAGAGAGCTGGGTTTAGAGGTGATCCCATGGCAACATTTGGGTATATATGGTATCGATAAAACTGAACTCAACTGCACAAGTTGCTGAGTTCATAAATTCAATTAATCCTGATTCACACAATGGCAGTGGGACTGATATCATGCTGCAGTGCAAATGTCTAGGGCTTCCTTGAGTGGTACACTGGTGAATAGACTTGCAATGTCAAATGAGCACATTAATATACATAGTGTACATACTATTGGTATATATAAATGTGATATGTATTGATACAAGTATAAATTGGTGTCCCTTAACACTTGGTATTCTTGTGAATTGTCCTGGTGAGTGCAAGTTGAAATGTTTTAACAACATGTTTCTTATTTCAGCAATTGTACAGTATAAGGTGTAAGCTCAGAGCTGTCTCCATGTCTAACTTTATTCACATCTCTGCCCAGTAGAAGACTGCCCTCTAGACTTGGGTCCTGTGCTCCTTTACATCACAGAACATTAACTCTTTCTATGCCAGACTCTTATACTACACCTTCCTTTTCCTGCTGGACACAATGCAACACAATTTTCACTTCAGCTTCTAGGTCCTAGTCTATACTGCCTGCAGCCAGCCATGTTGAGGTGTGTCAGAGAACACAGAGATTGGCTCCTTTCTTTTTGTCTGATTTTTGCTTGGTCACTCCCCAGAGCACAGCTAGATTTGTACTACACCATGTGGATTTCAGGCTTTAACTTGTATTGTAGGTACCATCCTGTTGAAAAGGACATCAAATGTTCTAACAAGCTGTGCAGAATACCTCCTTGGCACAGGTTATATACTTCAAATACAAAATAGCTGATAGTTTAATAGCTAAATGCAATTCAGGTTTTATAATTTGTGAATACCTGCCCGGTAGCCACATAGTCCTTTATTGGATGAATGGCTAGACAGAGGATATCATCATCATGTCCAAGATAGAATCTTTGTGAATGCTGTTGTCGATTATAAACAATACCAATGGCAGCAACATGGTAGACCACTTCAGCAGCTTGAGTATAGAAGAGATTATTTCGACAATCATATCCTCTGTACCTTAAAAACACAAAATAGGCTTATACATCCTAGGATAACGATTATAAGTATATTTTATAAACATGTAATTATGATAACGCTCCATCTGATTTAGTGTTTGGGCTGTTTAGGATGCCACCTGTTGTCATAGAAACATAACGCACAGGAGGTGGTCATTGGGCACATGATGCCTGTGCCAACTCACTGAAAGAGTTATACAATTATTCCAATATGCTGCACTTTTCCCATATTTCTCCATTTTTCCCTACAAGTATTTATCCAATTGACATTTGAAAACTACTAATACTTCTGCTTGCACCACCATTTTGGGCAGTTCGTATTCCATATTATAATGGCTTGCTGTATAAAAACATTTCTCCTCACCTTCTGCTTCTTTTGCCAATTACCTTAATGTGGTACCTTAATCACCTGAGGAAGGAGCAGCGCTCCAAAAGCTAGTGACATCGAAACAAACCTGTTGGACTTTAACCTGGTGTTGTAAGACTTCGTACTGCAATTACCTTAAGTTATTTCTGGTAGCCTCTGGATACTAACTCACCTACCATTGGAAAAGGTTTCACCTTAATTACTTTATCAAACTCCTACTGTCCCTGGAGACTGAAAAGTGAATCATAGGCAATGAGCATTAAATAGGGATTGCCAGCAATTTATTTCATGAATTAAACATGACCTATAACAAAAGATTATCCATGGTACCTTATCTGAAAACTCAAATACATGTTTTGAAACAGTTGAAGGTAATTTTCCGAAGTTTAGCTCAAAATGCACAACTTTGGCCAACGGAAATACATATTTGAAATTCAGGTTGAGACGAAAACCTGTAGGAAATATTTCCCAATGCGCGTGCATGATGGGCAAAACTCCACACCAGGCGCTTTATTGACTCCCATATGTAAGAAAAGGAACTGTGTTAAGTGTTCAATGCAAAAAATAAATTAATATAAATGTAGTTTTGAAGTACTCAGGTTTATTATTTTGTTTTCACTCAACAACATACTAAGGCAGATTTTCTAGCTCTGGTATTAAAATGGCAAGACCTCAGAGTGACAAACGAATTGTTGACACTAGGACAGCAATACCATTTCAGTTGCCATTTAAAAACAGCAAATTGTTGTTTACGCTTGGAATAAAGGAGGTCTGCTCTGATTTCTGACATGTTTTTAAAAATCTTGGCATTAGTGCAGAAAAGTGGGGACATCCTTTTTGCATGCCAGCATTCTTCCCTGTGTTAAGGAATGTCTAGACTGCTTGGCAGAAGTGGGGAGACATAAGCAGGAAAGTGTCATCCAGCCAGAGAAGCCATTTTCAAAGAAAGATTGAAATGAAGCCAGATTTTTAAACAAGGTATTTTCCAAAAATGTGAGTTATGTCATACCACAGATTCAGCCCAATAATTTTATTACATTTCACAAAATATTGTATATATTGAAGAGATTTAGATTTTAGGCAATTGAACAAAAACACAAACGAAACAGAACAAATGATAAGGTTAACATAAGTAGTAAGAAATTAGGCTGTATATTGCATACATCCGCCTACCCTGTTCATCTGACATTACTGGGGCTGATAATGCAATCCCAGAATTCCTCCATCTCATTTTCTCCCACCATTCATTCTGCATCATTGTCACTAGTAGTGCAGATTGAAAATGTACTTTAAAGTCCCTATCCTTTGCAATGCCTAATGGTTCCTTTAGATGATATGGGTACAGATTGAAGCTTAGCTCTAAAGGAGAAAAAAATATCTTCTGAAGCCCAAAGGATGATCAGAAAATAGAATGGGAATTCAGGGACAGCAGGTGGAGGAAACTATTCAATCCATAAAATAATTTATTTTTCCATGAGTGACTATAGTGATGCTCATGTAGTTCAGCTCTATTATGGGGAGAAACCCTGATTTGAGTAGGATTTTACATTTAAATAAGCTATTTAAAGTGTTGCTGCACAGGCTTCCTGTGGTGGCTCACCACCATCTCAAGGGCAGTTGGAGAGGGACAGTAAATGCTGGTGTTGCCACCGATGCTTGCATCTCAAGAACACATTTTTAAAACGTACTGGTTGGCTGCATTGCAGCAAGTGCATTGTAGAGGAATACAATAATAAAATGCATCAACAAATAAATGTAGAAGAAAAAAGTTTATAAAAGTACCCATGGACAAATTGTAGTTTCAGACTTCCTTCAGGGGCTCTCTCTCTTTTTAGAGAAGTTGCGGCTTGTTTTTTCTCTTTGCTTTGCTGTTTGAGCTGAGGTAGATCTTCTTTGTAAACCTAAGAGGTAAAACAAAATGTCCTACTGTACAAGACAATTTTTTCAAAATAAATTTGTACGAAGGACTAAACATTTTTGGAGGCTGAAATTCCAAAAGATAGCAGCAACCTGATACTTGTGCTGGGATTGTGCCACAAACTTCAATTGGTTTTGTGAGTTTCACTATTTCAAAACTTCAAGAGCTCACAGGAAATGATGTTGAAGACTTTGTGAAACAAGGAGGGTAACATTTGTACCCCTCCTTCCCAACCCTGAAAGGTTACAGCCACTCGATAGCCATCCTTGTAAAACAGCTACATAAAGTTTCAATGAGACCGGGAAGTTCTCTGAGAAACTGTCCTGGACTCCCATCTGGGTTCCACATCTGTTATTCAATGTATGAAATGAAATGAAAATTGCTTCTTGTCACAAGTAGGCTTCAATGAAGTTACTGTGAAAAGCCCCTAATCGCCACATTCCGGCGCCTGTTCGGGGAGGCTGGTACGGGAATTGAACCGTGCTGCTGGCCTGCCTTGGTCTGATTTAAAAGCCAGCGATTTAGCCCTCTGCCTTCACCAGACAGACGATGCTCTGCCAGCTATTAAAGGTCGGGATGTAGGAACTACAATAGTGTAAAGAATCCCTACCCGCTTCTGCATTGGTGGATTTGTTTTCAACAGGTGGAAGTCAGACAACAACCCCATGGTAACTTTGAGACCTGTGATATTCAGATTCCAATTAAATCTGTGTTCCTTCTGTTGCATTCCACCCGAGTTGCAAACCAAATACACCTGAAGGGCTGCATAATTTCAGATCATTTTGCCTGCCTTGGCTCAGTGGTCCGACTCTCACCTCCAAGTCAGAAGGTTGTGGTTCCATTTCAGAGATTTGTGCACACAATCCAGGCCGACACTTCAGTACAGTCCTGAGGAAGACAGTGTCATATTTCCAATGAAATGCTAAACTGAATCCCTGGCCGCTCTGTCAGGTAGACATCCCACAGCACTATTTGAAGAAGAGTAGGGGAGTTTTCTCAATATCCTGCTCTATATGCATCTCTCATGCAGTTTCATTAAAACAGACCACGTGGCCATGCATCTCATTGCTGTCTTGTGGGATTTTGCTTTGAGCAAATTGGCTGCCACATTTTTCTGCATTACAACAATTCAAAAGTACTTCATTGGCTGTAAAATGCCTTGGGTGTTCTGCATTTGAGGCTTTAAATCGTCTCTCTTGCTGCCCATTGTCCACTTAAAATCCTCAATTCGGCCACAGGATGAGAATTCAACCAACACCTTCGCTGTAACACATTAAATTGCGGTGGTTCAGGGACAGGCTGACCGTGGTGGGTATGCCGCCCATGGCATACCATAATTATTTATGCATTCGCCCAATTGCTTTCCTACGTGGATGGCCTGTAAAATTCAGCCCAGAATTTTATACACTTAAATTAGGTTTCCTCTCAGCCTCAAGTTTTCCAAAGAAACAAGCCTAACTCATCTTCTCTTTCTTAATAACTAAAATTCTTCAGTCCAGTCAACACCCTTTGAAATCTCTTCTGTAGCCTCTCGAACGCAATCAATGTGATCAGAACTGCAGACAGAAGTCTGGCTGCGGCCTAACTAATATTTTACACAGATTCAACATAACCTTCCAAGTCATATATTCTATGGGTTGAACCTTCCATGGAATGGCAATCACTGTCATATTGCCACTTTGCTCCTATTTACTTACCCTGCACTGGAGCTCCATATTTCTCAGCTGGATGTCTGACCCAGGCCTTCTAAGAAATGTTCCTGAGCTCTTTCATCAGAGTCTACGAGCATTGAGCGATGCCAAGCCACACCACTTTTTTACAACACAAGCAGCCATATACTGGGGTGGGGGGGGGGTAGGAGAGGAGGGCAGGAGGGTTTTGGTGGTGGGTACTTGAGGGGTTGCGGGTGCTCAGTAACCCAGAAGTTAGGACCGGTTTTAATCTCTCTTACTTTTCCAGTGTAAATATTCTGCTAAGTGAGTCAGAACCAACTGAAGTATTTGCTCAGTTGACATTGAAATTCCCCAGAAATTCCCATTTGGTCTGTGAATTTGACCATGGTATGACTATTGTGGGCCTTTGCATCATTTACTAAAGGCATATATTAAGTAAACCTTTTATTTTTTAACAATATTTCATTGAGGTATATATATATATATTAGATAAGATGGTCAAGAAGGTTTACTGGGGCAGCACAGTGGCTAGCATTGCTGCCTCACGGCACCAAGGTCCCAGGTTCGATCCCGGCTCTGGGTCACTGTCCATGTGGCATTTGCACATTCTCCCCGTGTTTGCGTGGATTTCACCCTGCTATTGAAAATATGGAAAGATGCGTCATTTGAAACATGGAAGTCTGGCAATATCTGGTCTGAGAGAAACATGAGAGAATACAGGGTAAGATCCCACAAAGGGTTAACAGCAGCTGCAAAGAGCAGGATTGTAAAATGCAGATATCCTTGGTCAAGCGGGCTTAGCAAACAAGACAAACAGGATTTTGAATGAAGCCAAAAACAATGGCTCACATCTTCATTGAAAGTAACTGTCTTAGTAAGCATCTGGAAAAGCATGGATGAGGTTCAGTTGAATTTGGTGACAATTCTAAGTGTGAAATTTTGCTAATACCAGGTAAATTAAAGAAAACTGGAGACTATCAGTCTACGAGAAACATAATTCAAAGCCAAAATCAAAGTCAAAATTATGAGCTGATGACACAATTGGAAAATAAAACTATAGAAATGCTAGGAATTAAAAGTAACACCTCTTGAAGTCAAAGCATTTTGAACATCACAAAGGACACAATGTAATCAGATCTATGAGATGAAGTCATGTCAAAATGAATACTTAGTTGGATTAGAAAGTTTAGATCAAAGATACTTTTTACAATCAAAGTTAAATAAGAGTTACTTTACAATAAAGTCATAAAAACTAGATAACGGTTAGAAAAATATATAAACCCGAAGAAAGGGAACAGCAGCCAGAACCAGAACTCAGAGGCAGAGAGGCGGAGAAGCAGAGAAAGAACAAGCAGCTCAGAATCAGATTACAGTCAGCTCGCGCATGGGAAAGGGACAGGGTAAAGCAGCCGAGCTAAAACAGCTAATACATCTAAGGAAGACTAGAATTTAAAGAGTAGACAGAGTCAGCTCAGAGATAGCCAGCAGAGCCAGCTCTCACAGCTCGGTACATGGGAAAGATAGGACATAGCAACCAAGCAGAACAGTGAATACATATAAAGAAGACCAGACTTTAAATAAGATTGATTGTCAAGTTGGGCCTGAAGGTCCCTTCAACCAACCAGAAGGACCCAGAAGCAAGATCTTTTTCCTTTCTGTAAAGAAAGTAATTGCAGCTTTTAAAAGAAAAAATATAACAAAATACCTTAATTTAACCTGAAATAGGGGTTATTCCAAAGTCTACTTTACTTACTTAGCAATGCGGGACCCAGGATCAATGCTACTAAGTGGTAAGTAGATGAAATCTTCGGTGAAGGTATGGGTTATACCGGGGAATAACTTGAAAACATAGTTTGACCTGAATAGCACCCACTGAAGCCTGCATCGGAGTCAGGGAGTGAGAATCCCTGATCACCATTTAGAATGTCAGCCCTTTTTGGTATAGGGGGACTTCTAAGAATAGTGGTGAGTTTTCAAAAACAACCCCCACAACCTAAAGATGTGCAGAGTAGGTGGATTGGCCATGTTAAATTGTCCCTTAATTGTAAAAAAATAATTGGGTACTCTAAATTTATTTTTTAAAAGGTTTACTGAATGTTTGATGTGTGTATATCTATAGACATGGGAGTGTCCCTTTAATAAATGTTTTGTCTTATCACATGGCTTCAGTGATGTCATTGTGTGGGTGGAGCTGGGCTGTGGCTCTGAGTTTTTTCCTTTAGTTTTCACATTTGGCTGCTGATCGTACAGGCCAATATCCCTCTTGAATGTAGATGCCAAATTACTGGCAAAGATCCTGGCCACTCAAATAGAGGATTGTGTCCCGGAGATAATTGGGGAAGATCAGACGGGATTTGTAAAGGGCAGGCACCTGACATCCAACATTAGACGGCTTCTTAATGTAATTATGATGCCAGCGGAGGGGCGCGAGGCTCAGCTGGCAGTTGCCATGGATGTGGAGAAGGCTTTCGGCCGAGTGGAGTGGAAGTATCTATGGGATATTTTAGGCAGGTTAGGTTTGGGCAGGGATTTGTGGAATGGGTCCGGCTACTGTACCAGGCCCCGGTGGCAAATGTAAGAACTAACTGAGTTTGGTCAGAATACTTTAGTCTTTGTCAGGGGACAAGGCAGGGATGCCCGCTCTCCCCATTACTGTTTGCCATGGCCATAGAACCCTTCGCAATGGCTCTGAGAGCAGTGAATACCTGGAGGGGAATGGTGAGAGGGGGGGTTGGAGCACAGGGTCTCTCTCTATGCGGACAATTTGCTGCTTTATATCACGGACCCGGTGGGGGGGGAATGACCGAAATCATGGAGGTATTAGGAGAATTTGGGCGATTTTCAGGCTATAAGTTAAACATGGGAAAGAGCAAGATGTTCGTGATTCAGGCACGGGGGCAGGAAACGAGGCTGAAGGAGTTACTTTTTAAAGTGGTTGGGAAGAATTTTAGGTATCTGGGGATTCAAGTGGCCAAGGATTGGGGGCAGCTTCACAAGTTAAATTTGGGCAAAGCAGTGGATCAAATGAGAAGGGATTTTTGTCGATGGGACATGCTCCCACTGACGCTGGCGGGGAGGGTTCAGACGGTGAAGATGACTGTCCTTCCAAGACTGCTTTTCTTTTTTCAGTGTCTCCCGATTTTTGTCTCAAAGGCTTTTTTCAGAAGTATGAATATGGCGGTATCGAGGTTTATATGGGCGGGTAAAACCCCGAGAGTAAAGAGGGTACTCCTGGAACGGGCCCGCGGGGAAGGGGGATTGGCTCTCCCGAGCTTTATTAACTATTACTGGGCTGCCAACATATCGATGGTCAGGAAGTGGGTAGTGGGGGAGGGGTCAGTCTGGGAGCATATGGAGGCAGCATCCTGCAAAGGTACAAGTCTGGAGGCTTTACTGACAGCGCCCCTGCTGTTCTCACCAGCTTGGTACTCCACAAGTCCTGTGGTGGTGGCAGCCCTGAGTGTGTGGGGGCAATGGAGGCAGCATATGAGACTGGAGACTGACAATCACCGGTTTGTCCCGGGGGAGGCTGGATGGGGGCATTAAGGTATGGCAGCGGGCAGGGATTGAGAGGTTTGGGGATCTATTCATCCAGGAGGGCTTCCCGACCTTGGAGACATTAGAGGAGTTGGACTTGCCAGGAGGGAACGGGTTTCGGTATCTTCAAGTGCGGGACTTTGTACGGAGACAGGTCCCAAGCTTTCCTCGCCTCCCCCTGAAAGGACTACAGGATAAAGTGCTGTCAAAAACAGGGGTTGGATGTGGGAAGATTTCGGCCATATACAGGGAATTGTTAAGAGTGGGAAGGGGCCCCTATCAGAGAGGTGAAGACGAAGTGGGAAGAGGAATTGGGAGGGGAGCTGGAAACTGAACTGCGGGAAAAAGCCTTGAAAAGGGTAAATGCACCCTCGTCCTGTGCTAGACTCAGCTTCATTCAGTCCAAGGTAGTCCACAGGGCCCACATAACGGTAGCCCGGATGAGTAGGTTCTTCGAAGGGGTGAAGGACAGATGTGGGCGATGTGGGGGTAGCCCGGCCAACCATGTTCATATGTTTTGGGCATGTCCGAAGCTGAGGGAATTCTGGCAGGGATTTGCAGATGTTATGTCAGAAGTCCTGGAAGGTAGGGTAACTCCGAGCCCAGAATTAGCAATATTTGGGGTATCAGAAGATCCGGGGGCAAGGGGGGGGGGCGATATTCTGGCCTTCTCCTCCCTGGTGGCCCGGAGACGGATCTTGCTGAGATGGAGGGACTCGGAGCCCCCAAAATCAGGAATGTGGGTCAGCGATATGGTAGAGTTTCTCAGTCAGGAGAAAATTAAGTTTGCTTTAAGAGGATCAATACAGCGATTCGCCTGGAGGTGGCAGCCATTCATCGATTTCTTTAGCAAAAGCTGAACGTCAGCAGTAAGGGGGAAAATAGGAGGCATGTTAATGTTAAATAAGGACAGGGAATTTATTATACGGGTAATTGGGGATAGGGTGGGAGAAGTAGGGTACGTGTTTTATTGTGTTGTTATTTTAGGGGCATTTTGTGCATCGACCTGCGCGGTTGTTTTAGAATATGTTAAATTGTGAAAATTACAAATGCTTCAATAAAATATATTTTTTTTTTTTTAAAAGAAAAGGGTTTTCTGGTTTATGGGATCAAATTGGAACAGCTTAAAGGGGGAAATGTATTAACGGTCGTACATAAGAGTACTGTAGCTGTGTCGGCTATTTATGTTTGCAGTTGATATGTGTGTGTGTATAAAAATGTTAACTAAATTCGTAGAATAAACTTTGTTTTTGATTAAAGGAGCTCAAGGCCTCTGTTGAATAACACCTGTATGGTAGGCCCTTGTACTCCCCGTAACCAAAATTAATAAACAGTTGTAGGTCAGGTGAAGTCTATGATATACTTTGGAGTTTTCTACACCTTGGCCCATAACAATATATCCCCATATATATATATAATATATATATACACACACATCAAACATTCAGTAAACCTTCTTGACCATCTTATCGAACTAACTAGTCATCTTCATGGATCTGTAGACATGGACACCAAGGTCTTCCTTGTCCTTTAAACTTCTTTTATCATACTATTTATTTTATATTTTCTTGTCTAGTTAGTCTTCTCCAAACATGTACGGCGGGATGCTCCGTTTCAGAACCTAAGTGCTGGGACTGAATCGGTGGACTTCTACAACAGCAAAATTGGCACCGTTCCCAGAGCAATTCATAAACCGTTAATGGGCTAACACCAGCGCTACATGGATCACGATCGATTTACGATGTGTGTTTCTGTCTCTTCCTCCCCTCCCAGGAGAATGTTGCCCACAACTGCCTAGAGGGGGAAAAGAGCAGAGGGGGAACCACCAGACCTGTGGGCCCTCACTGCAGCTGAGCAGAGGATACAGGATTTGATCAATGGGCCCGGAGAGAGGGCATTCATCAAGGTGGAGGTTGGCATTGGGCGAGCAAGTGAGACCTCGCTGAGGTTGTGGTTCCCCACGGCACCTGTGTCATCACCCCCGCCATCACCCCCCACTCCACCCCCCTCCCCGCGCACCCCCTCCACCCCCCTCCCCGCGCACCCCCTCCACCACCCCCGCGCACCCCCTCCACCACCCCCCCGCACCCCTTCCACTACCCCCACGCATCCCCTCCACTACCTCCAAGGAGAGGGGTGCTGGTGGTGGAGGGGGACAGTGGTGGTGGTGGAGGATGGACGGCAGTCCACGATTGTGCCTCTGCATGTCCTATCTCTTCTCTCTCCCTCACCACCAATGGCGCCTGTTTCCTGATTTTTGAAACCACAAGTGAAACTCGCCGTCGTTAATGCCCATCGGTAGAGGTGGAGCATCGCGGAGGCCCCAGAGAATATTGGGTCAGGCCCGCTAATGATATGCGATTGGCGTTCACTATATGCGTGGAGTAGAACGCATTGACACTGGAGCATAGCATTCTGGCAGGCGCTCGGAGCCTGCCGCGATTTTGGTTTCACGACTGACTCTCCACCCAACCACCTTGTCCGACAATTTACTTTTCTCTTCATTATCAACCACAGGACTAATTTTTGTATTACCTGTAAACTTAATCATACCCCCTACATTCGTTAAAGTCAATGGGGGCGTATTTGAGCCCGCACTAGCCGCGCGCGGGATCGTCAACTCGATTCTCACCGGAGAGATCGCGTTTCCTAGTTTTCCCCTAACCTCGCCGGAACATCATGAGGTTGGGTGTGAACCTCATTTAAATAGATTTCTATGGATATTATTAATGGACTCAGTGCCACATGGTCCCCTCACTAAATATTTATACGTTGGCGAGATTTGCAACACATTTAGCCAAATGAGAAGCATTTGAGGGAAATGAAATAAAAATCGGTGGGGGGGTGCTGACAATGAATGTTGGGGAGTGGTGGGGAAGGACATGGAAGCGAGGGGGCTGGGGCTGCTAGTTGCAGTGCTGATCGGGCGCCATTTAAAGGTGGCGCCCCAATTTCTGAGGAGCCTGTTGCTAACTCTATCCGGCCCTACCCTGCCACATTGATTTTATTTTCAAAGAGACTCAACATTTGAAGAGAACACTGGTCTGTACAACTGGAGAGATACACACCAGTTTTTTGTCTGACCCTGACACTTGGTCAAATTCTGGAGAATTCCGTCCACTAAAAGCAAGGGGTCCATTCCATAAAACCTGTGGAACTTCCAGTCGCAAAAACTTCCATCAATCTTAGCCATTGCTTCCTGTCTGAGCCACTTTTGGATCAACTTTGCCAAGTGGGGCCTTATCAAAAGCCTTGCTAAAATCCATATAGACTACATTAAATTGATTATCCTCATCAATCTGCCTTTATACCTCCCCAAAAGGTTCTGTCCCATTTGTCAGACATAACCTTCCCTCAAATCCTTGCTGTCTTCAATTAATCTTTCTAAATTAAGATTTATTCTGCCCCTCAAGAAATTGTTCCAAACACTTCCGGTGGCGGTCATGGAGGAGTAGGTCGCACATTTGATAGCTCCCGCCTGTGACGGACTTTTGGAACTTTTTCTCCCGTTTTTCCCCGGATTTTATTGGATGAATTGGTGGAGAGTGAGACGGTGAGGAGAAGTCCCCCTCCAGTGCATGGAGAATTGGACCAGAAGTGGCTGTGTGAGAAGGCAAAGTTTTACAAGAAAGACCCGAGCAGAGCCGAAAACGCGGGAAGACATGGCGGAGAAGCAGGGCCGCGGGGAGGTGGCACAGTGGTCGACGGAGCAGCTGGTGAAGTTTTTTGAAGAATGCTTCGCCAAGCTTAAGGACACGCTGGACCCGATCAAGGCTTCAATTGATCAGGTGGTGCAGAATCAAGATATCCATGGACGTGCGATCCAGGAGGTGAAGAAAAAGATGTCCGAGCACGAGGAATACATAACCGTGTTGGAGACCAAGGTGGAGATGATGAATGACCGCCAGAAAAGAATGCAGGAGAAGCTGGAGGACTTGGAGAACAGGTCCAGGAGGCAGAACCTGAAAATCATCGGCCTCCCGGAGGGCAGTGAGAGATCGGATACGAGGGCCTGTGTGACGAACATGTTGGAGAAGTAGATGGGGGCTGAGGCGTTCCCTCGGCCCCTGGAAGTGGATAGAGCGCACGGAGCCCTCGCAAAGAAGCCCCGAGCGAACAAGCCACCGAGGGCGATGGTGGTATAGAACATAGAACAATACAGCGCAGTACAGGCCCTTCGGCCCACGATGTTGCACCGAAACAAAAGCCATCTAACCTACCCTATGCCATTATCATCCATATGTTTATCTAATAAACTTTTAAATGCCCTCAATGTTGGCGAGTTCACTACTGTAGCAGGTAGGGCATTCCACGGCCTCACTACTCTTTGCGTAAAGAACCTACCTCTGACCTCTGTCCTATATCTATTACACCTCAGTTTAAAGTTATGTCCCCTCGTGCCAGCCATATCCATCCGCGGGAGAAGGCTCTCACTGTCCACCCTATCCAACCCCCTGATCATTTTGTATGCCTCTATTAAGTCTCCTCTTAACCTTCTTCTCTCCAACGAAAACAACCTCAAGTCCATCAGCCTTTCCTCATAAGATTTTCCCTCCATACCAGGCAACATCCTGGTAAATCTCCTCTGCACCCGCTCCAAAGCCTCCACGTCCTTCCTATAATGCGGTGACCAGAACTGTACGCAATACTCCAAATGCGGCCGTACCAGAGTTCTGTACAGCTGCAACATGACCTCCCGACTCCGGAACTCAATCCCTCTACCAATAAAGGCCAACACTCCATAGGCCTTCTTCACAACCCTATCAACCTGGGTGGCAACTTTCAGGGATCTATGTACATGGACACCTAGATCCCTCTGCTCATCCACACTTTCAAGAACTTTACCATTAGCCAAATATTCCGCATTCCTGTTATTCCTTCCAAAGTGAATCACCTCACACACCTCACACATTAAACTCCATTTGCCACCTCTCAGCCCAGCTCTGCAGCTTATCGATATCCCTCTGTAACCTGCTACATCCTTCCACACTATCGACAACACCACCGACTTTAGTATCGTCTGCAAATTTACTCACCCACCCTTCTGCGCCTTCCTCTCGGTCATTGATAAAAATGACAAACAGCAACGGCCCCAGAACAGATCCTTGTGGTACTCCACTTGTGACTGTACTCCATTCTGAACATTTCCCTTCAACCACCACACTCTGTCTTCTTTCAGCTAGCCAATTTCTGATCCACATCTCTAAATCACCCTCAATCCCCAGCCTCCGTATTTTTTGCAATAGCCTACCGTGGGGAACCTTATCAAACGCTTTGCTGAAATCCATATACACCACATCAACTGCTCTACCCTCGTCTACCTGTTCAGTCACCTTCTCAAAGAACTCAATAAGGTTTGTGAGGCATGACCTACCCTTCACAAAGCCATGCTGACTATCCCTGATCATATTATTCCTGTCTAGATGATTATAAATCTTGTCTCTTATAATCCCCTCCAAGACTTTACCCACTACAGACGTGAGGCTCACCGGTCTATAGTTGCCGGGGTTGTCTCTGCTCCCCTTTTTGAACAAAGGGACCACATTTGCTGTCCTCCAGTCCTCTGGCACTATTCCTGTAGCCAATGATGACATAAAAATCAAAGCCAAAGGTCCAGCAATCTCTTCCCTGGCCTCCCAGAGAATCCTAGGATAAATCCCATCAGGTCCCGGGGACTTATCTATTTTCAGCCTGTCCAGAATTGCCAACACCTCTTCCCTACGTACCTCAATGCCATCTATTCTATTAGCCTGGGGCTCAGCATTCTCCTCCACAACATTATCTTTTTCCTGAGTGAATACTGACGAAAAATGTTCATTTAGTATCTCGCCTATCTCTTCAGACTCCACACACAATTTCCCATCCCTGTCCTTGACTGGTCCTACTCTTTCCCTAGTCATTCGCTTATTCCTGACATACCGAAAGAAAGCTTTTGGGTTTTCCTTGATCCTTCCTGCCAAATACTTCTCATGTCCCCTCCTTGCTCGTCTTAGCTCTCTCTTTAGATCCTTCCTCGCTACCTTGTAACTATCCATCGCCCCAACCGAAACTTCACACTTCATCTTCACATAGGCCTCCTTCTTCCTCTTAACAAGAGATTCCACTTCCTTGGTAAACCACGGTTCCCTCGCTCGACGCCTTCCTCCCTGTCTGACCGGTACATACTTATCAAGAACACGCAGTAGCTGATCCTTGAACAAGCCCCACTTATCCAGTGTGCCCAACACTTGCAGCCTACTTCTCCACCTTATCCCCCCCAAGTCACGTCTAATGGCATCATAATTGCCCTTCCCCCAGCTATAACTCTTGCCCTGCGGTGTATACTTATCCCTTTCCATCATTAACGTAAACGTCACCGAATTGTGGTCACTGTCCCCAAAGTGCTCTCCTACCTCCAAATCCATCACCTGGCCTGGTTCATTACCCAAAACCAAATCCAACGTGGCCTCGCCTCTTGTTGGCCTGTCAACATATTGTTTCAGGAAACCCTCCTGCACACACTGTACAAAAAAACGACCCATCTATTGTACTCGAACTATATCTTTTCCAGTCAATATTTGGAAAGTTAAAGTCTCCCATAATAACTACCCTGTTACTTTCGCTCATATCCAGAATCATCTTCGCCATCCTTTCCTCTACATCCCTAGAACTATTAGGAGGCCTATAAAAAACTCCCAACAGGGTGACCTCTCCTTTCCTGTTTCTAACTTCAGCCCATACTACCTCGGAAGAAGAGTCCCCATCTAGCATCCTCTCCGCCACCGTAATACTGCTCTTGACTAGCAGCGCCACACCTCCCCCTCTTTTGCCTCCTTCTCTGAGCTTACTAAAACACCTAAACCCCGGAACCTGCAACATCCATTCCTGTCCCTGCTCTATCCATGTCTCCGAAATGGCCACAACATCGAAGTCCCAGGTACCAACCCATGCTGCCAGTTCCCCTACCTTGTTTCGTATACTCCTGGCATTGAAGTAGACACACTTCAAACCACCTACCTGAACACTGGCCCCCTCCTGCGACGTCAAATCTGTGCTCCTGACCTCTATACTCTCATTCTCCCTTACCCTAAAACTACAATCCAGGTTCCCATGCCCCTGCTGCATTAGTTTAAACCCCCCCAAAGAGCACTAACAAATCTCCCCCCCAGGATATTTGTGCCCCTCAGGTTCAGATGTAGACCATCCTGTCTGTAGAGGTCCCACCTTCCCCAGAAAGAGCCCCAGTTATACAGAAATCTGAATCCCTCCCGCCTGCACCATCCCTGTAGCCACGTGTTTAAATGCTCTCTCTCCCTATTCCTCATCTCACTATCACGTGGCACGGGCAACAACCCAGAGATAACAACTCTGTTTGTCCTAGTTCTGAGCTTCCATCCTAGCTCCCTGAAAGCCTGCCTGACATCCTTGTCCCCTTTCCTACCTATGTCGTTAGTGCCAATGTGGACCACGACTTGGGGCTGCTCCCCCTCCCCCCCAAGGACCCGGAAAACACGATCCGAGACATCACGTACCCTTGCACTTGGGAGGCAACATACCAAACGTGAGTCTCTCACGGTTCCACAAAATCTCCTATCTGTGCCCCTGACTATAGAGTCCCCAATTACTAATGCTCTGCTCCTCTCCCCCCTTCCCTTCTGAGCAACAGGGACAGACTCCGTGCCAGAGGCCCGTACCCCATGGCTTACCCCTGGTAAGTCGTCCCCCCCACAAGTATCCAAAGCGGTATACTTGTTTCTCAGGGGAACGACCGCAGGGGATCCCTGCACTGACTGCTTTTTCCCAGTCCCTCTTACAGTTACCCACCTATCTCCAATCTTTGGTGTAACTAATTCCCTGAAGCTGCTATCTATGACCCCTTCTGCCTCCCGAATGATCCGAAGTTCTTCCAACTCCAGCTCCAGTTCCCTAACTCGGTCTTGGAGGAGCTGGAGATGGCAGCACTTCCTGCAGGTAAAATCAGCAGGGACACTAACTGCATCCCTCACCTCAAACATCCTGCAGGAGGAACACTGCACTCCCTTCCCTGCCATTCCTCTAACTTTCTACCAAGATCTGGCTAACAACTAAATTAAATTTTTATAAAAAATAATAATAATATAATAAAATATGGTACTTACCTCAGACCAATGGGTTTTATTATTAGGTTAGAGTATGTATGCACCGGTTCCTGGACACAGAACACATTCTGCGGTGAGCCAAGAAAGAGCGGAGCAGCAGGTGGGAGAATAGTGAGCTGCCCATTTATCAAGACCTGGGCGCGGAGTTGGCCAAGAGGCGAGCCGAGTTTAATCGGGCAAAATCAGCCCTCTTTAAGGGGGTGAAGTTCGGGATGCTGTACCCAGCGTGTCTGTGGGTCTCATACGAAGGCCGGAATTCTACTTTGAAACACCGAAAGATGCATTGACTTATATCAAGGAAAAAAGACTGGATGTGAACTAAAGACACTGGAGCTTTGAGGAGAGTATTGCAATGGTGATTTGTTGATAATCACTTTTGTGCTGGTTTGAATAAGTAGTGTTATGCGCAATATGGGGCTGTTTCGGGGTCTAAAGTTAACTTTGTTTTACTGGGAGCTGGATGGAGTGGGGGTGGGGGGTGGGGGGAATTTCTGTGGTTGTTCTTCCACTGTTTGTTTCCTGGGGAATGTGATGCTTTGAATATGTATGTCCAAGCCGGGGGGTGGGGAGGAGAGAGAATAATGTGGAGACAGTCAGTTTGGTGCCATGTGCGGGAGCTATCAGGTCAGCTGGCTCACGGAAGCACAGTGCGGGGCGAGCAAGTGATGAGCTTGAGATGGGGGTGTTGTGTTTCTGGTTACCAGGGGGGAGGAAGGGGAGGGGCTGCTTTGCTGACAGGGGACAAATGGGAGGTCGAGGACGTCGGATGCCCGAGGGCGGGCTCGAGGAGGCCAGGGTCGCGAGCTGGAGGCTGGCCTAAAAAGGGGATGGCAGGAGGAGGGGAGGGCGTCGTGTCCCGAGCAGGCTGATTACATGGAACGTTAGAGGGCTGAATGGGCCGGTCAAGTGGCCTCGCGTGTTTGCGCATCTGAGGGGGTTGAAGGTAGACGTGGCAATGTTTTAAGAGACACACCTAAAGGTTACAGACCAGACTAGATTGAGGAAGGGGTGGGTTGGCAAAGTATTCCACTCAGGGTTGGACTCAAAGACCAGGGGGGTAGCGATTTGGATTAATAAACGGGTCGCATTTGAGGCAGGGAGAATCATGTCAGACACGGGGGTCTGGTACATAATGGTGAGTGGGAAGCTGGAGGGGATGCGGGTGGTACTCGTGAATGTATATGCTCCGAACTGGGACGATGTGGCAATTTATGAGGCGGGTGTGAGGTAAGATCCCAGACTTAGAGTCACATAACTTGATCATGGGGGGAGATTTTAACACTGTCATTGATCTGGAATTGGACCGGTCAAAAGCCAGGACAGGGAGGGTGCCAGCCACGGCAAAGGAATTGAAGGGGTTTATGGAACCGATGGGGGGAGGGTGGTTAGACCCATGGAGGTTTGGACGGCCAAAAGTGAAGGAGTTTTCTTTTTTCTCCCATGTCCACAAGGTATACTCTCACATCGACTTTTTTGTTCTGAGCAGGGCTCTCCTACCTGGGATAGCGGATACTGAGTACTTGGCAATCACAGTATAGGATCATGCCCCACGTTGGGTGGATCTACGGGTTAGTTTGGAGAGAGGACAACGCACGCTATGGAGGCTGGATGTGGGGTTGTTAGCAGACGAAGCGGTCTGTGGGCGGGTGAACAAGTCTATCCAGAACTACCTGGAAACAAATGATACGGGGGAGGTCTCTGCAGCAACGGTCTGGGAAGCTTTGAAGGCAGTGATCAGAGGGGAATTAATCTCAATACGGGCCCACAGAGAAAAGGTGGAAAGAGCTGAGAGGGATAGGCTAGTTGGGGAGATACTTCAGGTGGGCAGGAGATCTAGGAAGCCCCGGACGCGGGGTTACTGAAGGAGCGGCGGAGGTTACAGGTGGAATTTGGGCTGTTGACTACAGGGAAGGCAGTGGAACAGCTGAGGAAGGCAAGTTGGGGGATCTATGAGTATGGGAAAAAGGCAAGCAGAATGTTAGCACACCAGCTCAGAAAAAGGGAGGCGGCCAGGGAGATCGGGAGAGTAAAGAGTAGAGATGGGATCACGGTCCTGGACCCAGGGGGGATGAATGAGGTGTTTAAGGACTTTTACAGTAAATTATACGAGTCGGAAGCCCCGGCTAGGATGGAGGGGACGAGGCAGTTCTTCGGTCAGTTGAGGTTCCTGCGGGTGGGTGAGGATCTGATGGAAGGGCTGGAAGTCCCAATTGAAATTGAAGAAATAATGGAGGGGTTGGAGGGCACGCAATTTGGCAAGGCCCCGGGGCCGGACGGCTACCCGGTGGAATTTTATAAGAGGTTTTTGGAGATATTGAGCCCACTGCTGGTGAGGGCATTTAATGAAGCAAGAGCGAAGGGAGTCCCCCCCCCAACAATGTCGCAGGCCTCGATTTCATTGATCCTGAAATGGGAGAAGGATCCGCAGCAATGCGGGTCATACAGGCCAATTTCTTGACTGAATGTGAAAGTGGCCACAAGGATAGAGGATTGTGTCCCGGGGCTGATAGGGGAAGGCCAGACGGGGTTTGTAAAGGGCAGGCAACTCAAGGCCAATGTTGGAAGGCTCCTAAATGTTATTATGATGCCCTCAGAAGGAAAGGAGATGGAGGTGGTGGTCGGGATGGATGCAGAGAAGGCTTTTGGAGTGGGATTACCTGTGGGAGGTGCTGGGAAGGGCTTCATTGACTGGGTGTGATTGCTCTATCAGGCACCAGTAGCTAGTGTGCGTACGAACCGGTTGAGGTTGGGTTATTTTAAACTACATCGAGGGATGAGGCAAGGGTGTCCCCTCCCCCCGCTACTGTTTGCTCTGGCCATAGAGCCACTGGCCATGGCGTTGAGAGCCTCAAAGTAAGAAAGGGCTGGTTCGGGGGGGCGGGGGTGGGTGGAGCACCGGGTTTCGCTTTACGCAGATGACTTGCTCTTGTATATCTCAGACCCGTTGGAGGGGATGGGGGAAGTTATGTGGATCTTAGGGGAATCTGGTAATTTTTCGGGGTATAAATTGAACATTGGGAAAAGCGAGATGTTCGTGATCCAAGTGAGAGGCAGGAGAAGAGACTGTGAGAGTTGCAGTTTAGAATGGTAGGAAGAAGCTTTCGATATTTGGGAATCCAGGTGGTTTGGGAATGGGAGGTACTACACACGTTAAACCTATCCCGGGTTGTAGAACAAATGAAAGAGGACTTTAAGAGATGGGACATGTTCCCGTTATCACTGGCGGGGAGGGTCCAGACCGTGAAAATAACTGTCCTCCCCAGATTCTGTTTGTCTTTCAGTGCCTCCCCATTTTCATCTCTTTTTTAAACGGGTGAATAAGGTTATTTTTGGCTTTGTGTGGGTGGGTAAAACCCCATGAGTGAAGAAAGTGTTGCTGGAATGCAGTCGGGGGCAGGGTGGCTTGGCGCTGCCGAACTTTGTAATTACTACTGGGTGGCAAATATAGCCATGATTAGGAAGTGGGTAGTGGAGGTGTCGGTGTGGGAGCGCATGGAGGCAGCGTCATATAAAGACACAAGTTTGGGAGCACTGATAACGGCACCTCTCCCTTTCTCGCCGGCCCGATACTCCACAAGTCTGGTGGTGGTGGCGGCTCTGAGAATTTTAAGAATTCTGCTCTCTCTGTGCCTTTTGCATTAATTCTAGATTTGTTAATATTCGGGTAATTAAAATCCACCACTGTTGTGGTTCTGCACTTCTTAAGAGATTTGCTTTCAGCAGGGAACCTGATAAGTACATAAAGAGTATGTCAAAACTCCATAATATGTCAAGAAGCCCAGACTTCCAGGCGCCCTGTTCAAATCTCTGTCACCCCAACCTATGTAACCTGTTCCTGTTGATATCCAGCTCAATGTGGCTTTGCAGCTTTTTGCTCATTTATCTGAAACATATTTCCAGTTTCATCCATCCTCTTCCCATTCAACTCATTGAATTCCCCTTCCTGGCCCCAAGTCAATTATGGCACTGAAATAAACATTTTAAGTTTTTCTGGATATGCTACGTTATGATCCACTTGTGATCCTGGTTCATAACCTAATAAAAATACTTCCCTTATGGAGCACAAACATTAAAAGAATTGGGGCCAGATTCTCTGTTTCGTAGACTAACTGCTGACGCAGGACTGAATTGGTGGTGTTCTACGATCCTGATTCAGGAGATCCTAATGGACTAGCACCGACGCCACGTGTAACTCGTGCAATTCCAACAAACACTGGCATGTGATTCTCCGGGGTCGGGATGGGCATCAGAGAGCCTGACAAGCTGTAGCCGCATATAAGCGCTGCACTCCCACACACTCTCATTGCAGCCATAAAGATGCTATCCCGAAGGCATCGAGGTTCGCTGATGCCGAGCTAGAGACTCTGCTGGATGCCATGGAGGGGAGCTGGAACACCCTGCTCCCTGGGGTGGAATGGAGTCTGCCACCCGCAAACATCAACTGGGCTGGGCACAGGTGGCTGAGTCCATGAACACCTTGGGCACCACCGCCAGGACCGGCCTGCAGTGCAGGAAGAAGCTGCACAACCTTCTCAGGGCAGCCAGGGTGAGTCACCACAAATGTGCCCTTGGTTCTAACCCCTGTCTCCCCCCCCCCTCCCTCCAGTAATCCCAGGCAGACCAGTCGGCGGCAGTGGCCGAGAATGGGCAACACCCCCATCAGGATGAAGGCATCGTGCCAGCTGCGCTTAATTATAAGATACATTTCACAAAGGATTATAGGTCCATAAATGAAAATGATCAAAATATGTCTACGATAATTTTGAAAAGATTAAATTTGTGTAACTAACAGTGAATTCAAAATGTTAATACTAATAAACGTCAATGCTACCACTGAATTTACTAACCTGACGATCATAACTGATTTGGATTTCTTGTTCAATGTCAGAATCCAACTCTGCCACATCCGACAGATCTGAATCAGATTCCTCACTGTTCGAATCAGCATAACTTTCTGTTCAAAATAAAGTAAATTATAATAAAATCATAATACATTAAAGAGCTGTTTCATGTTTAAAAATCTTATACAAAAATCTTATATCATACAAAACATGTTCAAGTAAATGAAGTTGAGATCAAGATCAGATCAGTCATTATCTTATTGAAGGCAAAGCAAGCTCATCGTGGACATGGGCCTACTCCTTCTCCTATGTTTCCAACGTAATAAGCTTCAAATAATCGGCAAACTGAAAAAATTAACAAAAACACAACTGTTCAAATCATTCCAATCTATCAGAGGCAACGGAAGAAGAGCTTTGGGACAGGGGAATCAAATAGCATGGTGTGACAATTCCAGCTGGTTCTAACCATTTCCTACCTACAGGTTTGGAAGAGTTCTGGAAGATTTATGATTCCAAACATGCAAATGGTAATATCTTGGAACTATTGCTAAAACATTAGTACATAGATAGCGGAGAACTTTTGGTCCCATGCTGGCAAGGTTGCAGGCAAGCATGGGGGAGGGGTGTAAAACTTCCCCCTGCCCATTGTCCTCCCGCCCACTATCCCCACCAAAACCGTCCGCAATTTTATGTGGGGTGGACAAAGCCTACGACAGCCCTCCTGCCCTTGCCTTAAATGAGGCCCTTAAGAAAACAATTATTGGCCACGCAAAGGCAGCTTCCCACCAGCCATCCATTTCGAGGCTGGAAGGAGGACATCAGGGGTTAGGGTTAGGGTGAAATCCAACAGCTCATCCTCCTTGGACCTCGGGCAGGATCTCACTCAATAGCCCTCTTTCCATAGCGAGTACGCCCCAACTCCACCCGAGGTCTCTCCCAGCTCCCATCGGTACTCTCCTTCCCCCAATCCGCCCATCAAGACTGCAACACTCGACTTCCGGGTGCGGCTATGCAGAGCTAGGTCGCATATTCGGTAGCTCCCGCTTGGAACGGACTTTTGGGCTCTTTTGCAGGGCCCCCACGGCATTTGTTTGACATTTCCCGGTGTGGCAAGAGGACTGCAACACTCCCCTGACGGTGTCCCCCAGGAGTGTTGTGTCTTTTGCCTGCCAGGCCCGGCAGAAGCAGTGGAAGATTTGGCTGCAACAGGATAAACAGCATTTGCAGCAGTTTGCAGCATGCAAGCGGGGGAAGGGCAAGCTTAAAGCTGCAAACAGTCCTGAGGACCTTTATCAAAAGTGAATTCTAACAGCAGAGGGAACAACTGTGAAAAGATCTCACCAGGGGCACTGAAGAAGCGGGGACGAGGCTTCCGGTGGCGGCCATGGAGGAGTAGATCACGCATTCGGCAGCTCCCGCCTGGAACGGACACTTAGACCTTTTTCAGGAGTTCCCACGGACATTTTGGGGCAGATTGGTGAAGCGAACACTGCCAAAAGGATTCCCTCTCGAGACTTTTGGGCTCTTTTCAGGGCCCCCAAGGACACTTTTTCGACGTTTCCCGGTGTGGGAAGGAGTTAATAATAGTTCCCCGTCAGCATATGGCTTTAACTAGGAGCGGGGTGACAAAAATGGTGGTGGTGGACCAGAAGGAGGGAGGGAAGAAGGACAAAATGGCGGCGGGCGGAGACCAGGCAGCATGGAGGCAGTGGGCGGAGGAGCAATAGGACGGTATCCAGCGCTGCCTCAGAGAGATTAAAAAGGACCTTCTAGAGCCGATGAAGGCTTCTATCGATAAGATGCTGGAGACACAGACGGCCCAGGGGGTGGCGGTCCGAGAGGCTCAATAAAAGATCTCTGTCAATGAGGACGAGATCTTAGTCCTGGCGGTAAAGGTGGAGGCGCACGAGGCGCTCCACAAGAAATGGCAGGAGCGGTTCGAGGAGATGGAGAATCGGTCGAGGCGGAAGAATCTGCGGATTCTGGGCCTCCCGGAGGGTCTGGAGGGGCCAGACGTGGGGGCCTATGTGGTCACCATGTCAAACTCGCTGATGGGAGCGGGGTCCTTCCAGGAGCCCCTGGAGCTCGAAGGGGCCCATAGAGTGTTGGCGAGGAGGCCCAAGGCTAACGGGCCTCTGCGGGCGGTACTGGTGCGGTTCCATCGGTTCGTCGATCGGGAGTGTGTGCTCAGGTGGGCCAAGAAGGAGAGGAGCAGCAGGTGGGAAAACGCGGAGGTTCGGATATATCAGGACTGGAGTGCGGAGGTGGCGAAGAGGAGGGCCGGGTACAATCGAGCGAAGGCGGTGCTGCACAGGAAGGGGGTGAAGTTTGGCATGTTGCAGCCGGCGCGATTGTGGGTTACCTACAAGGGCCGGCACCATTATTTTGAGTCTCCGGAGGAGGCGTGGGCCTTTGTTCAGGCCGAGAAGCTGGACACACGAACGAGGGTCGGGATGGGCGATTGGGGACTGCGGTGGATATGTTATGCCTATTTTTGGTTCGGGGGGGGGGGAGGGGGGGGCCTTTGCATTGTTTTGGGTTTCTTTTTCTCTGTGTTTTTCTCTTTTGGGTTGGGGAGGGTGGATGGGGCGGGTTGGGCACTGTTTTGGTTGGTGGCGGGGCCTGATAGGTGGAGAGCGCGGGATTTTTTTTCCCGCGCCGAAGACTGGGGGGGGACCGGGGCGGGGAAGCGAGGATTGTTTCCCACGCTTAGAACGGAGGGGGAGAGCCTGTGAATGGGGAGCGGGAGAGGAGGGTGTGCCACACAATGGGAGGAGTCGAAGGGGAGGCGGGAGTGGCCGGGGTCAGCAGGAGTCAGCTGACTTGCGGAAGTGCAATGGGGGGGGGGTGGGGGGGGGGGGAGTAAACCAGTTAGGATGGGTCCTAGCCGGGCCCGGGGGGGGGGGGGGGGGGGGGGGGAATCGAGTTGCTGCTGCTAAGATCAAGGAGGAGCTGGAGTGAGTGGGGTGGGTCAAGACGGGGGGTATGCCGCTGTGGGGAACGGGCCGGGTGTGGGGTACGGGCGCGTGGCTGGCCGAGGAGGGGTCATGGCTAGTCGGCGGGGGAGGGTAGCCCCCTAATCCGGCTGATAACCTGGAATGTAAGGGGACTGAATGGGCTGGTTAAGCGGGCCCGCGTGTTCACGCACCTGAAGGGGCTCAAGGCGGATGTGGTTATGCTCCAGGAGACACACCTGAAGGTGGCAGACCAGGTAAGACTGAGGAAAGGGTGGGTAGGTCAGGTGTTTCACTCAGGGCTAGATGCCAAAAATCGAGGGGTGGCGATCTTGGTGGGAAAGAAGGTGTTATTCGAGGCGTCGAGCATTGTGGCAGATAATGGCGGTAGGTACATAATGGTAAGTGGTAAGTTGTAGGGACAGAGGGTGGTACTGGTCAACGTGTATGCTCCGAACTGGGACGATGCGGGTTTTATGCAGCGTATGTTGGGTCGGATCCCAGACTTGGAAGTGGGGGGCCTGATAATGGGGGGAGACTTTAACACGGTGTTGGATCCTCCACTGGATCGCTCCAGGTCTAGGACGGGTAGGAAGCCGGCGGCGGCTAGAGTGCTGAGGGGATTTATGGACCAAATGGGAGGGGTGGACCCTTGGGGATTTGCAAGGCCGGGGGCTAGGGAATTTTCATTCTTCTCACATGTCCAAAAGGCTTATTCTCGAATCGACTTTTTCATTTTGAGTAGGGCGCTGATAGCGAGAGTAGAGGATACCGAGTATTCAGCAGTAGCCATTTCGGACCACGCCCCGCATTGGGTGGACTTGGAGATGGGGTAGGAGAGGGACCAGCGCCCACTGTGGCGCTTGGAGGTGGGGCTGTTGGCGGACGAGGAGGTGAGCGAGCGGGTCCGAGGAAGTATAGAGAGGTACTTGGAGACCAACGACAACGGGGAGGTCCGAGTGGGGATGGTATGGGAGGCACTGAAGGCGGTGGTGAGGGGAGAGCTGATCTCCATCATGGCCCACAAGGAGCAGAGGGAGCGGCGGGAGAGGGAGAGGCTGGTGGGGGAGATGGTGAGGGTAGACAGGAGGTATGCGGAAGAACCTGAGGAAGGATTGTTGAGGAAGAGGCGCAGCCTCCAGGCCGAATTCGACCTGGTGACCACCAGGAAGGCGGAGGTGCAGTGGAGGAAGGCCCAGGGGGCGGTCTACGAGTATGGGGAAAAGGCAAGCCGGATGCTGGCGCATCAGCTTCGGAAGCGGGACGCAGCTAGGGAGATCGGGGGAGTTAAGGACAGGGGAGGGAGTGTGGTGCGGAGTGGGGTTGGCATCAATGGGGTCTTCAGGGACTTTTACGAGGAATTGTACCGATCCGAGCCCCCACGGGAGGAGGGAGGGATGGGCCGTTTCCTGGACCAATTGAGGTTTCCAAAGGTGGAAGAGGGACTGGTGGCGGGACTGGGGGCCCCAATTGGGTTGGAGGAGCTGATCAAAGGGATAGGAAGCATGCAGGCGGGGAAGGCACCGGGGCCGGACGGTTTCCCGGTCGAGTTCTATAAAAAATATATGGACCTGTTGGGCCCGCTGTTAGTTAGGACCTTTAATGAGGCAAGGGAGGGGGGGGCTTTACCCCCGACGATGTCCCGGGCACTGATCTCCTTGATCCTGAAGCGGGACAAGGATCCCCTGCAATGTGGGTCTTACAGACCGATTTCCTTGCTAAACGTAGATGCTAAGGTGCTGGCGAAGGTCTTAGCCACGAGGATTGAGGATTGTGTGCCGCAGATCATCCATGAAGACCAGACGGGGTTTGTGAAGGGGAGACAGTTGAACGCGAATGTGCGGAGCCTTTTGAACATTATCATGATGCCGGCGAGGGAGGGTGGAGGCGGAGATAGTGGTGGCGATGGACGCTGAGAAAGCCTTCGATAGGGTAGAGTGGGGGTACCTGTGGGAGGTGCTGAAGAGGTTCGGGTTTGGGGAAGGGTTTGTCAGGTGGGTTAGGCTGTTGTACGAGGTCCCGATGGCGAGTGTGGTCACAAATAGGAGGAGGTCCGAGTACTTTCAGTTGCACCGAGGGACGAGACAGGGGTGTCCCCTGTCCCCCCTGCTCTTCGCACTGGCGATTGAACCCTTGGCTATGGCACTGAGAGAGTCGAGGAACTGGAGGGGGTTGGTGCGGGGTGGGGAGGAGCACAGGGTGTCGCTTTGTGCGGACGACCTGCTGCTGTATGTGGCGGACCCGGTGGGAGGAATGCCAGAGGTAATGAGGATGCTTAGGGAATTCGGGGACTTTTCGAGGTACAAGCTCAATATGGGGAAGAGCGAGCTGTTCGTAGTTCAGCTAGGGGACCAGGAGAGGGGGATTGGCGAGCTCCCACTAAAAAGGGCGGAGAGGAGCTTCAGATATTTGGGGGTCGAGGTGGCCAGGAGCTGGGGGGCCCTACATAGGCTTAACTTTACAAGGCTGGTGGAGCAAATGGAGGAGGAGTTCAAGAGGTGGGACGAGTTGCCACTGTCCCTGGCGGGTAGGGTGCAGTCAATCAAAATGACGGTGCTCCCAAGGTTTTTGTTCCTGTTCCTGTGCCTCCCCGTGTTTATCCCAAAGGCTTTTTTCAGGTGGGTTAACAGGAGTATAATGGGGTTTGTGTGGGCGCGAGGGACTCCGAGGGTGAGAAGGGTGTTCCTGGAGAGGAGTAGAGATAGGGGGGGCTGGCGCTGCCCAACCTCTGTGGGTACTACTGGGCCGCCAATGCGACAATGGTGCGCAAGTGGGTGATGGAGGGGGAGGGGGCTGCATGGAAGGGGCTGGAGACGGCGTCCTGTGTGGGTACGAGTCTGGGGGCGCTGGCAACGGCGCCGCTGCCGCTCCCTCCAAAGAGGTATACCACGAGCCCGGTGGTGGTGGCGGCCCTCAAAATCTGGGGGCAGTGGAGGCGGCATAGGGGGGGAAGTTAGGACCTCGGCGTGGACCCCATTACGGGGGAACCACCGGTTCGCCCCAGGAAGAACAGGTGGAGGGTTTTCGGGGTGGCACAGGGCATACAAAAGTTAGGGGACCTGTTTGTGGACGGGAAGCTCGCGAGCTTGGGTGAGCTGGAGGAGAAGTACGGGCTCCCCCCGGGGAACCCCTTCAGGTACTTACAGGTAAGGGCGTTTGCCAGACGGCAGGTGGTGGAATTCCCACGGCTACTGCCACACACAGTACAGTACAGGGTGCTCTCGGGGGGGGGGGGGGGGGGGGGGGGGGGATTGGGGAAGATCTCGGAAACTTACCAGGTGATGCAGGAGGAGGAGGAGGCCTCGGTGGTGGAGTTGAAAGGTAAGTGGGAGGAGGAGTTGGGAGAGGAGATCGAAGAGGGTACGTGGGCAGATGCCCTAGGGAGGGTGAACTCTTCCTCTTTATGCGCGAGGCTCAGCCTCATACAGTTTAAGGTGCTGCACAGGGCACACATGACCGGGACAAAAGGTGAAGTCACACGGGATCAGGGGTGAACTGGCAAGGTGGATACAGAACTGGCTAGGCCATAGAAGGCAGAGAGTAGCAATGGAGGGATGCTTTTCTAATTGGAGGGCTGTGACCAGTGGTGTTCCACAGGGATCAGTGTTGGGACCTTTGCTCTTTGTAGTATATATAAATGATTTGGAGGAAAATGTAACTGGTCTGATTAGTAAGTTTGCAGATGACACAAAGGTTGGTGGAATTGCGGATAGCGATGAGGACTGTCTGAGGATACAGCAGGATTTAGATTGTCTGGAGACTTGGGCGGAGAGATGGAAGATGGAGTTTAATCCGGACAAATGTGAGGTAATGCATTTTGGAAGGTCTAATGCAGGTAGGGAATATACAGTGAATGGTAGAACCCTCAAGAGTATTGAAAGTCAAAGAGATCTAGGAGTACAGGTCCACAGGTCATTGAAAGGGGCAACACAGGTGGAGAAGGTAGTCAAGAAGGCATACGGCATGCTTGCCTTCATTGGCCGGGGCATTGAGTATAAGAATTGGCAAGTCATGTTGCAGCTGTATAGAACCTTAGTTAGGCCACACTTGGAGTATAGTGTTCAATTCTGGTCGCCACACTACCAGAAGGATGTGGAGGCTTTAGAGAGGGTGCAGAAGAGATTTACCAGAATGTTGCCTGGTATGGAGGGCATAAGCTATGAGGAGCGATTGAATAAACTCGGTTTGTTCTCACTGGAACGAAGGAGGTTGAGGGGCGACCTGATAGAGGTATACAAAATTATGAGGGGCATAGACAGAGTGGATAGTCAGAGGCTTTTCCCCAGGGTAGAGGGGTCAATTACTAGGGGGCATAGGTTTAAGGTGAGAGGGGCAAGGTTTAGAGTAGATGTACGAGGCAAGTTTTTTACGCAGAGGGTAGTGGGTACCTGGAACTCGCTACCGGAGGAGGTAGTGGAAGCAGGGACGATAGGGACATTTAAGGGGCATCTTGACAAATATATGAATAGGATGGGAATAGAAGGATACGGACCCAGGAAGTGTAGAAGATTGTAGTTTAGTCGGGCAGTATGGTCGGCACGGGCTTGGAGGGCCGAAGGGCCTGTTCCTGTGCTGTACATTTCTTTGTTCTTTGACAAGGATGAGCAGGTTCTTTGGGGGTGAGGACAGATGTGTTAGGTGCTCAGGGAGCCCAGCAAATCACACCCATATGTTCTGGGCATGCCCAGCGCTGGAGGAATTTTGGAAGGACGTAGCGAGGATGGTGTCGAGGGTGGTAGGATCCAGGGTCAAACCGGGCTGGGGGCTCACAATATTTGGGGTGGCAGAGGAGCCGGGAGTGCAGGAGGCGAAAGAGGCTGGAATTCTGGCCTTTGCGTCCCTGGTAGCCCGGCGGTGGATTCTCCTTCAGTGGAAAGATACGAGGCCCCGAAGTGTGGAATCCTGGATCAGCGATATGGCAGGGTTCATTCAATTGGAGAGGGTGAAATTCGCCTTGAGGGGGTCGGTACAAAGGTTCTTTAGGCGGTGACAACCGTTCTTAGACTTTCTGGCAGAACGCTAGACATTGGTCAATGGCAGCAGCAGCCCGGAGGGTGGGGGGGGGGGGGGGTTTACTTTATTTTTGTTTATGTTATTTACACTGGAAGGATCTGAGGGGGCGTATACACCTGCTGTCTTAAGTCGGGGTGTTAATGTTAATTTATTATTTAGGTACGGGGGGGGGGGGGGGTTTAGGGGGTTGCTTTTTTAGATTGTGTTTTGTACTTACCCCTGTTGGGTTCTTTTTTCTTTCTCATTTTGTTATTGATATTTTATGAAAACCTTTAATAAAAATTATTTTTTTAAAAAAAGACTGCAACACTCCACTCACCCTCCACCTCCACCCAGGCCTTAACCTCCCCTCCATGGAGAATCTCCCACACTTACTAGATCCTGGACTCGGGTCTTAGAATTTGGGGACTGCTTGTAGTTCCCAGTGCTGCTGCTGGGACTACAAGGCTGCCTGCCAATCAGATTAGCCATCAGCCCTCTGTGGCTGGACTTTTGCACAAGTAAAAGACGCAAGTCCCGCGTCCAGCTAATTATCATTCCATGGGGTGTTAAATGGCTGTAGAGTTGTTATGATTAGAGTTGTTACGATATCAATCGTAACGACTCTTCAGATGGCAAAGCAGGAAACCCACCATTTGAAAAATCATATCCATAATCTTTGTTCCATAATTAACTTTCAATAACAATACCGTTCTACAAAGTACTGGGCAACACACTGATGAGGAATCTTCTTTGATTCCTGAACATAATCAAATACCTATACAACACAGATTTTCAGTGTTATAATAGCATTAAAAGGGATTTGCATTACGTAGAAACTAAGTGGACAATGGAAGCAGGAGGAGGCCATTGAGCCTGCTCTGCCATTCATTATGACCATGGCTGATCATCAAGTTCAATATCCTGATCCTGCCTTCTCCCCATATTCCTTGATTCATTTAGCGCCAAGAGCTGTATCTAATTCCTTCTTGAAATTACACAACGTTTTGGCCTCAACTACGTCCTGTGGTAGTGAATTCCACAGATTCACCATTCTCTGGGTGAAGAAATTTCTCCTCACCTCAGTCCTAAAAGGTTGACCCCTTATCCTCAAATTATGACCCCTAGTTCTGGAGTCCCCACTATCGGGAACATTCTTTCTGAATCTACCCCATCTAATCCTGTTAGAATTTTGTAAGTATCTATGAGAACCCCTCTCATTCTTCTAAACACCAATTAATATAATCCTAACCAACTTTGTCTCCCCTCATATGACAGTCCCGCCATTCCAGGAATCAGTCTGCACTCCCTCCATTGTCGGACCATCCTTCCTCAGATAAGGATGCCAAAACTGCACACAATATTCCAGATGTGGCCTCACCAATGCCCTTCATTATTGCAGAAAACATCTCTATTCCTAAACTCAGATCCTATCGCTATGAAGGCTAATATAACATTTGCCTTCTTATATAGTGTTTAAAAAGGAAACTTAGAAAGCTGGCAGGATCAAAACATATGTATGTGGTTACCTGGGGCAAGCAAACAACAATCACAGTTATCCTCCATGTTTTGGAAAAACCCACTCATTCTTGCCTTGGTCATGTGCGTCCTGTGTAACACTTGTGAATTGGATTAAACTCAACCGAGCACAAGAGGGCGTGGAGTTGACCCTGTAGAGATCCTTCCTCCAAGCCTCATCAGTAAACACAGGATCCAGCTCCCTCTGTCACATCACCCTCACCTCATCCAATGGGGCAGGATCTGATGAGAGAATATAGCCGTATAGGTCTGAGATAGACCCTTCGCTAGCTGGAGCCAAGGATAAAGCGTTCTTCAGCCAGAAGGAGGGCAGGGCCAAAGGAGAGGAAGGAAAAACCTTACAGGAAAAGTCACAAATCAGAAAATAATGGCAGAGGCGAGAATTGGGCAACTGAAATTTGTCAGCAAGCTCCCCAAAACTGGCAAATCTCCCCTCTACAAATAGATCCCCAAAATGCTCAAATCCCTTTAAATGAAGGGTCCAAACCAGAAGTTAAGAAATGAAAAACGAAATGAAATGAAATGAAAATCGCTTATTGTCACAAGTAGGCTTCAAATGAAGTTACTGTGAAAAGCCCCTAGTCGCCACATTTCGGTGCCTGTTCGGGGAGGGTCGTACGGGAATTGAGCCATGCTGCTGACCTGCTTTCAAAGCCAGCGATTTAGCCTAGTGCTAAACAGCCCCTTAAATAGTTGATTGTTATAAATAAGGGCTAAGCAAGACAGAGAAAAGATCTTAAAGTGCTGCTCAAATTGCTTCCAATTCCCGAGGGAGGAGACTACTACCGATTGGAGGAAAGTCTAGCAGGATAGAACCATAAAATGAAATGAAAATGAAATGAAAATCACTTGTCACAAGTAGGCTTCAAATGAAGTTACTGTGAAAAGCCCTCGTCGCCACATTCCGGCGCCTGTTTGGGGAGGCTGGTACGGGAATTGAACAGTGCTGCTGGCCTGCCTTGGTCTGCTTTCAAAGCCAGCTCTTTAGCCCTGTGCTAAATCAGCCCCGAAGACCATAAGGCATAGGAGCAGAATTCAGCCACTCGGCCCATTCTCCTTTTTCACATTTTCTCCCGCATTTACAACCATCAACAATAAACAATAATCAGCTAGATATGTCAATCCCCATAACAATAACAACGATCCCATCTGCCCACCAACCCCAAACATCAGCCCGCATGTTTACATAAACAAATGACAAAAAGTATTCAGGGATTACCGATAGTCACCCTTAATCTACGCAGCCCCCCTCCCCCCGCCCCCTCAACCCCCCAACTAATGTTCGATGTTATCCAGTTCTTGAAAGTGCATAATAAATAGTGCCCATGACTTGTAGAACCCCTCCGAGCTTCCTCTCAGTTCGAACTTAACCTTCTCAAGGGTCAAGTATTCCAACAGGTCCCCCCGCCACGCCAGGGCACTGGGTGGAGAGGCTGCTCTCCATCCCAGCAGGATCCGCCTTCGGGCGATCAACGAGGCGAAGGCTATGACATCTGCCTCCGCACCCGTTTCCAACCCTGGCTGGTCCGACACCCCGAATATGGCCTCCCGTGGACCTGGGTCCAGTTTCACACGCACCACATTGGAAATTACCCTAAATACCTCCTTCCAGTACTCCCCTAGCTTTGGACAGGACCAAAACATATGAACGTTTTGTCCCCCCCCCCCACCCCCGCAACGTTCACACACATCCTCTGCTCCTTCAAAAAATCGGCTCATCCTCGCCCTCGTGAGGTGCGCTCTATATACCACCTTCAGCTGTATCAGCCCCAACCTCGCACATGAGGTGGAGGCATTCACTCTCCGGAGCACCTCACACCAGACCCCCTCCTCTATAACCTCTCCCAGCTCTTCCTCCCACTTTGCTCTGATCCCTCCCAGTGGTGCCTTATCCTCTTCCAAAATAGCTCCGTACACCGCGGACACTGCCCCCTTCTCCAGTCCCCTTGTCGTCAACACCTCCTCCAGCAATGTGGAGGCCGGTTACTCTGGGAAGCTCTGTATCTCCTTCCTGGCAAAATTCCGAACCAGCATGTACCTAAACACTTCTCCCTGCTCTATCCCATACTTCGCTTCCAGCTCCCTCAATCCTGCAAACCGACCCCAAAGAAACAAATCTTTTAGCGTCTTAATCCCCCGCTCTTCCCATTTCCGAAAACTGCCATCCCACCTACCTGGCTCAAATCTGTGGTTCCCCCGAATCTGCATTTCCCTTGACCCTACCCCCAACCTAAAGTGTTGGCGAAACTGCCGCCAGATTTTCAATGAAGCTATTATTACCGGACTCGCTGAATATTTCCCCGGTGCCATCGGGAGCGGCTCTGTTGCTAGTGCTTTCAGCCCCGACCCCCTGCACAAACTCTCCTCCATTCTGACCCACTGAGAATCCACCCCTCTGACCCAGCTCCGCACCTTCTCCACATTCGCCGCCCAGTAGTAGTACAACAGGGTCGGGAGACCCAAACCCCCTGTCTGCCTTCCCCTCTGTAGCAGCACCTTTCTCACTCTGGCCACCTTCCCTCCCCATATGAATGAGGTAATCCTTCCCTCAATCTCCCTGAAAAAAGACTTTGGCAGGAAAATCGTTCGGCATTGAAAAATAAACAGGAATCGGGGCAACACATTCATTTTAACCGCCTGTACCCGACCTGCCAGTGACAGAGGAAGGCCATCCCACCTTGCCAGATCGGCTTTCACTCTCCCCATCAAACTAGTGATGTTGTACCTGCGAAGCCTCCCCCACTCCTGGGCAACCTGCACCCCCAGATACCTAAAATGAGTCCCTGCCCTACGGAATGGCAGCCCCCCCACCCCTGCCCCCACCCCCGGCCGAGACATCACAAAATACTCACTCTTGTCCAGGTTCAGCTTGTACCCCGAGAAAGACCCAAATACCCGCAGTAGCTCCAATATTCCTCCTATCGGTGCACTCAGTTCCAACACATACAGCAGCAAGTCGTCGGCATATAAGGACACACTATGCTCTATCCCCCCCCCCCCGCATTATTCCTTTCCATGCTCCCGAACTTATCAATGTGATGGCCAGCGGTGGAGAGAAATGTATCTCAAACTGATATTATTTGTGCGGACACTCGCCTTCGGCTCTTTGTATAATAGCTTTACCCAGTTCACAAATCAATTACTCTCGAGACAAGGTGAGTCATAACTAATAGGTTTTAATCTGCTAGAACTGTTCCCCAGCAGCTTCGATATAGAAAGTGAAGGCTGCTGGGATGGCATTGGTTCTTATACTCCGCCTCTCAGGGCGGAGCTATGTACATCAGCCAATGGTAGACTCCTGGGTCTAGCCAATGGTCATCCACCTCTCAGGTACCGCAATACCTGGTACTACCACATTCAGCCCCTGTTAAAAAGAACCCGGCGGGGTGATGGCCAGCGTTAATGTCGTCTTTCGCATGGTAGGAACAGGTATGGAGGGGACGTGATGTCGAGGGTAATAGCAAAGTGTTCATGGTGCAGCAATCAGTCGATCGGGTGGCCTGGTCGTCCTTCGGGAGCGTCTGGGCTTCGGCGGTGATCCTGATGGGGGCCCCGGTGGTTGCGACTCCGGGAACGTGGTGTCGTCCTCCCAGGCAGCTTCGTCACCCCTAGGCGGCGCTGTTGGGGCGAAAAGTGGGCGGGGGAGGGGCACCTGTAGGGGGCGTCGGTGCTTGTTCGGGCCTAGGTAGGGGCGGCGGGAGTACTGACCCTCTGGTCAGGTGCTGCTGGGAGGGTGGGGGCAGTGGTGCAGGTGCGCGTGGGGCTCCGGCGGGCGCCAGGTCCCGAAGGGCGACCGTGTCTTGGCGGCCGTCAGGGAACGCTACATAGGCGTACTGGGGGTTGGCATGCAGCAGGTGGACCCTCTCGACCAACGGGTCCCACTTGTGCACCCTCACATGTCTCCGAAGCAGGATGGGTCCGGGTGTCGCTAGCCAGGTTGGAAGCGAGGTCCCAGAGGAGGACTTCCTGGGGAAAACAAGGAGATGTTCATGAGGTGTCTGATTTGTGGTAGTACAGAGCAGCGACTGGATTGAGTGAAGGGCCACCATCATCCTGCCAGCCGGAGACTGGGAGATTCCTAGACCGTAGGGCCAGCAGGACGGTCTTCCAGACCGTGCCGTTCTCCCTCTCAACCTGCCCGTTTCCCCGGGGGTTGTAACTGGTCGTCCTGCTCGAGGCGATGCCTTTGCTGAGCAGGAATTGACGCAGATCGTCACTCATAAAGGAGGACCCCCTATCACTGTGAATGTATGCGGGGAAACCGAACAGTGTAAAGATACCCTGGAGGGCCTTGATGATGGTGGCTGTGGTCATGTCTGGGCAGGGGATGGCGAATGGGAACCGGGAGTACTCGTTAATCACGTTTAGGAAGTACGTGTTGCGGTCGGTGGAGGGGAGGGGGCCTTTGAAATCCATGCTGAGGCGTTCATAGGGACGGGAAGCCTTTATCAGGTGCGCCCTCTTTGGGCGGTAGAAGTGCGATTTGCACTCTGCGCAGGTTTGGCAGTCCCTGGTGACTGTCCTGACCTCCTCGATGGAGTAGGGCAGGTTGTGGGTCTTGATAAAATGAAAGAAATGAGTGACCCCCGGGTGGCAGAGGTCCTCGTGGAGGGATCGGAGGCGGCCCACTTGTGCGGTGGCACAAGTGCCGCGGGACAGGGCATCAGGAGGCTCGTTCAGCTTCCCGGGACGGTACAAGATCTCGTAATTGTAGGTGGAGAGTTCTATCCTCCACCGTAAGATCTTGTCGTTCTTAATCTTGCCCCGCTGTGCATTATCGAATATGAAGGCAACCGACCATTAGTCCGTGAGGAGAGTGAATCTCATGCCGGCCAGGTAATGCCTCCAGTGTCGCACAGCTTCTACTATGGCCTGGGCCTCCTTTTCGACCGAGGAGTGGCGGATTTCGGAAGCATGGAGGGTGCGGGAGAAGAAAGCCACGGGCCTGCCCGTTTGGTTGAGGGTGGCCGCCAGAGCTACGTCGGACGCATCGCTCTCAACCTGGAAGGGGAGGGACTCGCCGATGGCGCGCATCGTGGCTTTTGCACTGTCTGCTTTGATGCGGCAGAACGCCTGGCGGGCCTCCGTCGACAGGGGGAAGGTTGTGGACTGGATCAGGGGTCGAGCCTTGTCTGCGTAATTGGGGACCCACTGTGCATAATAGCTGAAGAAGCCGAGGCAGCGCTTAAGGGCCTTGGGACAGTGAGGGAGGGGGAATTCCATGAGGGGGCGCATGCGCTCAGGGTGGGGGCCTATGACTCCACTTCGCACTACGTAGCCTAGAATGGCTAGACGGTCGGTGCTAAACACGTATTTATCCTTATTGTAAGTCAGATTAAGGATATTCGCGGTCTGGAGAAATTTTCAGAGGTTGGTGTCGTGGTCCTGCTGGTCATGGCCGCAGATGGTGACGTTATCAAGATACGGGAACGTTGCGCGTAAGCCGTACCGGTCAACCATTCGGTCCATCTCACGTTGGAAGACGGAGACCCCGTTCGTGACACCGAAGGGGACCCTTAAAAAGTGATAGAGCCGCCCATCTTCTTCGAAGGCAGTGTACTGGCAGTCACCATTACGGAGGGGTAACTGGTGGTAGGCAGACTTGAGATCCACCGTGGAGAAAACCTTGTATTGCGCAATCCTGTTCGCCAGGTCGGCTATACGGGGGAGAGGGTACGCATCCAGCTGCGTAAATCTGTTGATGGTCTGGCTGTAGTCAATGACCATCCTATGTTTCTCCCCGGTCTTTACCACCACTACTGGAGCTCTCCAGGGGCTGTTGCTCACTTCGATGACCCCTTCCCTCAGCAGCATTTGGACCTCCGACCTGATAAAGGTCCGGTCCTGGGCACTGTACCGTCTGCTCCTGGTGGCGACGGATTTGCAATCCAGGGTGAGGTTCGCAAACAGGGAAGGCGTGTCGACCTTAAGGGTCGCGAGGCCGCAGACAGTAAGGGGTATAGGGCCGCCAAATTTAAAAGTCAGGCTTTGCAGACCCCGACATAGTGGCCCTTCTTGCCGCACCCTTTGCAGGTGGCGGTGCGGGCCGGGCAGCACGGGCGGGGATGATTCGCCTGCCCGCAGAAGAAACAGCGTTGTGCGGCGGCGGTAGCGGGCCGTCTCGCCGCGCAGGCTTGCGGGGTCAGAGGGAAGGTCTGAGGGGCTGCCGCAACGGGGTGCCACGCAGCCCAGAGGGCCGCCGCGCATCCGGGAGCAAAAGCCAGTGCGTTGTTATACGCAACGTCCATGGACCCCGCCAGGGCCCGTGCCTCAGTAAGTCCTAGTGTGTCCATTTCTAGGAGCCTTCAGCGGACATCGGGGGAAGTCATATCTGCCACGAAAGCATCCCTGATCAAAAGTTCCGTGTGCTCGTTCCCCGAAATTGGTGGGCAGCCACAGTTTTGGCCCAGCACCAGCCGATAGAAGTCTTCCAGCATTTCCTCGGGGCCTTGCCTGCCAGTGACCAGCAGGTGACGGGCGTAGATCTGGTTCACAGGGCGGATATAGTGTCCTTCTAGCAGCTCGATTGCTGCAGCATAATTCTCCGCCTCCTCGATCAGAGGGTAGATCACAGGGCTGACCCGCGAGCGTAGAAGGTGCATCTTTTGTCTTTCCGTGGGGGTGTCGGCGGCCATGTCGAGGTAGCCCTTAAAACACGCCAGCCAATGTTTGAAGATAGCAGCAGAGTTGTCCACGTGGGGGCTGAGCTGAAGGCACTCCGGTTTGATACGGAAATCCATCCTTTCAACTGAAGTTGTAGCAGATTAAATTGATGCGCAATCAATTACTCTCGAGACAAGGTGAGTCATAACTAATAAGCTTTAATCTGCTGGAACTGTTCCCCAGCAGCTTCGATACAGAAAGTGAAGGCTGCTGGGACGGCATTGGTTCTTATACTCCGCCTCTCAGGGCGGAGCTATGTATATCAGCCAATGGTAGACTTCTGGGTCTAGCCAATGGTCATCCACCTCTCAGGTACCGCAATACCTGGTATCACCACACAAACCTTGGTCCAATCCCAAACCGCTCCAGCACTGCCATCAGGTACCCCCATTCTACCCGATCAAACGCCTTCTTGGCGTCCAATGCCAGAACTACCTCGGTTTCCTTCCCTTCCGCCGGTGCCATAACGACATTCAAAACCCTCCTAATGTTCGAAAACAGCTGCCTCCCTTTCACGAACCCCGTCTGATCCTCCCCTATCACCTTCGGGAGGCACTCCTCCAGCCTACCCGCCAGTACCTTCGCCAACACTTCTGCGTCCACATTCAGAAGTAATATGGGCCGATACGACCCACACTCCGTCGGATCCTTATCTCGTTTTAGCAACAGTGAAATCGATGCCTGCCCCAAGGTTTGCGGCAACGCCCCTTTCCCTATTGCCTCCTCAAACATCCCCACCATCAGGGGTGCCAACCTATCCTTGAATTTTTTATAATATTCCACCGGAAACCCATCCGGCCCTGCCACCTTCCCCGACTGCATCCTCCCAATTGCATCCTTTATCTCCTGTTCCACACTTGCTCCTTCTAATGTAGCCCTGTCCCCCTCCCCTAGCCTCGGGTACTCCAACCCATATAGAAATTCCTGCATCTCACGGTCTCCCCCGGGTGGCTCTGACTTGTACAACCTCTCATAAAACTCCTCAAAAACCTTGTTAGTCAGCACTGGAGCCACCACCAACTTCCCTGCCCTATCCCTCACCTGAAGAATTTCCCTTGCCGCTGCCTCCCTCCGGAGCTGACCTGCTAACATATCTCCATGTTCATAAACTGCACCCCTTGCTCGTCGCAGTTGGCGCACCGCCTTCCTGGTGGACAGTCGGTCGAAGCTCGCCTGTAGTTCCTTCCTCTTTTCCAGCTTCGCCGGGTCCCCATCCTCTGCATACCTCCTATCTACCTCCAACATCTCATCTATTACCCTCTGCCGCTCCAACCTCTCCTCGTTGTCCACCCTGGCCTTAAACAAAATTACCTCACCACCGCCTTTAGAGCCTCCCAGACGACTGCCTTCGACACCTCACCCGTACAATTGAAACCTACATATTCCTTAATTACCTTTTCAATTTTCTCACAGAACACTTGGTTCCCTAAAAGCCCCACATCCAGTTTCCACCCCAGTCTCTGCGCTACCCCCTTCTCCAGCACCATATCAACCCAATGTGGAGCGTGATCTGACACTGCAATTGCAGAGTATTCCGACCCCTTGACTCCAGCCAGCAAAGCCTTCCCCACCACAAAAAAGTCGATCCGCGAGTATACCTTATGGACCGCTAAGAAAAACGAGTAATCCCATTCCCTTGGGTGCAGGAACCTCCAAGGGTCCACCTCTCCCATTTCCACCATTAGCCCAGCCAGCGCCTTCGCCCCCCCTGATGGGACCAGCGAGCGCGGCCGTGATCTGTCTAACCTTGGCTCCTGCACCAAGTTCCAGTCCCCCCCCACAATCAGCTCATGCATGTCCAAGTCGGGAATAGCCCCAAACACCTTCCTCGCGAATCCCACATCGTCCCAATTGGGACCGTATACACTTAACAGCGGCACTAATCTCCCCTCCAGCACCCCTGCCACAATCACATATCTACCCCCCTGATCTGCCACCACCTTCTCCATCTGGAAGCGTACCCTTTTGCTGACCAACATCGCTACCCCTCGAGCCCATCCATCACCCTCAAGTGAGTCTCCTGCAGCATTGCTACATTGGCTTTCAAATTTTTAAGATGTGCAAGCGCCCTTGACCTCTTGACCGGACCTCCTAGCCCCCTCACGTTCCACGTGACTATCCTTACTGGGGGTCTCTCACCCCCCCACCTTTCTTATCCACCATCACCATACCACCGGGCCCTGCCCCATAAGCCTGACCCGCCCCTGTCCATTGTTAACATCGAACCCCTTCCCCCCCTCCCAAGAACCCCCTACAAAAACATCCCCCAACATCCATCCCTTCCCCCCCTCTCGCTCGCCTCGTAGGCCCAATGAAGCCAGCTATCCAGGCTCCAACGCCGCAGCCCTCCTCTCACCTCACCCCCGTTCACTAACTGACTTTAGTTAGCTAGCGCGGGTGGCTCCCCCCGCCAAGGACCTCTTGCCCTCTTCCACCCAGTCCCCGAGAAAGAAACACCAAAACAAACCCAACAATCCAACCCCTACAATTCACTAACATAACATTTAACCGTCGCAACACAGAACGCCATTAACTTGAACTCTGTAACAATGCAAAGAGAAGTAAATTTCAATACAAATCAGTAAAAAGAAAGTAGTAACATTTATACATTCTCCAGCCGCTCAAACCCAGTCCAGTCTCTCTTCCAGTTCCGCTCTTCACGTCTGTCCCAAGCCTTCTGCCCTCACGAACGCCTCAGCCGCCTCCGCTGTCTCAAAATAAAAGTCTTTGGCGTTATATGTTACTCTCAACTTCGCCGGGTACACCACACCAAATCGCACCCCCTTCTTGTACAAAGCAGCCTTCACTCGCCCAAATACCGCTCGTCTTTTTGCCAACTCCACCGTCAAGTCCTGGTAGATCCGAACCGCAGTACCATCCCACAGCACCTCACGCTTCTGCTTCGCCCAGCTTAATACCTTCTCCTTCATGCAAAACTTATCGAAGCAGATAATTACTGCCCTTGGCGGCTCGTTCACTTTGGGCTTCGGCCTTAATGACCGATGAGCTCGGTCTAGCTCGTACAGGGTGGGGCTCTCACCCTCCCCCATCAGCTCCGCCAACTTCTTAGCGAAGTATTGCGTTGGCCTTGGGCCCTCTGTCCCTTCGGGCAAGTCCACAATTCTCAAATTGTGCCGCCTTGACAGGTTTTCCAAGTCTTCCAGCTTTGCTCGGAGTCCTCTGTTAACTTCCACCACCCTCCGCAGCTCGTCCCCCGTCGAGGCGACCTGGTCGCTATGTCGTGACACGGCCTCCTCCACCTCCTCCATCTTCTCGCCCTGCTCTCTCACCTCGGCCGATGCCTTTGCCACCACCACCCGCATCGGGCCGATTGCCTCCTCCACCAATGACCTCAACACGACCGCCGCCTCCTTCCTCAAGGCCTCCATGTGTCTCGCAAACCGTTTTTCCAGCTCCACCGCCATCACCTCGGTCATCTTCTCCACTGTAAGTAGTGCGGCCCGCCTTGCAGTTCACCTTCCGCCAACCTGTCAAGCTCGTCTTCTCCTTCAGCGGCGAACCCGCGTTTCCTCCTTTCTTCGACGCTGCTCTTAGCATCCTTTAGCGGCTTATTGTTTTTTATCTTCTTTCTTTTCTCCTCTCTCCCCCTTCACCCTCCTGTCCTTCATCATTCTGACTTGTTCATTTTTTGAAAAAAAAGGGGGAGAAAAAAAAACTTTTACCAAACTTCCTTAAACCTTCTTTCTTTCTCCTCTGCATTCACCCAGAGCTCCCCTGGGACCAGGCTTCAGCCTTCTTTCTTCCTCCTAGGTGGGAGCCATCCGACGTGGAGCACCCTCCCTACATGGTGCCCTGGCCTCGGCCCTGCCGCCTCGGTCTCCTCGTAGCTCTGCCCCCGCTGCTCTGACCTCGACGTCACGCCGGGCCTAGCGCCTCAGCCCCCGCCTCAGACACCCGCGTGGGGTTCTTCGCCGGGGGGTGCGTGAAGACTTGGGGATTTCCCCGAAATCGCCGCGAATCGCGGCCACCGGCGGGAGCTCTTGTTGCTGCGGCCACCCTGCTCGCCCACGCCACCGAAAGTCGACTGTAAAAGTTTTTATAGGTATGTAAAAAAGAAAAAGATTGATAAAAACGAATGTAGGCCCTTTACAGTCAGAAACAGGGGCATTCATAACAGGGAACAAAGAAATGGCTGAGGAACTAAATTTGTACTCTACTTCAGTCTTCACAAAGGAAGACATGAATAATGTTCAGGCAGTTCTGATCAGCACAAGTTTCAGTGAGGAGCTGAAACAAAGGAGATTTGCTTAAACAAAGGAGATTACAATGGGATCAGAGAAGAGCTGGCTGAGGTAGATTGGGAACAAAGACTTTATGATGAAACAGTTGAGGAACAGTGGAGAACCTTCCAAGAGATTTTTCACAGTGCTCAGCAAAAGTTTATACCAACAAAAAGGAAAAATGGTAGAAAGAGGGAATATCGACCGTGGATATCTAAGAAAATAAGGGAGAGTATCAAATTGAAGGAAAAAGCTTACAATGCGGTAAAGATCAGTGGGAGACTAGAGGATTGGGAAATCTTTAGGGGGCAACTGAAAGCTACTAAAAAAAGCTATAAAGAGTAAGATAGAGTATGAGAGTAAACTTGTTCAGAATATAAAAACAGACAGTAAAAGTTTCTACAAATATATAAAACAAAAAAGAGTGGCTAAGATAAATATTGGTCCTTTAGAGGATGAGAAGGGAGATTTAATAATGGGAGATGAGGAAATGGCTGAGGAACTGGACAGGTTTTTTGGGTCGGTCTTCACAGTGGAAGACACAAATAACATGCTAGTGACTGATGGAAATGAGGCTTTGACAGGTGAGGACCTTGAGAGGATTGTTATCACCAAGGAGGTAATGATGGGCAAGCTAATGGGGCTAAAGGTAGACAAGTCTCCTGGCCCGGATGGAATGCATCCCAGAGTGCTAAAAGAGATGGCTAGGGAAATTGCAAATGCACTGGTGATAATTTACCAAAATTCACTAGACTTTGGGGTGGTCCCGGCGGATTGGAAATTAGCAAACGTGACACCATTATTTTAAAAAGGAGGTAGGCAGAAAACAGGTAATTATAGGCCAGTTAGCTAAACTTCGGTAGTAGGGAAGATGCTGGAAGGTGGTTCATAAAGGGCAGGTCGTGCCTAACTAATTTAGTGGAATTTTTTTGAAGACATTACCAGTGTGATAGACAACGGGGAGCCAATGGATGTGGTATATCTGGATTTCCAGAAAGCTTTTGACAAGGTGCCACAAAAGGCTGCTGCATAAGATAAAGATGCATGGTGTTAAGGGTAAAGTAGTAGCATGGATAGAGGATTGGTTAATTAATAGAAAGCAAAGAATGGGGATTAATGGGTGTTTCTCTGGTTGGCAATCAGTAGCTAGTGGTGTCCCTCAGGGGTCAGTGTTGGGCCCACAATTGTTCACAATTTACATAGATGATTTGGAGTTGGGGACCAAGTGCAATGTGTCCAGGTTTTCAGACAACACTAAGATGAGTGGTAAAACAAAAAGTGCAGAGGATACTGGAAGTCTGCAGAGGGATTTGGATAGTTTAAGTGAATGGGCCAGGGTCTGGCAGATGGAATAAAATGTTGACAAATGTGAGGTTATCCATTTTGGTAGGAATAACAACAAAAGGGATTATTATTTAAATGATAAAATATTAAAACATGCTGCTGTGCAGAGGGACCTGGGTGTCCTAGTGCTCGAGTCGCAAAAAGTTGGCTTACAGGTGAAACAGGTGATTAAGAAGGCGAAGGGAGTTTTGTCCTTCATTGCTAGAAGGATGGAATTTGAGACTAGGGAGGTGATGCTGCAATTGTATAAGGTGTTAGTGAGGCCACACCTGGAGTATTGTGTTCAGCTTTGGTCTCCTTACCTGAGAAAGGACGTACTGGAGCTGGGCGGTGTGCAGAGGAGATTCACTAGGTCAATCCCAGAGTTGAGGGGTTGGATTACGAGGAGAGGTTGAGTAGATTCGGACTGTACTCGTTGGCATTTAGAAGGATGCGGATTGATCTTATAGAAACATGTAAAATTGTGAAGTGAATAGATAAGATAGATGTGGGAAGGTTGTTTCCACTGGTGGGTGAAAGCAGAACTAGGGGGCATAGATTCAAAATAAGGGGAAGCAGATTTAGGACTGAGCTTAGGAGGAACTTCTTCACCCGAAGGGTTGCGAATCAAAGGAATTCCATGCCCAATGAAGCAGTTGAGGTTCCTTTATTAAATGTTTTCAAGATAAAGATAGATCATTTATTGAAGAATAGAAGAATAAAGGGTTATGGTGCTCGGGCGGGAGTCCACAAATCATCAGCCATGATCTCATTAAATTGCGGAGCAGGCTCGAAAGGCCAGATATCCTAACCTGCTCCTAGTTCTTAGGTTCTTATTAAGGAAATTAGTATTAGTCGAGAAATAGTTTGGGGAAATTAATGGGATTGAAGGCAGATAAATCTCCAGGGCCTGATAATCTTCATCCCAGAATATTTAAGGAAGTGACCCTAGAAATAGAAGATCCATTGGTGGTCATTTTCAAAAATTCTCTGGACTCTGGAATGGTTCCTACAGATTGGAGGGTAGATAATATAGCCCCACTATTCAAAAAGGGAGGGAAGAGAGAAAACTGGGAACTATAGACCAGTGCGCCTAATGTCAGGAGTAGGGAAATTGCTAGTGTCACTTATCAAGTATTTCATGCCCAGCATTTGGAAAGCACTGGGGCAATCAGACAAGGTCAGCATGGATTTACGAAAGGAAACATGCTTAACAAATCTGAAGACATAACTCGTAGAGTTGACCAGAGAGAACCGGTGGGATGTGGTTTATTTAGACTTCAGACGGCTTTTGACAGGTCTCACACAGCAGATAACTGTGTAAAGTTAAAGCGCATGTGATTGAGGATAGTGTCTTCAGATGGATAGAAAGCTGGTTAGCAGACAGGAAGCAAAATGTTGGGAAAAATGGGTCTTTTTCTGATTGGCAGGCAGAGGCTAGTGGGGTACCTCAGAGATCTGTGCTAGGACCCCAACCGTTCACATTATATATTAATGCTTTGGAGTTTGAAAGGATGATGGGGGATCTCATTAAACTTACAGAATAGAGAGAACAGATAGAATGAACGGGGAAAAGATGCTTCAACAAGAAGTAAAAACTAATACCCGAGGGCACAGCCTCAAGGGACAATCCTTTAAAACAGAGATGAGGAGAAATTTCTGCAGCCAGAGGGTGGTGAATCTGTGGAGCTCATTGCCGCAGGAGGCTGTGGGTCCAAATCACTGAGTGTCTTTAAGACAGAGATAAATAGGTTCTTGATTAATAATGAGATCAAAGGTTATGGGGAGAAGTAGGAGAATTAGAAAAATATCAGCCATGCTTGAATGGCGGAGCAGACTCGATGGGCCGAATGGCCTAATTCTGCCCCTATGTCTTATGGACGAGTGAACTAAATGTATTACCTCCAAATTTGCAGATGATACAAAGTTGGGTGGGAGGGTGAGCTGTGAGGAGGATACAGAGATGCTTCAGCTGGTTTTAGCCTTCTTTACTCCCCGCTGTACCTGCGCACTTTCAGCGACTGAGGGCCACCCAGGCCCCAAATATCAGAAACTGGTATTGAAAAGGCGGGTCTCACGTGAGGCTGCTTCTTGTTTGAGTTGATGACCCAGAAGGCAACAGGCCCTCTCCCCAAGCTCATACAACGTAACCCTGGAGCGTTGGAACTGACGCACAGCCTTGCTAGTGGACACCAACTTGAACTGGGTGTGTAATTTTTGTCGGGTTTGCGAGTAGATCTGGCGTAGGATCAAATGAGTATTCGCGGCCCCCCTCTAGGATAGAGTCCACCAGCATCTGTTGCTCCAACTTCGCCATCTTCAACATATACGCCCTAGAAGAAATAATTTCCTCCCTAATGACGGTTTTAAGGGCCTCCCAAAGCATGAGGGATTGAGTCTGACTTGTTTAGTATAATATAATCTTCTGAAGCGGTAGACAAATGCTCACAAAAAGTATTGTCTGACAGCAGAGTAGTCTAGTCTCCAGGGTGAGCGTATTGACAAAATGTGGGGCGTGGTTGGAGATTACAAGAGTGACATCCCCCCAAAGATCTGTGCCATAAAAGGTGACAAAGCTCTGGCCAACCCAGCTGGGACAAGAGATTTAGCTTTGGAACAATCCAATTTAGGGTCCAAAACACAGTCTGGGTCGCCTCCTACAATCAGCCGTAATGTGTGAAGGTTGGGGAGAAAGTTTAAAAGAAAATTGATAGAATTTGTGTCTTCCCAGTTAGGGACATAAACGTTAACCATGATGACAGGAGTGTTCACCAGGGAGCCACAAACAATAATATAACGACCATTGGGTCGGCTATAATCTGAGAGTAGAAGAATTGAACTCTCAAGAATTAAAATTGCCTTGTCCCTGGCCCTGCCATTAAAACTGGAGTGAAAAACCTGTCCGGCCCAACACTGATCTGGTCCTCGACACTCAAGTGGCATTCCTGCAAGAAGACAAGCTTGGAGTTAGGTTTTTAAGATGGGCGAATGCCTTCACCCATTTTGCTGGGACATTCAGACCCCGGACATTCCAGGCAACCAAACAAATTGGAGGTCGCCGAACATTTCGTACTGGGTTTCAGCAATTCCCAAAGAGGAACACCAAACAAGGGATACTGGAAAAGGTAAAATAAAGAAATCCACCTAAGAGAGCCACTGAGCCAAGTCATATGACTCGACAAAGGAGAACCCCCACACTGTTGGCAAACTAACACTAAAGCCCATCCCTCCCCCCTCCCCACCTCAACAATGCCATTTTGAAACAGTAAAATCCTATACTCTATCCCAAAACCTGCAGTTAATAAAACACAACTAACGATATGCTCTAAGCTCATTCTTGCAGACTATTGTGAAGAACTGCAGAAAACCCTCTGCCACCGCTTCAGTTAACTAATCTCTTTTAAAAAAAATTTTTTATTAAAGGTTTTCATAAAATATCAATAACAAAATGAGAAAGAAAAAAGAACCCAACAGGGTTAAGTACAAAACACAATCTAAAAAAGCAACCCCCAAACCCCTCCCCCCCGTACCTAAATAATAAATTAACATTAACACCCCGACTTAAGACAACAGGTGTATACACCCGCTCAGGCCCTTCTAGTGTAAATAATATAAACAAAAATAAAGTAAACCCCCCCCCCCTCCACCCCCCGAGCTGCTGCTGCCATTGACCAATGTCTTGCGTTCTGCCAGAAAGTCCAAGAACGGTTGCCACCGCCTAAAGAACCCTCTCAAGGCGAATTTCACCCTCTCCAATTTAATGAACCCTGCCATATCGCTGATCCAGGATTCCACGCTTGCGGGCCTCGTATCTTTCCACTGAAGGAGAATCCTTCGCCGGGCTACCAGGGACACAAAGGCCAGAATTCCGGCCTCTTTCGCCTCCTGCACTCCCGGCTCCTCTGCCACCCCAAATATTGCGAGCCCCCAGCCCGGTTTGACACTGGATCCTACCACCCTCGACACCGTCCTCGCTACACCCTTCCAAAATTCCTCCAGCGCTGGGCATGCCCAGAACACATTGGTGTGATTTGCTGGGCTCCCTGAGCACCTAACACACCTGTCCTCACCCCCAAAGAACCTGCTCATCCTTGTCCCAGTCATGTGTGCCCTGTGCAGCACCTTAAACTGTATGAGGCTGAGCCTCGCGCATGAAGAGGAAGAGTTCACCATCCCTAGGGCATGTGCCCACGTCCCCTCTTCGATCGCCTCTCCCAACTTCTCCTCCCACTTACCTTTCAACTCTACCACCGAGGCCTCCTCCTCCTCCTGCATCACCTGGTTAGTTTCCGAGATCTTCCCCACTCCCACCCACAACCCTGAGAGCACCCTGTCCTGTACCGTGTGTGGCAGTAGCCATGGGAATTCCACCACCTGCCGTCAGGCAAACACCCTTACCTGTAAGTACCTGAACGTGTTCCCCGGGGGGAGCCCGTACTTCTCCTCCAGCTCACCCAAGCTCGCGAACTTCCCGTCCACAAACAGGTCCCTCAACTTTCATATCCCTTTCGAAAACCCTCCACCTGTTCTTCCTGGGGCGAACCGGTGGTTCCCCCGTAATGGGGTCCACGCCGAGGCCCTAACTTCCCCCCCTATGCCGCCTCCACTGCCCCCAAATTTTGAGGGCCGCCACCACCACCAGGCTCATGGTATACCTCCTTGGAGGGAGCGGCAGCGGCGCCGTTGCCAGCGCCCCCAGACTACTAATCTCTTTTTTAGCAGGGAGACTCCCAACTGGAAAGTAAAACCTTATCTAGTTTACAACACCACGTTAGTGTTCAATTACCATGCCCGGCAACCGATGCAAAGAGAAAGAGAACAATAAATTGATGGCAAAAATCAAAAGAAAAGACCGAATAGCAGAAAACCTTCAGATTTAACCAAAGGTGTGTAAGCACACCCAAATCCCGAACATGAAAAACATAAAACATGAAGTGCCCATCCTCTGGGGCATAAAGTAGATTAAACAGATTAAACAGTGTCCAATTTGAGCTTTCAAACACGAGTCTGCATTTTCTGGCATATCAAAAAAACGGTCCTTTTCCCCAACAGTCACCCGAAGGCGAGCTGGGAAGACCATTCCGAATCTGACTCCATTCTTATACAGATGGTTTTCACTCCGTGTTGAAGGCAGCACTTTGTTTTGCCAGATCCGCATTCCGATCTTGGAATAACCTGATGCAGTGACCCTCCTATTTGATATCTCAATGCTCTCTAGCCCAGCGAAGGACCTGTTCCTTTTCCCTGAAGCTATGAAATTGGACAATAACCGCACAATGCAATTCTCCAGTTCGAGGCTTCGGTCGCAGAGAGAGATGGGCCCGGTCTAATTCTGGGAGATGTGAACACACCCTCACCCTCCATCTTGCAAAACATAGCCTAAAAATATTCAGTAGGGGTGAGGTCCTCCATCTCCTCCTTCAATCCCAGTGTGAATGTTCTGCCTCCTGGATCAACTTTCCAGGTCACTCAATTCAGCCTTCAATGACATATTACATACAATTACCAAAGTAAGATAGGCCTCTGGAGAGGTGATCCAATCAGAGTGTTTGTTAATGCCACCTCGATGCCTTTAATTGTGGCTCCATGAGCCTCAACAGTCTTATTAGTGCTTTCCAAGGCCAAACAAATGGGGGCCAAGGCCTCTTCAATCGATCTTTTAAAATCTACTGTCAAACTTTGACAGTGTTTCTCTAGTTCGCTCGCCAAAATACTAATGAGATCCTTGGCCATTAGTTGAGTGGTTGGAAAAGGAAAAGGAGAATCCATCACCGCGATCTTACTTCACGAAGAATCTTGCAAGGATTCAGAATCTGTCGACAGATTTTGCCCCGAGTCTTTCTTAGTTTTGTCTCTCCTGGGCATCTCCACAAAGTAGAAGCTTTATTTCAATAAATTATGAGGTTTTTGAAAAGTAATCAGCTTGTAGCGCCAGCAAGGAGGGTAAAATATAAAAACAGCTTTCCAGCGGGAGCCACCTCGTGCGGGTCCTCCACTGGAAGTCCCCGTTAAACTTGCTTTTTAAAACCAGGTGAAGGGAACCCACCTGGGATGCACAGGTAAGTATCGCTCCCAGGGGAAGGCAGACCTGCCTGGGCAGTATCCTGGCACTACCCCCTGGGGGAAATGTCAGGGGATAAAGCCAGGGTAGGCCTCGGACACTTTGACCCTTTAAAAATGGCATCTTGATCTCAGGGATTCCTGGCTGCCGGCCTCTTTCGGGCCCATTCCGCCAGCGTGACAGCATGGGCCACGTCTCGAGATTTTTCTGCACAGTGCACTGGAAAAAGCCAACTCTGCAGCCTGCAAATTGCATACTGGTTTTCTTTTCTCAGCCAGCACTGTATGTGGAAAATAGAAAATAGCATCCAGAATTCCCAATTTCTGTACTGCTTTTTAAAAAAAAACATTTTAATAAGGCATTTGTAATTTTATAATAATAACAGTAACAACAACAGTATTTTGCCTCTGCTGACAGTTAATTTCCCCTGGGGAAGTCAACAAACAGCTGCCACCTCCGGACGAACCCTAGCATTGACCCTCTTAGGGCGAACTTGATTTTCTCAAGACTGAGAATTAGCCTGAGAAACCCAGCTATGTCGCTAACCCAGGTTTCTGATTTCGGGGGCTTCAAGTCCCTCCACGCTAGCAATATCCGTCTCCGGGCTACCAGGGAGGCAAAGGCCAAGGCGTCAGCCTCTCTTGCCCCCTGGACTCAATTTCTGTCCTATGATGGTAAACATGGAATTTATGTGGCTGGTCCAGTTGGATGCAGAATGATGATGTTGGGAGATTCAGTGGTAGTAGTGCCATTGAATATCAAGGGGATGTAATTGGCCTCTCCCTCATTAGAGATGTTAATTGCCTAGAATGTGGATGGCACAAATATTACTTGCCACTTAGCTCAAGGCTGGGTGCTGACTGGGTTTTTCTGCATGCTAGCATGAACTGCTTTATTAGTTGAGGAATAGTGACGGAGTACTTAAGTAAGCAACCTCACTTGTGATCTCATGATGGAAGAAAGGTCAATGATAAAGCATCAGAAGATAGTTGGACTTTGGACACTGCTGTAGGACACACTCATGGTGTAATGGCATTGGGCTGAGATGGTTGGGCTCCAAAAAACATAGCATAATTACATGTAATTAATCCTGCAATATAATATATATACATATATGAAATAGTTCATCTTACCCTGTAATGTATCAAATCCTCCATTTGACATTGCTTCTGGAATAAATCTCCATTGAAATACAGAGTGATCAGCACCACCTGTGCTAATTATCCACTGAAAATCATATGACCAGCGCACATTAGTCACATGAGCAGAATGTCCAACATATTTACGGAACTTTGCTCCTGAAAATAAGAAAACAGATTGTAGCGCAACAATTACTCACTCAAGTCAAGAAGAGATTAAATCAATCGAGGCTTTATTAAGCAAGACTTGTTCCCCAGCAGCCCAGTTACAGAATGCGGCTGCTGGGAGAACTCGAGCTCTTATACCCCGCCTTCAGGGCGGAGCCAGAAGGCGGCAGATCCAACCAGGACCCGGGACCTGTCAGCCAATAGCCTCTCGGCTTCACAGGTACCGTACTACCCCTAATACATACCACCACACAGATAACCATGCATCAAAAATAAAACAGCTGAATATGGTTAATTACATTTCTTTGACTAAACCAAAATAACTTCTTGTAAAGTTAAAATCCTTCAGAACTAGAAAACTCAACTTAAAAACCCAGAAAGAAAAGATGTTTTAGATCATCAGTGATAGAAGTAAAACTCTTCACAGAAATAGAAAAGATTGGATAAAAGAGTAAACGATATTAAATCAATCAATACACACTTCTGAGCTGCAGTGAGAATTTATTATACATATTTGATTTTGCTAATGAAAGCTGCTGAGTGCTGTTGTCTTGACTCAAAACCTCTGACGAGAAACAAATGCATTCTGGTCTGCACATTTTTATTTCTGGTATAGAACCATGGAAAAGTTACAGCACAGAAGGAGGCCATTGGTCTCAACTTGTCCATGCCAGCCCAAGGACACCTTCCTGCACCCGGTCCATTGCCCTGTAGCTTAGAGTACTTACGGTGCAGGTCTAGGTGCTTTTTAAAAGAGTTCAGGGTCTCTGCCTCCACCACCAGCCCGGGCAGTGCATTCCAGACACCCTCTATCTGCGTAAAAAAGTTATTTCTCAAGTCCCCTCTATACCTTCTGCCTCTTATCTTGAATCTAAGCATTTTTATTTCTAAAGCAATATTCTGAAGATAAGTTTCAGATGAAGTATTTTGCATTGTCCCAGTAGTGTTCATAAATGTTCTTACCCCATGGCATCTTAGCTAATGAATCTGAATAATGATAAGAGTCAAAATAACATTCAGTTGAGTAACAAACTAGTGTATTCTAAGTAGAAGATCATAGAAGACCATCAATGCAGCTATCTACTCACCCAATTAACCCCTTTTGATCCTGTAAAATAGCACAAAAAGAACTAAAAATGACTTTGGAAAAAATGCTGAGCTAGAGGACGGTTGGAGTAAGGAATTCTTAACTACAAATTGTTGAAGCAATGTCTCTAAATTGTTTTAAAGGGCAATTAGAAAGTTCCTCACAAGAGGAATATTAGAGGGTGCAGGATACAAGCAGGAGAGTGAAATTAAATTAAGTGGATCAAACATCAAAGACAGCAGATCAGACAAGATGGAATAAATTGCCCATTTCTGTGAAGTAACAGTCTATGATTTTCAGGGGTAGATTTTCAAAATCCTTGGGCTGCATTCTCAGTTCTGGGGCTATGCCCCCACGCCGGCGTGGGAACGGTGGCGTTTTACACCAGAACAAATGGCGTAAAACGGCCACCGATTCCCTGTTTTACTGGGGGCTAGCATGCCGGCAGCATAAAGCACCTGGCTCTAGCTGCCAATATGGCCCAGAGAATTGGCGGGTCCATCGCTGCCCCTTGTTACATGGCGGAGGCCGATCCAGACCCGGCCCATGAAATAGTGCTCCCCCTTTGGCTGGCCCGTGCGCCCTGGACCACCCCCCACAGTGCCCCCAGCCCCAATTTGGTCGAGACCTGCGATCCTCCAGCCAATCGCTAAACGCGATTTCGCCGTCGGCAAGCGTGGAATCCAGCCCCTTGCTTATGATTACCAAAGTAGGGAGTATATTTTAAATTTATCCCAAACTTTGGTTAGACCACATTTGGAGATCTGTGAGCAGTTCTAGTAACTATATTACAAAACAAAATCACTGAGGCATGATAGAAAGTGCAGAAATGGGTTACAAGGTTATTAATAAAATTAAGAGGGTGGGGTGAAACAATCAGGAATAATTGAGCAGGTTGGTTTCCTCAGAAGAACGGTTGTCTAAGAAGAGGCCTAATTCAGAATTTTTAAATTGTGAACAGGTTCAACAGAGTGATTGAGCAGAAACAGTTTCCACGCATTGGCAAAGGCATAAACGACTGGTTGGTTTACTTCTGTGCTACATGATTCAATGATTGTGATCAGTCAAGAACAAGGGGACATGAATATAAAATAGCCACTAATAGATCGATAAAGAATTCTAGAGGAATTTCTTTACACAGCAGTGAGAATGAGGAACTTGCTGCCACATGAAGTGGTTGAAGCAGACAGCATTGGTATAGTTGAAAGAAGCCCCTGATGCATGAATGTGGAAGAAGGAAATACAGAGATAAGGGACGGAGTGAGAAGTGATTAGGCTTGGAGGAGAATTAAAACTGCACTGTTACTTTCCTAGACCCGCAAATTGGTGTTGTTTGAATGGATCTGGGGTTTCCCCACGATACAACCACAAAGAAAGACTGCCTGAAGTTTATTATAACAAATGGTAATGAGGTAGACAGGCATTGAAGTGGCTTAGACCTGTAACTTGTGGCTCCACTAATCACATAATAAAGAAAGTGTACAAGTTGACAGCATCAGTTGGTGACCATGACTTCCTTTGCAACCTGCACTGGGAGAAGCTTTGAACAGACTAGACTAGAATTACAATAAAAATTTTGGAGTAGCTTTTGTTGACTGTAGTTGAAGCCAGTTGGTCTTGCATCGGATGACCTTAAGAGTCTGAGATTAAACAAGATAGTATTCCTACCAATTCTTTTCCAGGTGATAAATTTTCTGACGTTTTCAAGGAAGAGTTCTGCAAGAGAATAGTATATTTCAACAATATGCAATATCTGCGAAGGACTGGGGAGGATGATGGTAAGTGCAATGAAGTTGGGCGGGGTGGGTTGGGGGATTTGTGGAAGAAGCCAGGGACTGCAGAAGAAGCTACCACCCCCCTCCCCCCACTCCCTCCCATACTCAAAGTTCACCATCAGATCAGCAACTGGCAGCTTCCTTGGGCTCCTGTTCCCAGATTTCAGACCTTGCTCTTGCTCTCTCCCCACAGCCAGGGTCTCTGGTGACTGCAGTGGCACCTCCTCTGGCATCAGAACATGGCAGCAGATGGCCCATTGTTCAGCACAGGGTTAGTAGGGCCAGAATGCAAACGACATATATCAAAAATGGTGAAGTAAATCGGGGAAAAAATCCTTAAAAGAGTAAACGACACTATAACGAAATAACTAAAAGCAGGATGACTTATGGAGAGGACTTACAGTATAGGAACACAGGTAGGCATTTAGTTCCTTGAACCTGTTCCAAAGTTTGCTAAGTTAATGGCTGGTCTGTGACCTAATTCCATATGTCACCTTTGTCCCATATCTCTTAATACCTTAGGTTAACCAAAATCTATCAATTGGAGATAAGCCCAGCATTCCATGAGCCTTTTTGATTATTTGTTCATAATACCTATCCATTTAATGATTTACATTCACAGATATCAAGGCCTAAATCTTCCTGTCAAGGTCGATGCTGAGCACATTAAGCTATCCATAAAGGTTTCTGCAACACAACCCATTTACGATTTTTCAGCCGCATCTTCCAATCCCGGCTGAAGCATTGAAATGTCAACAGGGACTCTTCAGGGGAAAATTGTTAGTTGCAAGAGTCGGAGAAGAAAGGTTGGGTCCTTTTCATGACAGTCGTTCTCATATTTGTTTTTCTTTAAAGATCCAAATGGGTGAGTTAGTGAATAGGTGAATGTGTGAGTGAATGAATAGTGTGTGGTTAGAATGGTGAGGGGTAAGGGATGGGTGAGTAGGTAGGTGGATGGATGAGTGGAAAGGTAGGTGAATGGGTAGGTGGGTGAGTAGCGAGTAGGTGCTTGCATAGGTGGATAGATAGGTAGATACACAGGTGGGTGGATGGGTGAGTGGGCAAGCAGATGGGTGAGTGGGTGAGTCAGTAAGTAGGTTGATGGGAGAGTGGGTAGTTGGGAGTGTGGCTGAGTGGATAGGTGGGTAGATGGGTAAAGTAGGAAGGTGGGTGTCTGGGTTAGTGAGTGGGTAGTCAAGTCAGGGTGTAGTCGGCTGGTTGGGAGTTACCCGGATCTAGCTAAGGGCTAGTCAGGGGTCCAGTTGGAAGGTTGGAGGTGCAGTCTGGTCTGGTCGGGGAGTTAGTTGGATGTTTGGGTCTGGTCAGGAGGGAAATTGGATAATTGGGAGGGCAACTGGTTGGTTGGGAGTTAGTCAGGTTTGGTTGAGGTGGTAGTCGGATTTGGTCGGTGGGATAGTCAGGTAGTTGTTGGGCAGGGAGAGGGGTGGTGCTTGGTTGTGATGTTCAGTTGTCTGACCACTGAATTAGATCAAGGATGAAACATTTGCCAGGTAAGTATGCAGCTAAATTCCACGTATCTGGTCTCAGGGTCAGAAGCATTTGCCCATCAGACGTTTAAACAGCCCCGGAAATATCTGCACATATCTATGAATCAGGACTTCCATAGGATCCTGATTTTCATATGCCCGGTCAACAATGCTTTGGAGACCATAAGATTTGAACCCGAAGCCGTATTCCAGTTAGGAATGATGCTGAAGACATCGACTTTGCCCAAAAATATTTCTGCAACCGGACATTTTTACAATCTTGCAGTCATATCTTCTGATCCTGGTTGAAGCATCGATGAGTCCATGCAGAATATAGGGGAAGATTGCAGTAGATGCCATAGGCAGTTATGGTTTTAAAACAGCCTGTCTTTTAGTAAGGGGTTGAGGTAATGGTTGAGTAGGTGAGTCTGAATAGTGAGTGAATGAACAGTTAGGTAGGATGTGGGTGGGAGAGATGGGTGAGGTCAGTATGTGGTTGAGACGGAAGTTGTGTTGGTGGGTAGTGGATGAGTGGGAGCATGGGTAGGGGCATGGGTTGGTGGGCAAACAGGTATAAAGGTAAGCAAATAGATTAGTAAATGTCAGGTGGGCAATTGGTTTGGGGTGTAGTCCAGTGATCAGGGTGGATAGTCAGGTGGTTGGGGATCTAGTTGGATGCTTAGAGGTTGTCAGGTTTGGACAAGGGTACTTTAGGTGGGTGCTATTCAAATCTAGTTGGAAGATAGTCAGCTGGTTGGGAAGGGTAGTTGGGAGTCTAGTGGAGAGGGGGTTATCATGTTGGATAGGGGCGTTGTTTGATGATAGGATGGTAGTTAGGTCTAGTCGGATGTTTTGGGGGGGGGGGGGGTGTATTTGTTTGGTCAGGAGGGTATTCACGTCAGGCGGCTTATCGTGTGGTTGTGAGGGTTCACGGAGGGGGCCAGGTTGGTTTTAGTGCTCACTTGAGTTATCTTGGCTAACCACGGAGTTAGCCCAGGCATTAACTAAAATTTCCTGCGTACGCATGCAAATATCTTGCTCAAATCTCCACCCTGCACGTCAGGGTCAGAGACATTCGCAGAGGGTGCCGGGCAGTACAAACCAGCCATCAAAAGTTTAAATATACCCAGTAACATGGCTCAAGACCTAAATCTTCCAGTCAAGGTCAATGCTGTGCACATGGGGCACAATTCTCTGGCCGCGTTGCACTCGAGCTCACCCTCCCCCCCCCCCCCCCCCCACCCTACTTTCTGGCACGGCCAGCCCCTGAACACCGACTCCATCTTGAGTCGGGGCCGGCGCGCTAAAGAAGTCCCCCGCGCATGTGCAGATGACGCGGCCCAACTGCGCATGCGCAGGATTGAGCTGACCCAACTGCGCATGTGCGGGTTGGCACGGCAGAGGCTGGAGCGGCGTGAACCGCGGCGGCATGAACCGCTCCAGTGCCGAACTGGCTCCCTGTGGGGGCCAGAATCGTACCTTACCGGGCCCGGTTCCCGCCATCGTGAAATGCGACGGCGCGAACTCTTGGGCCCAATATTGGAGAATCGCCCCCAATATTTTGTTCCCTAAAACGGTCAAAAATAAATTGTTATTTTTCAATTTTTAAGCCTTCCTTAATTCATATTATTTCTGGGTTCAATCCTTATTAAAAAGCTAGGCACACATGTACTAATGTGCCTAAATTTTAGGGATCCCACTCTGATGGTATAAGTGAGCTAACCTAGAGATCTCCGACCCACCCCCACAACCCTCCCCTATCTCTTACTCATGCCCAAAGGTGTCTGCCTTATTGAATATTTCTGTAGCATGGTCACTAGCATGGCCACAGGCAGGCTGTTAGTACCTTTAGGAACAAAGGAACAGGAGTAGACCATTCAGCCCCTCGAGCCTGTTCTGCCATTTAATGAGATCTGATTTGTAGCCTAACTCCATATACCTGCCTTTGGTCCATAGCCCTTAATATCTTTACTTAACAAAAATCGATCCATCTCAGATTTAAAATTAACAATTGATCTAGCTTGAACTGCTGTTTGTGGGAGAGAGTTCCAAACTTCTATCACCCTTTGAGTGAAGAAGTGAGTTCGAACATCTCTCCTGCACGGTCTGGCCCTATCTTTCAGAGTATGCCGCTTGTTTTAGAATCGCCAACCAGTGGAAATAGTTTATCTTTATCTACCTTGTCTTTCCCTGTTAATATCTTGAATACATCGATCAGATCATCCTTAACGATCTAAATTCTACCGAAAACACGTCGTTTTTGAGTAATCTCTCCTCGTAACTCAATCCCTGTAATCCAAGTATAATTTTTGTAAATCTAAATTGCACTCCCTCCAAAACTAAGGTAAGGTGCCCAGAACTGCTCATAGTACTCCAAGTTGGGTCCAGCCAGGGTTTTGTATAGCTGCAGCAGAACCCCGATGTCTCCCAATCCTCTAGATATAAAGGCAAGCATTCCACTAGCCTTTTTGATTATTGTCTGCACTTGTTCATTATTTTCTGCACTTGGTATTACAAGGGCCAATTCACCTGAACCCCCAAGTCTCTTTGAACATGCACTGTACCTAGCCTCTTTCTATTTAGAAATTATTCCGCTCTATCCATTTTTGGTCCAAAATGGATAACCTCACAATTGCTTGTATTAAATTCCATCTGCCACAATTTTGCCCATTCACCTAGCCTGTCAAAATCTCCTTGCAATTTTAATCCATCATCTTGGCTGTACACAATGCCACCTAACTTTGTATTATCCGTAAATTTGAATATATGACTTTTTATGCTATCATCCAAGTAATTAATGAATAGTGTAAATAATTGAGACCCTAACACACATCCCTGTGGTACACCACTAGTCACTTCCTGCCAATTAGAGTAATTACACATTACCCCCACTCTGTCACCTGCCATTCAACCAATTTCCTAACCATGTCAATAATTTGCCGCCAACTCCATGGACTTCCACCTTACTTAACAGTCTTTTGTGTGGAACTTTATCAAATGCCTTCTGGAAGCCCATATGAATGACATTCATAGACATTCCCCTGTCCACTAGTCACCTCTTCAAAAAATTCAATGAGATTAGTCAGGCATGACTTTCCCTTCATGAATCAATGCTGGCTCTCCCTCCCTAATCGACCAAAAATTTTTAAGGTGTTCAGTTACCCCATTCCTGATTATAGACTCCAGCAATTTCCCCATCACAGATGTTAGGCTAACTGGTCTGTAATGCCCTGGTTTCCCCCTTTCACTCTTCTTAAAAAGAGAGGTGACATGTGCAATTTTCCAATCCAGAGATATTACTCCTGAATCTCGATAACTCTGGAAGATTATAGTTAGGGCATCTACAATGTACTGCCCTCCTTCCTTTAACACCCTCGGATGGAAACTGTCAGGTCTTGGGGATTTGACACTCTTTAGTTCCATTAATTTCCTAGTTAGCGATGCTGTACTTACAATAATTGTATTAAGTCCCTGTCTTCTATCGACTATTATTTTTTTCAGCACCTCAGATAAGTTATTCTCCTTTTCTACTGTAAATATTAGGCAAAGTAATTGTTCTACATGTCTGCTATTTCCCCATTATCTTGGTCAATATCTCCATTTTCAGCTTTTAGTCGGCCTACATTGCTCTTCACCATCCGCTTTCCCTTTATATTACTATAATATTTCTTCTTTTTGATATCCCTTTCAATTTTCTTTTCATTATCCCTTTTAGTAGCTCTTATAAGCTGCTTTGTGACCCTTTGCTGGTCCTTGTACCTATTCCATTTGTCCAGATCTAATGCTATGTCTTACATTTTGTACGCCCTTTTGTTTCATCTTATGCTGTCCCTAACAACTTTAGTTGTCCATGGCTTTTTTGTTTGCCCTCAGGGGCAATGTTTCTTTAAATACTTTCCACTGATCTTCAGTTGTTTGACCCATTAACAGATCTTCCCAGTTTACCGTGACAATCTCAGCTTCATCCCGTTCAAATCCGCATCACCCAAATATAAAATTCTAATATCTGAAATGTGTTTTTCACTTCAAATGCTACACAGAAGTCAATCATCTTGTGATCACTATTTGATAACTGTTCACATAGTTAGGCTACTAATTAAATTGGGCTCATTGCTCATAACTAAATCTAATGTTGCCTGCCCTCCTGAGAACATATTGGTGCAGGGAACTATCCTGGAAACATTCCAGAAATTCACTACCTTTCTAACAGGTGCTTGTCTGCCTCTCCCAATCTGTGTGTAAGTTGACCTTTGCAAGCACTTTAACAGTACTCACTGAAGTCTCACCTTGTAAGGCAAATAGTTCTAACATCTCCCACCTGGGGACTTCATAACACTAGCTAAGCTAAAGAAAACGTTATCAACAACTTTGAACTTCAAAATGAAGCATTTTCCTCTCAAGGAAGATATTCAATCTCAACCAGGATCCATTACTTCGAATAAAATCTGACCTTTGAAAATATTTCAACACCCACCAGTCAGAACGCAGTTCACAACTGGTGGGAGTTGCCCAGAAGCCTTATAAAGGCTGGATTTTCCAGGTAGACAAAGAACTCTCAAGACAAGCTTTCATGATGTAGGTAGATTGGCTGAAAAATTAGTGACTAAATTTTACAGAGTGTCTGAGAAAAACTTGTCGCTTTTTTTGCTCTTCATTCATTCTTATGTCACTCTTTCTTGTTCCATTTGTGTTTGTCTCTCCTTTACTTTTGTTTTGCCTCTATCCATAGGCAGTGCCATCTTTGCCCTGGTATGAGGCTCAAGTTGTGGCTTCAGCAGATGGCACAACTTGGTGACAATCCACTTTGCAAAGTGGAGGCACCTGAAACGTTCTTCCTCCAGGACCTTCATGCAGCAGAACTGCTCCCTGGAGAAGATCTGCCAATGTTATGATCGCATGTGCATAGCCATCCCCGTCCTTCTCCTATGAATTGCTCAAGACTCTCTCTTGTCTCTTTGCCATATGCACTTGTCTTCTTTCTTCAGTCGCAGAGGTAGCCCTACCCATAACTTCCATATGACAGTTTGAAAGGCAAGCAGCAAAATCTTCCTCTCAGCAGTCAGAATTAAGTTTTGACAGTCAGAAAACAAGTTAATTTGAACATTTTATTCACAATTTTTAAAAAGTTCTGGCATTCATTCTAGACACATATGGAGCAGCCCAACTTTCAAAATGATGAGCATTGCACTTCCAGCTTGTAATGAGCACCATGTCACATCTGCCATACTGGGTGCTTAGCTGTCCATTTTGTGCCTTAAAAACAGGCCCAACGCCATTGAATTTTTTGGCCCAGGGTTACAGGAATCCATAATGAATCATATCTCTAAATAAATACTGAGATGTAATGACCAAAACCTGTTCCTGATAGATATTCTCGGGTCAGGAGAATTTTCCTAATTCACCGGTCATAGACAGGCACATTGGGCATCCACCTTCTGAAGAAGCCAGAAAGTCCAGTTTAAGAGGATAGGATTGGCAAGGGTGAGGTGTGTTCCAGGCCCCTTCCCTGTGACAGGCTATTATTTTGCATCTCCTTAGCTTCAGGAATCCATAGCATGATCCCAGTCTGGACCCTTAGATGGGTTTCACCTCTGTTCCTTAGCAGATAGGCATACCTGGTCTGACCAGACATACCTCTACTAACTATATGTTAATTCTGAGGATTAAGTGTGATGAGAGGTTTACCATTTTAATGTATTTGGAGCTTTTTGTGTTATTCCGTGAAACAGGATGGTGCGTGTGTGTGTGTGTGAACATAATTTAATTAAGCTTGGAATTGAATGGCAACAAGTTTTAATAAATCAAAGAAATCAAGGTGTGAAAGGCATGCAACTTGAAGTAAATATGGCCAAGTTGACTTTTCTATAAATAAATAAGCAGTGGGTACTAAGTTCCATTAGGAGGTAAAGAAGGGTTGTTATTTTCAGTTGTTAAATTTCAAAGAGAAGTAAAAGGGCATAAATAAATAAGGCAAGGTTATCAAATTTTATTTGACTTGAAAGTGGGGGCAATAGGGAGAGCATGAATGATTTTTATATTCTGGGTAAGTGAAGTTTCAAAGAGGGGCTAAGGGAAATAAAATCAAGATGAAAGATCAAAAGGAATAGTTAAGGGAAGATGCTGAAAGCTTGCGGGGGAGAAGCCATTTGAAATCACCTGATGTGCTGCACTGTGTTGTGAAAATGAACTGCGAACAGGTAAAGTGAGGTGGCTTTCCAGCAAAGCCACAGAAGTGTGATTTCCAGAAGGCAGTTTTTAAATCAGCTGACCAGTTTCAGACAGAAAGGTCTAAAGGCCGCAAACAGCAGTCTGGTGTCTGAGGTTTTAAGTTCTGTAGCAGAGTGGAAGCAAGGAGTGAGATATTGGCCGGAATTTTCCAGCCGTTCGCCAGCAGGAGGATTCTCAGGTCCACAGGTAGCGCACCCGAACTCATTGGTTTCCCGGCAGAATGGGATGGCTTAAATGGGAAATTGCATTGACAGCAGTGGGAACAGAGAATCCCGCCACCAGTGATCTGCGCAAACCGCACCACCACGGCAACCGCACCACCACGGCACCCGCCCCCACCAACCCCGCAACACCCCCCCCCCCCCCCCCCCACCACCACCACCACCACCAAGAAACACACGGTTGGGAGGCCATATGTGGTTTGCCCCACTAAAGTGACAGAAGCTTTGGCTTGTGAGTAACATTACTTGATTTTTATAGTTAAACATCACTTAGATACATCCATAGAAGATCAGATCAGGAGGCCGCCTTTTGGCCCTTCGAGCCATTTATCACGATCATGGCTGATCATCCAACTCAAAAGCCTAATCCTGCTTTCTCCCCATAGCCTTGTGTCTAATAGGATTGTGTCTAAAGGGTGTTAACTTGTCAGTCTGTCCTTTTGGGGGAACGTTTTGTAATGCTAATAATGAATGTGTAAATATAATCTTGTTTGTATAAGTTTTCTTTGTTTTTGTTAATAATGTTTTCCTTTAATATTTAAAATCTTCAATAGTATTACTGCAATTAATGTCTTTTGAATCCTTTTAGATCTTCTTGTGGTCAAAATCGGCCCAAAGAAAAGAGTTGTGGTATGTTTGCCAAATTTCCCTTTGGGATTTGCAATTACCATTTGCCAGATTCTAAGACCAGCACTTCGGAGTTTGCAACAAATGGAGTCTCTTTTATACTAAAAAACATGTTTGATGGATCCTCTTGAGTAAGTCATCCAGGAAAGCTCAACAGCAGGTTGGGATCAAGCTTATCCGCATCCAGCTTATCTGCATCCCAGCCTAGTTCCTGATCTTTTCAACAGAATTACACTGCTGCAAGATATTCAGCACCTAGATATTATCCTGGTTATTATGAGGAAAGAAGATGTGGATTGAAAGAACATAAGAAACTGAAAAAAGCAAAGACAAAAAGTTAAAGAATATGGGGGGGAAATTACTTTGCATAGTGGTGTTGCTAACAATTCCAACTGATTTTCCAAGGACAAACAGCGCCAAAGATCATGACCTGCATGGCTTCCACACTGCCTGCCCCAGGGGAATAAGTGTCGTCTGCATAGTGCCACTAGAAGCGATACTACACAAACAAAAAAATGCACCCTTGTGAAACTTTGGAACACACAGATATCTGACAAATTAGGATAACATTCATCATCTATAAACTGTGCAATCACTAGTTGTGAGAGTCAAGAAACAAATTCCTTACCTTTCTTCAAACAAGGAAACCTAAAGAGTTTGACCAATCCAAAATCATCTCCAGACACGAGGGTAGCACTACCAAAGTTCGCGTCCACAAAGTTGATGTCCGTGATGTCTGTATACTTAGGCCAAATTCCATTTACTTCAGGTCCAAGTACACAAGTCCAGGTGGCCCAATGAATCCCTTTTATTTCATCTTTACTGGTTAAATGCTTTCCAGCTTAAAAATATATTTGGTATATTAATATAGAAAAATATTTAACACTTTATTTACATTTTAAAATCATAGGGCATTATTTTATATGGATTAATAATGTTGCCACAGTTTGAAGTTTGTTTTAGGAAAAAACTAGTCATGTAACTTCATTCAAAGCACCCAGTATTAATACATGCATAATGCAACTTACACCACAAAACCCACAACTCTTACTTTTTGCTCAAACGCTGATGAATGGCAGGTCAAAATATAACAGTACAAATTTCCCTACGAACTATTCCCAATTTTTCTGCATGTAATTTAAAAGAATAAAATACAGATGAGGCATTTCTTCCAGGTGAGACTGTGTTAGGCCAGATTTTGTTGTAACATTGAGGCTATCAGCTCTCACCATTATTATGCGGTAAATTGGACAGCAACATCTGGCATCTGCAAATGCACAGCTAAACGGGTAAATCCAGAGGTTTCAGTCAAGTGCACTGCTACAGATCTCATCGTTAGACACAACATTGAAATAACGGGCAGCACAGTGGTTAGCACTGCAGCCTCACAGCACCAGGGACCCGGGTTCAATTCCAGTCTTGAGTCACTGTCTATCTGGAGTTTTCACTTTCTCCCTGTGCTGCGTGGGTTTCCTCCGGGTTCGTCCAAAGATGTGCAGGTTAGGTGGATTGACCATGCTAAATTGGCTCTTAGTGTCCAGGGATGTGCAGGTTAGATTACGGGGATGAGACAGGGGTGTGGGCCAGGGTAGGGTGTTCTTTCAGAAGGTTGGTGCAGACTCATGCCAAATGGCCACATTCTGCACTGTAGGAATTCTAAATTCTAACTGCAACGTGTATTTGCTCACTTGGCCTGCATTAAAAACAGTTGTAAAGGTTTGACAGCTGTAGGTTTTTAATGCCATAATCAACGCTCTTTGGAACTATCCTGCTGGGCTTTAAATTATAAAGTGTGCAGTTTTTTAAAAAAGGTGCTTTTTTTGTCACTCTGTCTGTTGACATAGCCTGTCGGTTATCATTATAGGATTTGTGCTGGATGATTGATTTTTCAACCTAACATTTCACACTGGGGTGCCTATTAAGTGAGCAGTTTGTTTGACAGTTCCAAATGGTTATAGAATAGAAATGTTTGATATTGTCTGATTAGTTGAAAGATTTTTTTTAAAATCAATAAGCGTCTGTTTCAAATTGTGACATCATGAATAGACACATAGGCCTGAATTTTAAGCTCCCCTTCTGGCTGGTTTTCAGTTGGGTGAAAGCCACCACTCTCCCACATCCACCCTGATGTGTTATATGAGTTGGTTTAACACTGACTGCAACTGGGGGCAGTAAGACGAGAAACAGGCTTCCGACATAGGAGATGGTTAAACACTGTTTTATTGAACCTGCTGATTGCTGTACATAATGTGCTGTGGGTTGACGCTATTAATCTAAACTGATAACCTCTGTCTGGCTTGACCAGACTGGCTCTCTGTCACATGGAGACGGTGCTCACTGCACTGCCCCCTGACTATCTCTGCTGCTGTATCCAGTGAGAAGAGGCAGAGTCTTAATGCCTCGTGTGTTTTAGTGGTGGTGTCCCCTGCAGTGTCCTGTCTGGTGATTGGTTGTTTTGTGTCCTGTGTGTTTATTGGTTATTCCGCCTGTCTGTATCTCATTATATACATGAGTGGATATTATGACATCTCCCCTTTTTGAAATAATTTTTTGTTTTCTTGAATGTGGCTGTATATACATGTATGACTATGTACAAATGGTGAATGAATGAACATATGTACATGGGAAGGTGTCCAGCGTGCAGATACAGAGCAAACTGAACAAAATTTACAGGATTCAAGTCTATAGATTCAGTCTTTGTGGTTGGCGACAGATTCTTGTCAACCTCCTCAGAGGTGGAGGGGGGGACACCGGCACCTGGACAGGCAGGCTTGCTGCCAGATCGGTGGCCTCTTGGTGCGAGATGTCCGGAGGAGGCATGATGACATGCGGAAAGGTGTGGTCAGGTAGTGGGCAGGCAACTTTGCACAGTGCCCTTCTGTTGCGCCGTAGAATGGAGCCATCAGCCATTTGAACAACGAAAGACCTGGGAGCAGCCTGTCTGACGACAACAGCTGGGGCTGACCAGCCTCCATCAGGCAACTGGATGCGAAAAACATCTTCTGGAGCCGGCGCAAGCAAATCAGTGGCATGAGCATCATACGTGATCTTCTGCTGGTCACTGGATCGCTGCACTTTCTGTAGCATCGTGGATGGCTGGAACAGTCGTCTGCAGGTTGCGGTTCATGAGTAGCTGAGCCGGAGACAAACCAGTCGACAGAGGGGTTGCCCTGTATGCCAACAGCACAAGGTGGAAATCAGATGCTGAGACTGCAGCCTTGCAAAGCAGTCGCTTGACAATGTGGACCCCTTTCTCAGCCTTCCCATTTGATTGCGGGTAATGGGGACTGGATGTTACATGCCTGAAGTGGTAGGATTGTGCAAAATTGGACCATTCTTGGCTGTCGAAACATGGGCCGTTGTCACTTATTACTGTGAGTGGTATACTGTGCCTGGCAAACGTCTCCTTGCAGGCCTTGATAACTGACTTTGACGTGAGGTCCGACAGTTTCACCACTTCCAGGTAGCTGGAGAAGTAGTCAATTAAAAGCACGTAATCACGCCCATTCGCGTGAAAGAGGTCTATCCCCATCTTAGACCACGGAGGGGTCACGATCTCATGCTGTTGCAGTGTTTCCTTGGGCTGGGATGGTTGGAATTTCTGGTGCAGTTGAGGACTATGTTGGCAATGTCCTGGCTGATGCCAGGCCAGTAAACTGCCTGCCGAGCTTTGCGCGACATTTCTCGACCCCAAGGTGACCCTCATGGATCTGTTTGAGCACCATGGTTTGCATGCTTTGGGGAATGACGATTCTATCCAGTTTAAGAAGGATCCCCTCAACAACCGTTAACTCGTCCTTAACGTTGAAGAACTGGGGCCATTGCACCTTTTGCCAGCCATGTGCAAGGTGCTGCATCATGCGCTGCAGTAGAGGATCTTTGGCCATTTCTTTGCGTATTTGGACAACTCGTTCATCAGTGGCTGGGAGGTTGCTGGCACACAACTGTACCTGTGCCTCAATGTGGTGAATGAAGTTGACCTGTTCACATGTCGTGGTGATGGATCATGATATGGCATCCGCGATTACCAGCTCCTTACCCAGTGTGTAGACGAGTTTGAAGTCATAGCGGCAGAGACAAAGAAGAATTCGCTGAAGCCGAGGTGTCATATCATTTAAATCCTTCTGGATTATGTGGACTAAGGGCCTGTGGTCCGTTTCCACCGTGAACTTTGGCAGACCGTATACGTAGTCATGAAACCTGACTATTCCTGTCAGGAGACCCAAGCACTATTTTTCAATCTGGGCATACTGTTGTTCGGTCGGAGTCATGGCCCTGGATGCATATTCCACTGGAGTCCAGGACGAAGAGTCATCTTTCTGGAGGAGCACCGCACTAATGCCATCCTGGCTTGCGTCTGTGGATATTTTGGTATCCTTGGTCAGGTCAAAGAACACCAGTACCGGGGCTGTGGTGAGCTTCACCTTCAGCTCAAGCCACTCCGCTTGATGCGCGTGAAGTCACTGGAACACGGTGGACTTTTTTACGAGATGCCGGAGGGCTGTGGTGTGGGATGCCATGTTACGAATGAATTTTCCTAGAAAATTTACCATCCCAGGTAAACGTAGGACCGCCTTTTTATCCTCTGGGGTCTTCATGGCATTGATTGCCAGTACCTGGTTAATTCTTCCCGTTTCGGGATCGGGTAGTGCTCTCGCATTATGTTACGGTTCAGGTCATTGGGATTGATGCAAATTCGTAGTTCACCAGAGGGTTTCTTGACGCAGACCATGGAGCTGACCCAGTCTGTTGGTTCCATGACCTTTGAAATGATGCCGTGGTCTTGGAGCTCTCGCAGCTGCGTTTTTAGATGATCCTTGAGAGGAGCTGGGACCCGGCGTGGTGCATGGATGACTGGGGTGGCATTCGGTTTGAGTAGTATCTTGTAGCGATATCAAACACATTGTGATATTGCGTGAGGATGTCATCTATCTCAGCCTGTAGATTCGCATTGGGTGAGGCAGTTGCAGGTGCCTCTTGGGGTGCCACGTGAGATTTAGGTGTTTGCATGCGTGAGCACCGAGCAGGGATGCCTCGTCAGGCTGGACGATCTCGAATCTTAACGTTGCCTTGATTGCCTTGTAAGAGACACTTAGCTGACAAGAGCCACTAGCAGCTATGGCATTGGCATTGTAGTCATGGAGCTGGCAGGCTGCTGGAAGAATTCTAGGTTGGTCTCGGATGCTGTTGAGGTCTGACTGGGATATGAGATTTGCAGACGCGCCAGTGTCCAATTTGAATTGGATGCGACACTGGTTGACCGTGATGACAGCACACCATTCGTCGTCAGGATCCACACTTAGGACTGAAAGGCGGTTTGCAGGAGCGAAGGAGACCAGCTCGCGTGTGGTGACCTGATACGGAGACTCGAGGCAGTCAGCATCGGGGTCCGTTAGGCTTTCGGATCGGAATCCTGCATGCCTTGTTGTACGCAGCAGACACGTCTGCGTTGCAGCTGGGATCGCTGGCTGTTGATCAGTGGAGCGGACCTGCATAAGGCCGCATAATGCCCAGGCTTTCCACATTATAGACATCGCCTTCCTTTGACTGGACATTGCCGCATTAAATGGGCGGAGCCACAATTTTGACACGTCATGACGCTGACGTCAGCTCATTACGTGCGCCTTCGCGCATGCGCAGTGCGGTCGGCCGACGTTCGCACATGCGCAGTTGGATTTTCGGCCTCATCGTCCTTCCAGTCGTGGTGCGCATGCGTAGGAACCAGGGAAAAGCGCGCAAAACGGCCACTCTCCGCGATGCTCGGGTCTTGCATTCTGGCGACGGCCTGCACCCTTTCTGCCACGTGAGGGGCCAGTTTTGCATTTTCTGCCGCCTTGATGTGGGAGTATCAATTGCTGGCAGGTTCATGGACAACGCACGTTTCGATGGCAACGGAGAGGGTCATCCTTTTGATTTTGAGGAACTGCTCCCACAGGGAGTCGGAATGGACCCCGAAAACGATCTGATCCCGGATCATGGAATCAACAGTTGAGTTATAATTACATGACTGCGCGAAGATGGGTCAAAAAGGACTGAAAAGGTTCATCCTTACCCTGAAGCCTCTGTTGGAAGATATACCGTTCAAAACTCTCATTCACCTCGACTATGCAGTGGCTGTCAAATTTCAGCAGAACTGTCTTGAACTTAGTCTTATCTTCGCCATCGGCAAACGTGAGCGAGTTAAGTAATGGGTTAAGAGACATTGCAATTAGTTGTCTCATTTCTGTTAAGTATCCATTAATTGACACTGATATGTAAAGGGGCTTCAGGTGGCCTCTGTCAGGTGGTGTGTTGTTAAGAGTTTTGTGCAGAGGCTGTGGAAGTGAAATAAATGGTGTTTGGTGAAAAGGAACACGAACTTTAGACTCTTCATTTCACAGCAACTAAAACGTCTAACAAGTTAAAGATGTGGATGGCGTGATCCCCCGCAGTCGACAGGAACAGCGCGATCTTCCTGGCATCTGATGCTGCCTCGAGGTCGGATATACAGGAGGAACTTCTGTTTGAAGACCTTACAGTTGGCGCCGAGGTTACCGGAGATCCAGAGTTGCGGAGGGGGCTGGATCTTTTCCATGCCGCTGAATTAATCTATTAATCTAAACTGATAACCTGTGTCTGGCTTGACCAAATTGGCTCTCTGTCACATGGAGCGGTGCGCACTGCACTGTGCACCCTGACTATCTCTGTAGCTGTATCCAGTGAGAAGAGGCCGAGTCTTGATGCCTCGTGTGTTTTATAGTGGTGGTGACCCCTGCAGTGTCCTGGTTAGTGATTGGTTGTTCTGTGTCCTGTGTGTTTATTGGTTATTCTGTGTGTCAGTCACTGCCTGCCTGTATCTCATTATATACAAGTGGATATTGTGACACACCCCTCGCCGCTCTCCCCCAATACATTGATCGCCCTCCTCTTGAGATCCCCAGACCTTCACTACCCTCCTCACCCTGGGACCCCTCACACTTAACCTGTCCTGTAGCTCTGGCACTTAGGCTCACGCAGGTTGGTGTCGTTCTTTCTGTCCGTGTAATCGCTTTCACTGCAGGTACTGGAGAGCTGTCAGCCAATCAGATTGGCTGGTGGCTTGCTAAGATGGGGCTTCGTCCTGAGTGAAGGCAGAATTCCCGCCTCGAGCCAAACAACCCTCATTGGAGCATAAATTAGCTGCGGAGCAGTTGGAGTTGGCAGGTTGTACTGCCCGCCGACTCTGAGGGTGGCAGGAGGCGAAAACCTACAATCCAAAAAATTCCATCCGTAACTTTATTTTATATCAGTATCGCTCCGGAGGTTTATTTATAGTTGATACTAGGTGGATGGAATAAGGATAAAGTTGGTGCGTAGGAGACATGGGTTGGCACTAAGTTGTCATGGTTTCTATAAAGGGCCATGGGGATGAGTGGGAAGTATGGATTGCCAAAGAAGATTTATGGGGTCCTTGGGAGTGGATTGAAGGGCATAGACAATATGAGGGACCAAAGGGTGTGCGTAGTGGGCATGAATTGATATGGGGGTATGAGGTGGTAGGGGTTAGCAAGGATGGGGTATGGGGATTGTTGGGGTAAGGGAGGGCAAGGGGTTCGGACTTTATTTTTGTTAACTTTAAAAAAATAAATTCAATAAAGTGCCGGTGCACAGAGTCAGGCCTTGCGCGCAGCCCACCTTAACATCCGGCAGCCTCCACACTCATTCAGGGAGGATTGTCTGCCCAACTTCTAATTCAGTCCACCCCCCCCCAGATCCCCTTTTACCTGAATGAAAATATGACCTTCCCGGATCAAGTTCTAAGGAAGTGTCCCCTGTTTGTGATCTTGTCTCAGGAGCAAAAGTTATGGGTCCAAGAGTACCATGGACAGTTTTGGTCCTCTTACTTAAGGATAGTCATATATTAAAAGCAGTTCAAAGAAAGTTCACCAGGCTGATTCCTGGGATGAATGTTAAGAGGAAACATTGAGCAGGTTAGGCCTACACACAGTGAAGTTAAGAAGAATGAAAGGTGATCTCACTGAAACAGAAGATTGTGAGGGCCGATACAGTGTAGATACACAGAGGTTGTTTTGAGAATTTGGGGGGAAAAAATTAAATATAAAGGATCTCTATATTTAATTTTTTCCCCCAAATTCTAGAAGCAGCCCATTTAAGACGGCAATGAGGAGGAATTTCTTTTCTACAGTGTAGTTTGGAATTGACTGAAGAAATGACTTCGATTTTTGATTGTCAAGGGTTATGGGCCACGTGTGAAAGTGGAGTTAAGGACACAATCAGATCAGCCATGATCAATGGGCCAAATGTTCTACCTCTGCATCTATTCTTTATGATTTCTTGCAACAGCAAATGAGGGGCTAGGAATTCTGCGCAAGTAACTCAACTTCTGTCTCCCCAAATCTTACCCACCATCTACAAGGTACACGTCAGGAATGTGGTGGAATACTCTTCACTTGCCTGAATTAGTGAAGGTCCAAACTACTCAAGAAGCTAGACACCATTCAAAACAAAGTAGCCCCCTTGACTGACACTATATCTACTACCTAAAACATTCTCCCTCTCCACCATTGAAATACAGTGGCAGCAGTATGTACCATCAACAAGATGCACTGCGACTTCCGGTGGCGGCCATGGAGTAGGAGGTCGCACATTTGGGAGCTCCTGCTTATGACGGAACTTTTTTACGTTTTCTCCCGATTTTTTCGGAATTTTATTGGAATAATCGGTGGAGTGTGAGACGGGGAGAAATTCCTCACCATTATATGGAACAGTGGACTAGAAGTGGTCTTACAAGGAGACATAGTCGAGCAAGGAAGGCGTGTGCAGAACCGACAGCACAGGAAAGCATGGCGGAGGCGCAGGATCCTGGTGCGGTGGCACAGTGGCCGACGGTACAGCTAGTGAAGTTCTTTGAGGAGAGCTTCGCCAAGCTAAAGAAGGACATGCTAGACCCAATCAAGGCATCGATTGACCGGGTGGAACAGGGGCTAGATGCCCACGGACGGGCATTCCAGAAGGTAGAGGACAAGGTTGCACTTGAGGTACCAGTGGGAGGTCATTTGGGAATAGCACGAGGACTATCTTAATCGCGTTGGAGGCCGAGGTGGGGCTGATGAAGGACCACCAAAAAAGGCTGCAGGAGAAGGTGGAGGATTTGGAGAACAGGTCCAGGAGACAGAACCTGAGGATCGTGGGCCTCCTGGAGGGCAATGAGGGATTGGACGCGAGGGCATATGTGGCAAGTATGCTGAAAAGGTTGATGGGAGAGGGGACGTTTACTCGACCCTTGGAGGTGGATAGAGCGCATAGAGCACTTGCAAGGAAGCCATGAGCGAACAAACCGGCGAGGGCGATGGTGGTGCAGATGCACCGGTTCCTGGACAAGGAACAGATTTTGCGGTGGGCCAAGCAGATACGGAGTTGCAAGTGGGAGAACTGTGAGTTGCGCATCTACCAGGACCTGGGCGCGGAACTGGCCAAAAGGAGTGCCAGATTTAATAGGGCAAAATCGGCCCTCTTCAAGAAGGGGGTGAAGTTCGGGATGTTATATCCAGCCCGTCTATGGGTCACATTTGAGGGCCAGGAACTTTACTTTGAATCGCCGGACGAAGTGATGAACTTTATCAAGGACAAAAGGCTGGCAAGGGTCTAAGTACACTGAACCTTGGTGGAGGGCATTGCGGGGTCGATTTGGTTTAAAGTTATTTATGTGATGTTCTGGATATGCAGTGCTCTCTGCGACAAGGGATTATTCTTGTGTTTTGCCCCTTCCTTTTTCTTTGGTTTTCGTTTTGTTAAGATATTTGAGCAGTTGCTCAGAAATGTAATTTAACTCTGTTCCGGTGGGTGATGGGTGAAGGGATTCTTTCTATTGTTTGTTTACTGGGGACTGTGATGCTCTGAATATGTATGTCTGAGCGGGAGGAGGAGGGAGAACAATAGGGAGATAGGATGTCTGGCACCATGGGCGGGAGCTACCAGGCTAGCTAGATGAGCTAGTTCACGGAAGCACAGTGGAGGGGCGAGCAGGTGATAAGCTTGTTGTGGGGGGGGGGGGGCGACGGGCGACTCAGTTGATCACTTAGAACGTCAGAGGACTAAATGAGTCAGTTTAGAGGGCTCGCGTGTTCGCACATCTGAGGGCACTGAAGGCGGACGTGGCAATGTACAAGAGACACACCTGAAGGTCATAGACCAGACCAGACTGAGGAAGGGGTGGGACAGCCAGGTATTTCATTCAGGGTTGGACTCTAAGACCAGGGAGGTCGCGATCCTGATCAACAAACGGGTGGCATTTGAGGCAGGGATAATTGTGTCGGACGCCGGGGGAGGGGCAGGTACATCACGGTGAGTGGGAAGCTTGAGGGGATGCGAGTGGTACTTGTGAATATAGTGAGATAGGGAGAGTAAAGGACAGAAGTGGGTACGCGGTCTTGGACCCAGTAGGGGTGAATGGGGTGTTTAAGGAGTTTTATAGCAAGCTATACGAGTCGGAACCCCCAGCTAGGTTGGAGGGGATAAGGTAGTACCTGGGTCAGTTGAAGTTCCCGAAAGGGTAGGAAGGACTGGTGGAAGGGTTGGGGACCCCAAATGAAATTGAGGAAATAATGGAGGGGCTGGAGGCCATGCAGTCGGCTAAGGCCCCGGGACCGGACGGCTACCCAGTGGAATTTTACAAGAAGTTCTCGGAGATGTTGGGCCCGCTGCTGGGGAGGGCATTTAATGAGGCAAGGGAGCGGGGTGTCCTTCCCCCAACAATGTCGCAGACCTCGATCTCACTGATTCTGAAGCGTGAAAAGGACCCTGAGCTATGCAGGTCATACAGGCCAATCTCCCTATTGAATGTGGACGACAAACTGCTGGCTAAAATATTGGCCACAAGGATAGAGGATTGTGTTCCGGAGGTAATAGGGGAAGACCAGACGGGGTTTATGAAGGGCAGGCAAGTTGATCTCTCTGCCATGAAAAGACTATCTCTTGATCATTTAGTGAATTCTGAATTATAAATGTTCTCAGTAGTGAATGTAAACCTAATGTGCTTCTGTTAAAAGGTGTTTCTTTTGTTTTCTGGATGTTGTTTGCGAAGTTATTAAGGATTACTTCGTGTTGTATCCTTTGGGGGTTGTATTTGAATTGATGGTTGCTAAGATGTTCACTGCATGTTTTAAAAAGGTTGACTTGAGTTCTTAGAATAAACATTATTTTGTTTTTAAAAATACTTTTCCATTTCTGCTCTACCACATCTGTAGAGTGAGCCGTGTGCTCCCCATACCACAATCTAGTAAAAGTTGTGGGTCAGGTGAACTCCATGAGACACTTTGGGGTTCTCTAAACACTGGCCCATAACAAATTGGGGGCTCGTCCGGGATAAAAGTCTATCTATTGGATTGGCTGACTGAACTTAAAGACAGTGAGGGGTGAGCATATTGTGGTTGCTTTTCAGGTGTGGTATTCTCGTTTAAGTGGGGAGTATGTTATGGACATAGTACAGCACAGAACAGGCCCTTCGGCCCTCAATGTTGTGCCGAGCATTGTCCGGAACCAAGATCAAGCTATCCCACACCCTGTCATTCTGGTGTGCTCCATGTGCCTATCCAATAACAGCTTGAAAGTTCCTAAAATGTCCGACTCCACTATCACAGCAGGCAGTCCATTCCACACCCTAACCACTCTCTGAGTAAAGAACCTACCTCGGACATCCCTCCTATATCTCCCACCCTGAATCTTATAGTTATGCCCCCTTGTAACAGCTACATCCACCCGAGGAAATAGTCTCTGACCGTCCACTCTATCTATCCTCCTCATTATCTTATAAACCTCTATTAAGTCGTCTCTCATCCTCCTCCGTTCCAAAGAGAAAAGCCCTACCTCCCTCAACCTTTCCTCATAAGACCTATCCTGCAATCCAGGCAGCCTGGTAAATCTCCTTTGCACCCTTTCCAATGCTGCCACATCCTTCCCATAATGAGGTGACCAGAACTGCACACAATACTCCAAATGTGCTCTCACCAGGGCCATGTATAGTTGCAGCATAACCCCGCGGCTCTTAAACTTAAACCCCCTGTTAATAAACGCTAACACACTATAAACCTTCTTCACGGCTCTATCCACTTGAGTGCCAACCTTCAGAGGTCTGTGGACATGAATCCCAAGATCTCTCTGTTCCTCCACATTTCTCAGAACCCTGCCGTTGACCCTGTAATCCGCATTCAAATTTTTTCTACCAAAATGAATCACCTCGCACTTATCAGGGTTAAACTCCATCTGCCATTTTTCCGCCCAGCTCTGCATTCTATCAATGTCTCTTTGCAGCCGACAACAGCCTTCCACCTCATCCACTACTCCATCAATCTTGGTGTCATCAGCAAATATACTGACCCACCCTTCAGTCCCCTCCTCCAAGTCATTGATAAAAATCACAAATAGCAGAGGACCCAGCACTGATCCCTGTGGTACACCGCTGGTAACTGGTCTCCAGTCTGAAAATTTTCCATCCACCACCACCCTCTGTCTTCTCTGTGATAGCTAGTTACTTATCCAATTGGCCAAATTTCCCTCTATCCCACACCTCCTTACTTTCTTCATGAGCCGACCATGGGGAACCTTATCAAACGCCTTACTAAAATCCATGTATACGACATCAACTGCTCTATCTTCATCTACACACTTAGTTACCTCCTCAAAGAATTCAATCAAATTTGTGACGCAAGACTTACCCTTCACGAATCCGTGTTGACTACCCGGATTAAGCTGCATCTTTCCAAATGTTCATAAATCCTATCCTTCAGGACCTTTTCCATTATCTTCCCGACCACCTAAGAAAGACTAACTGGCCTATAATTACCAGGTTCATTCCTATTCCCTTTCTTGAACAGAGGAACAACATTCACCACTCCCCAGTCCTCTGGCACTATCCCCGTGGACAGTGGGGACCCAAAGATCAAAGCCAAAGGCTCTGCAATCTCATCCCTTGCCTCCCAAAGAATCCTTGGGTATATCCCATCTGGCCCAGGGGACTTGTCGACCCTCAGGTTTTTCAAAATTGCTAATACATCCTTCCTCAGAACATCTACTTCCTCCAGCCTACCCGCCTGAATCACACTCTCATTCTCAAAAACATGGCCCCTCTCCTTTGTGAACACTGAAGAAAAGTATTCATTCAACGCCTCTCCTATTTCTTCTGACTCCATGCACAAGTTTCCACTACTGTCCTTGACTGGCCCTACACTCACCCTGGTCATTCTTTTATTTCTCACACAAGAGTAAAAAGCCTTGGGGTTTTCCTTGACCCGACCCGCCAAAGACTTCTCAAGCGACCCTACTGAACCTTGTTTTCTCATCCTGACATACGTTTCCTTTTTCCTCTTGACAAGAGAAAGGGGCAGCACGGTAGCATGGTGGTTAGCACAATTGCTTCACAGCTCCAGGGTCCCAGGTTCGATTCCCCGCTGGGTCACTGTCTGTGCGGAGTTTGCACGTTCTCCCCGTGTCTGCGTGGGTTTCCTCCGGGTGCTCCGGTTTCCTCCCAGTCCAAAGCTGTGCAGGTTAGGTGGATTGGCCATGCTAAATTGTCCTTAGTGTCCAAAATTGCCCTTAGTGCTGGGTGGGGTTACTGGGTTATGGGGATAGAGTAGAGGTGTGAACTTGGGTAGGGTGCTCTTTCCAAGAGCCGGTGCAGTCTCGGTGGGCCGAATGGCCTCCTTCTGCACTGTAAATTCTATGTAAGACATTCAACCTCTTTTGTGAACCATGGTTCCTTCATACGGCCATTTCCTCTCTGCCTGACAGGGACATGCCTACCAAGGACACGAATAATTTATTCCTTGAACAATCTCCACTTTTCATTTGTGCCTTTCCCTGACAGTTTCTGTTCCCATCTTATGCTCCCTAATTCTTGCCTAATTGCATCATAATTACCCCTCCCCAATTATAAACCTTACCCTGCCGTATGGCCCTATCCCTCTCCATTGCAATAGTGAAAGACACCGAATTGTGGTCACTATCTCCAAAGTGCTCTCCCACAAACAAATCTAATACTTGGCCCGGTTCATTACCCAGTACCCAATCCAATGTGGCCCCCCTCTTGTCGGCCTATCCACATATTGTGTCAGGAAACCCTCCTGCACACACTGTACAAAAACTGCCCCATCCGAACTGTTCGACCTATAGAGGTTCCAATCAATATTTGGAAAGTTAAAGTCACCTATGACAACTAACCCGAGACCTCCACACCTATCCATAATCTGTTTTGCAATTTCTTCCTCCACATCTCTATTACTATTTGGGGGCCTATAGAAAACTCCTAACAATGTAACCACTCCTTTCCTATTTCTAACTTCGGCCCATATTACCTCAGTAGGCAGATCCCCTTCAAACTGCCTTTCTGCAGCCGTTAAACTATCCTTGATTAACAATGCTATTCCTCCACCTCTTTTACCACCTTCCCTACTCTGACTGAAACATCTATACCCCGGAACTTCCAACAACCATTCCTGTCCCTGTTCTTTTTTTTAATAAATATTTTATTGAAAAATTTTGGTCAACCAACACAGTACATTGTGCATCCTTTACACAATATTATAACAACACAAATAACAATGACCTATTTTATAAACAAAAAATGAATAAATAATAAATAACAAAAATGAAAACTAACCCTAATTGGCAACTGCCTTATCACAAGTAACACTCTACAAAAATATAATTTAACAGTCCAATATATAATTATCTGTCGCAACGACCTATACATATTATACAGTATATATTAACAACCCCGAGAGTCCTCCTCCCCCACCCGATCCTGGGCTGCTGCTGCGGCCTTCTTTTTTCCATTCCATCTATCTTTCTGCGAGGTATTCGACGAACGGTTGCCACCGCCTGGTGAACCCTTGAGCCGACCCCCTTAGAACGAACTTAATCAGCTCTAGCTTTATAAACCCTGCCATGTCATTTATCCAGGTCTCCACCCCCGGGGGCTTGGCTTCTTTCCACATTAGCAATATCCTGCGCCGGGCTACTAGGGACGCAAAGGCCAAAACATCGGCCTCTCTCGCCTCCTGCATTCCCGGCTCTTGTGCAACCCCAAATATAGCCAACCCCCAGCTTGGTTCGACCCGGACCCCCACTACTTTTGAAAGCACCTTTGTCACCCCCATCCAAAACCCCTGTAATGCCGGGCATGACCAAAACATATGGGTATGATTCGCTGGGCTTCTCGAGCACCTCGCACACCTATCCTCCACCCCAAAAAATTTACTGAGCCGTGCTCCAGTCATATGCGCCCTGTGTAATACCTTAAACTGAATCAGGCTTAGCCTGGCACACGAGGACGACGAGTTTACCCTGCTTAGGGCATCTGCCCACAGCCCCTCCTCGATCTCCTCCCCCAGCTCTTCTTCCCATTTCCCTTTTAGTTCATCTACCATAGTCTCCCCTTCGTCCCTCATTTCCCTATATATATATCTGACACCTTACCATCCCCCACCCATGTCTTTGAGATCACTCTGTCCTGCACCTCTTGTGTCGGGAGCTGCGGGAATTCCCTCACCTGTTGCCTCGCAAAAGCCCTCAGTTGCATATACCTGAATGCATTCCCTTGGGGCAACCCGTATTTCTCGGTCAGCGCTCCCAGACTCGCGAACTTCCCATCCACAAACAGATCTTTCAGTTGCGTTATTCCTGCTCTTTGCCACATTCCATATCCCCCATCCATTCCCCCCGGGGCAAACCTATGGTTGTTTCTTATCGGGGACCCCCCCAAGGCTCCAGTCTTTCCCCTATGACGTCTCCACTGTCCCCAAATCTTCAGTGTAGCCACCACCACCGGGCTTGTGGTGTAGTTCCTCGGTGAGAACGGCAATGGGGCTGTCACCATAGCCTGTAGGCTAGTCCACTTACAGGACGCCCTCTCTAATCTCTTCCACGCCGCTCCCTCCTCCTCTCCCATCCACTTACTCACCATTGAAATATTAGCGGCCCAATAATACTCACTTAGGCTCAGTAGTGCCAGCACCCCCCTATCCCTGCTACGCTGTAAGAATCCCTTCCTCACTCTCGGAGTCTTCCCGGCCCACACAAAACCCATGATGCTCTTTTCAATCCTTTTAAAAAAAGCCTTCGTGATCACCACCGGGAGGCACTGAAACACAAAGAGGAATCTCGGGAGGACCACCATCTTAACCGCCTGCACCCTCCCTGCCAGTGACAGGGATACCATATCCCATCTCTTGAAATCCTCCTCCATTTGTTCCACCAACCACGTTAAATTTAACCTATGCAATGTGCCCCAATTCTTGGCTATCTGGATCCCCAGGTAACGAAAGTCCCTTGTTACCTTCCTCAACGGTAGGTCCTCTATTTCTCTACTCTGCTCCCCTGGATGCACCACAAACAACTCACTTTTCCCCATGTTCAATTTATACCCTGAAAAATCCCCAAACTCTCCAAGTATCCGCATTATTTCTGGCATCCCCTCCGCCGGGTCTGCCACGTATAGTAGCAAATCGTCCGCATACAAAGATATCCGGTGTTCTTCTCCTCCTCTAAGTACTCCCCTCCACTTCTTGGAACCCCTCAACGCTATCGCCAGGGGCTCAATCGCCAGTGCAAACAATAATGGGGACAGAGGGCATCCCTGCCTTGTCCTTCTATGGAGCCGAAAATATGCAGATCCCCGTCCATTCGTGACCACGCTCGCCATCGGGGCCCTATACAACAGCTGCACCCATCTAACATACCCCTCTCCAAAACCAAATCTCCTCAACACCTCCCACAAATAATCCCACTCCACTCTATCAAATGCTTTCTCGGCATCCATCGCCACTACTATCTCCGTTTCCCCCTCTGGTGGGGCCATCATCATTACCCCTAACAGCCTCCGTATATTCGTGTTCAGCTGTCTCCCCTTCACGAACCCAGATTGGTCCTCGTGGACTACCCCCAGGACACATTCCTCTATTCTCATTGCCATTACCTTGGCCAGGATCTTGGCATCTACATTTAGGAGGGAAATAGGTCTATAGGACCCGCATTGTAGCGGGTCCTTTTCCTTCTTTAAGAGAAGCGATATCGTTGCTTCAGACATAGTCGGGGGCAGTTGTCCCCTTTCCTTTGCCTCATTAAAGGTCCTCGTCAATACCGGGGCGAGCAAGTCCACATATTTTCTATAGAATTCGACTGGGAATCCATCCGGTCCTGGGGCCTTTCCCGCCTGCATGCTCCTAATTCCTTTCACCACTTCTTCTACCTCGATCTGTGCTCCCAGTCCCACCCTTTCCTGCTCTTCCACCTTGGGAAATTCCAGCCGATCCAAGAAGCCCATCATTCTCTCCCTCCCATCCGGGGGTTGAGCTTCATATAATTTTTTATAAAATGTCTTGAACACTCCATTCACTCTCTCCGCTCCCCGCTCCATCTCTCCTTCCTCATCCCTCACTCCCCCTATTTCCCTCGCTGCTCCCCTTTTCCTCAATTGGTGTGCCAGCAACCTGCTTGCCTTCTCCCCATATTCGTACTGTACACCCTGTGCCTTCCTCCATTGTGCCTCTGCAGTGCCCGTAGTCAGCAAGTCAAATTCTACATGTAGCCTTTGCCTTTCCCTGTACAGTCCCTCCTCCGGTGCTTCTGCATATTGTCTGTCCACCCTCAAAAGTACTTGCAGCAACCGCTCCCGTTCCTTACTCTCCTGCTTCCCTTTATGTGCCCTTATTGATATCAGTTCCCCTCTAACCACCGCCTTCAGCGCCTCCCAGACCACTCCCACCTGGACCTCCCCATTATCATTGAGTTCCAAGTACTTTTCAATGCACCCCCTCACCCTTAGACACACCCCCTCATCTGCCATTAGTCCCATGTCCATTCTCCAGGGTGGGCGCCCTCCTGTTTCCTCCCCTATCTCCAAGTCTACCCAGTGTGGAGCGTGATCCGAAATGGCTATAGCCGTATACTCCGTTCCCCTCACCTTCGGGATCAACGCCCTTCCCAGCACAAAAAAGTCTATTCGCGAGTAGACTTTATGGACATAGGAGAAAAACGAGAACTCCTTACTCCTAGGTCTGCTAAATCTCCACGGGTCTACACCTCCCATCTGCTCCATAAAATCTTTAAGTACCTTGGCTGCTGCCGGCCTCCTTCCAGTCCTGGACTTCGACCTATCCAGCCCTGGTTCCAACACCGTATTAAAATCTCCCCCCATTATCAGCTTTCCCATCTCTAGGTCCGGAATGCGTCCTAGCATCCGCCTCATAAAACTGGCATCATCCCAGTTCGGGGCATATACGTTTACCAAAACCACCGTCTCCCCCTGTAGTTTGCCACTCACCATCACGTATCTGCCCCCGTTATCCGCCACTATAGTCTTTGCCTCGAACATTACCCGCTTCCCCACTAATATAGCCACCCCCCTGTTTTTCGCATCTAGCCCCGAATGGAACACCTGCCCCACCCATCCTTTGCGTAGCCTAACCTGGTCTATCAGTTTCAGGTGCGTTTCCTGTAACATAACCACATCTGCCTTAAGTTTCTTAAGGTGTGCGAGTACCCGTGCCCTCTTTATCGGCCCGTTCAGCCCTCTCACGTTCCACGTGATCAGCCGGGTTGGGGGGCTTCCTACCCCCCCCCCTTGTCGATTAGCCATCCCCTTTTTCCAGCTCCTCACCCGGTTCCCACGCAGCTGTATCTCCCCCAGGCGGTGCCCCCCCGCCCAACTCCTCCCATACCAGCTCCCCCCTCTCCCCAGCAGCAGCAACCCAGTAATTCCCCCCTCCCACCCACCCCCGCTAGATCCCCCGCTAGCGTAATTACTCCCCCCATGTTGCTCCCAGAAGTCAGCAAACTCTGGCCGACCTCGGCTTCCCCCCGTGACCTCGGCTCGCACCGTGCGACGCCCCCTCCTTCCTGCTTCTCCATTCCGGCCATGATTATCATAGCGCGGGAACCAAGCCCGCGCTTCTCCCTTGGCCCCGCCCCCAATGGCCAACGCCCCATCTCCTCCACCTCCCCTCCACCCCCATCACCACCTGTGGAAGAGAGAAAAGTTACCACATCGCAGGATTAGTACATAAAACTCCTCTTTCCCCCCTTTTTAACCCTCCTCTTCGCCCCCCACATTCGCCCCACCACTTTGTTCAAATGTTCTTTTTAATAACCCGCTCATTCCAGTTTTTCTTCCCCAATAAAAGTCCACGCTTCATCCGCCGTCTCAAAGTAGTGGTGCCTCCCTCGATATGTGACCCACAGTCTTGCCGGTTGCAGCATTCCAAATTTTATCTTCTTTTTATGAAGCACCGCCTTGGCCCGATTAAAGCTCGCCCTCCTTCTCGCCACCTCCGCACTCCAGTCTTGATAAACGCGGATCACCGCGTTCTCCCATTTACTGCTCCGAGTTTTCTTTGCCCATCTAAGGACCATTTCTCTATCCTTAAAACGGAGGAATCTCACCACTATGGCTCTGGGAATTTCTCCTGCTCTCGGTCCTCGCGCCATCACTCGGTATGCTCCCTCCACCTCCAACGGACCCGCCGGGGCCTCCGCTCCCATTAACGAGTGCAGCATCGTGCTCACATATGCCCCGACGTCCGCTCCCTCCGCACCTTCAGGAAGACCAAGAATCCTCAGGTTGTTCCTCCTTGCGTTGTTCTCCAGTGCCTCCAACCTTTCCACACATTGTTTCTGATGTGCCTCATGCGTCTCCGTCTTCACCACCAGACCCTGTATGTCGTCCTCATTCTCGGCTGCCTTTGCCTTCACGACCCGAAGCTCCCGCTCCTGGGTCTTTTGTTCCTCCTTTAGCCCTTCGATCGCCTGTAGTATCGGGGCCAACAGCTCTTTCTTCCTTTCCTTTTTGAGCTCTTCCACACAGCATTTCAAGAACTCTTGTTGTTCAGGGCCCCATGTTAAACTGCCACCTTCCGACGCCATCTTGGTTTTTGCTAGCCTTCCTTGCCGCTGTTCTAAAGGATCCACTGCAAACCGGCCACTTTCTCCTCCTTTTTCCATCCGTATCCAGGGGGGATTCCCTTCTGGTTTACCGCACAGTGTTTTTAGCCGTCAAAATTGCCGTTGGGGCTCCTATCAAGAGCCCAAAAGTCCGTTTCACCGGGAGCTGCCGAAACGTGCGACTCAGCTGGTCATCGCCGCACCCGGAAGTCCTCCTGTCCCTGTTCTAACCACTTCTCCGTAATGGCTACAACATCGTAGTCCCAAGTACCAATCCACACTCCAAGTTCACCTACCTTATTCCGGATGCTCCTTGCATTGAAGTAGACACTTCAATCCACCTTTCTGTCTGCCGGTACACTCCTGCCTTGATACCCTCCTCAGTATCTCACTACTCTCGATACTGGCTTCTGGAACACAGCTCGTTTTCCCAGTCCTCTGACAAGTTATTTTAAACCCTGAGGCTCTGAAGTTTTTGGGGGTGGAGACGGTCACACGCAGTACCTTACGGACAGAGACTAAAAGCAGACTGTTAGATTTGGCAAAAACATTGCAGTTAACATTACCTAACAAAATGTGAAAAGATGAGGTCATATGGCGGTAGCTAAGCATTTAAAGTTGCCTGAGATATAGTTTGACTCATTGGAAATGGCAAAAATTCAGTTACAAATTAAACAAATGGAACATGAGAAAGAATTAAAGCAGCTTGAATACGAAAGATAGAGAGAGGAAAAAGAGCGAAGAAAGGAAAACAGAAAGAATACCCCTAGCAGAACAAAAAGAAAGAGAAATGGAGATACAGATCAGGGTAAAAGATAAAGAGAGGGAGTTTGAACTTCAGAAAATGGCCATGAAACATGACAGTCAGTTAAAATTGGCAGACGTAAAGGGAAACGTACAGTTGGATGACAGTGTTGAGGATAGTGAGAAAGAGCGTCAATATCCAAGGCTTGGTGGGAATCTATTTAAATATGTCCAAGCATTGCCAAGGTTTGACGAGAAGGAGGTAGAAGCCTTTATCATTTCATTTGGGTAGGTAGCTAAATAAATGAAATGGCCACAGGACATGTGGGTATGACTGATTCAAACAAAGCTGGTAGGTAGTGAAGCGTTTGCATCACTACCGGAGGAGGTATCTGGGACGTATGAGGAGGTGAAAAAAATCCATCTTAGGTGCATATGAACTAGAGCCTGAAGCCTACAGACAAAGGTTTAGAAATTTAAGGAAAGAATTTGGTCAAACATACATGGAGTGTGAAAGGATCAAACAGAGTAATTTTGATAGGTGTATAAGGGCTTTGAAAATAGACCAAACTTATGAAGCTCTCAGAGAAATTATACTTTGGAGGAGTTTAAAAATTCAATTCCTGATGTAGTGAGAACTCATGTGGAAGAACAGAGGGTTAAAACTGCGAGATTAGCAGCAGAAATGGCAGATGATTATGAATTAGTTCATAAATCAAAGTTTGGTTTCCAACATCAGTTTCAGCCTGAGGGATCGAAACTGGGGACATGAGAAATACTCAAGTGGTAAAAGTAAAGGTGATCTGATGGGAGATAATAAGGAGCGTGTACCTCAGATTAAAAAAGAAATCCAGGAGGGTGGAAAAGAAATGAAAAGTTTTAAATATTTTCACTGTAATAAACTAGGCCATGTAAAGTCACAGTGTTGGTGGTCGAAGAAAAGCACTGGGAAGGCTGATGTGGTAAAACAGGATAAGACAGTGGGGTTTGTTAAAGTGGTAAAGGAAAGCCCAAGTGAAGCGAAGGAGGTGCAAAAGATTGTACAGCCTGGTCAAGAGATGATTGATAAGAAGGTGCCAGATTTCTTCAAAGAATTTACTTGTGTGGGTAAAGTTTACTCATGTGCATCAGGAGGAGCAGGTAAAGAAGTCACAATTTTAAGAAATACGTGAGCTAGTCAATCTTTAATGGTAAGAGATGAGGAATTATGTAGTTTGGGAAGAATGTTGCCAGAAAAGGTGGTGATATGTGGAATTCAGGGGAGAGGAGTAGTGTTCCATTATATAAGGCAAGGTTGGAAAGTCCAGTGAAGAGTGGTGAGGTGTTAGTAGGAGTAATAGAGAAACTATCGTGTCCAGGAATACAGTTTATGTTGGGTAATGATATAGCTGGATCGCAGATGGGAGTGATGCCCACTTTGGTTGATAAGCCAGTGGAAAATATGACAACTGAAGTGTTAAGGACGAATATCCTGGGATTTTTCTGGATTGTGTAGTAACAAGGTCGCAAAGTCACAGGTTAAGACAAGAGGAGAAATCAAAGAGTGAAGATGAAATTGAAGTGCAATTATCAGAAACGATTTTTGATCAGATGGTTGAAAAAGAACAAGAACAGGTGGAGGATGAGGCGGATATTTTTAGTTCAGGAAAATTGGTTGAGTTACAACAAAAAGATATAGAAATAAAACGGATGTATCAGAAAACATGCATGGAAGAGTAATTTGAGTGTATACCAGAGTGTTATAACCTTAAAAGTGATGCCTTGATGAGAAAATGGAGACCTTTACATATGCAGGCGGATGAAAAGTGGGCAGAGGTTAATCAAGTAGTATTGCCGGTAGGGTATAGAAAGGAGGTGTTGCGAGTTGCACATGAGGTACCAGTGGGAGGTCATTTGGGAATAAGGAAAACTCAAGCTAAAATACAAAAACATTTTTATTGGCCTGGACTACATAAAGATGTAGTTAAATTTTGTCAATCATGTCACACATGTCAATTGATAGGGAAACCTCAAGCAGTGATAAAACCAGCACCCTTAATACCCATTCCAGCATTTGAGGAACCTTTAACAAGGGTCCTAATTGATTGCGTAGGACCGCTTCCTAAAACAAAAAGTGGGAATCAATATCATTTGACTGTAATGGATGCGTCTACTAGGTTTCCAGAGGCCATCCAGTATGTAATATTACAGCTAAAAAGATTGTGGAGGAGTTACTTAAATTCTTTACTAGGTATGGACTACCCACAGAAATACAATCGGATCAAGGATCAAATTTTACCTCAAGGTTATTCAAAGAAGTTACGGATAGTTTAGGAATAAAACAATTTAATTCAACTGCGTACCATCCAGAATCGCAGGGTGCGTTAGAAAGGTGGCATCAGACATTAAATACAATGTTGAGGGCTTATTGTCAAGATTATCCAGAGGATTGGAATAAAGGAATTCCATTCGTACTGTTTGCAATTAGGGATGCACCTAATGAATCAACCAAATTGATTTCGACTTCCAGCGGCGGATGGGGAGCGGTCGCACGTAGAGGAGCTCCGGAGGGGGGGGAACATAGTTGCGTCCCGTTCCCCCCACGAAGAATGTGCGTGAGCTTGGCCGACTGGGCCCCCGCACGGCGGGAGAGAAAGAAGAGGAGCGACCCGGACTCCAAGGCGGAGCGGTGCCAGAGACCCGGGCGCTCAGAAACGAAGCGACCGGCAGCAGAAGCACGAGGGGAGAGCTCCCCCGGGGAGAAGGAGAGGAGGCCGCAAGGGACTGGAGCGGTAAGCCGCGGCCCGGGGGGAGGAAAGGTACACGGGAGGAGCCGGAGACCAGGAAGCGGCCGGAGAGAGTCGCGACCACCCCCCCCCCCCCCCCACCGGAAACGGCACAGCAGAGCGCGGGCCTGCGAGCCGGCCCGACCGACCGACCGATCCCCCCCACCGCACAGCAAAACGTAGGCAGCAGCGGGGCACGGGACAACACCGCGGGGCAGCGAAACGCGGAGAAGGAGGAGCGGCGGCCTGAGCCAATGCGGGGTCCGAGCCAGCAACGAGGCCCGACCCCCCCCCCCCCCCCACCACCACGAAGCAGGCAGCGGCAGAACAAAGGGGGACTCCCGGCCCGATGAGAAGCCTTTCTCTCTCTCTCCCTGGTTCCAGGGTGAGTGAGGAGGAGAGAAAAGAAAACGAGAACTCCCTCTTTATTTTTTGGGGTGGGGGGAGGGAAGAGAAAAACACAAAACAAAAGAAAGACTTAGAAAAAGAAAACTGTTAAAGGGACAGAACACTCCCTCGCTCCTTCCACGCTTCTCAAAAAAGAAAACCAAACTTACCTGAAAAGAGTCTCTTCAGAAGTACTAGTTAACGTGTACGCGCCCAACTGGGACAACCTGAGCTTCATCAAGAAGACCATGGCAGAAATCCCTGACATAGCGACGCACCTCAATGGGGTAGAGAAAAAGAGGGGAAGGAAGGGAAAAAAAAGAGGAGGAAGAAAAAGGGGATAAAAATAAAAAAGGGGGGAGGGAAATGCCAGAAGGGAGCCAAAGCAGAGGGAGAAAAGGCACCAAAAGCAAACGGGGCAATACACGAGCCAACTCAGACGAGCTAATTGGCGCACGAAGTGGAGGAATGGAAGTCTCGCCGCAACAAAATGAACTGGGCAGACAGGAGCCTTTCCCCCCAGAATTTTCCCAGAGGGGAATTGGAAAGCAGCTTTTGATGAGGCGCCTGAAAAGTGGGAGCCCTGGAGGGCAGGGGCGCATCCACAAGGTGAATATGGTTAACCCACAGGAGCGAGGGGACAGATACCCCCTACCAGGATAGTCACCTGGACCGCAAGGGGACTCAACGTCCCAGTGAAAAGATCCAGAGTCCTCAACCACCTAAGAAACATGAAGGCAGACATAATCTTCCTCCAAGAGACGCACCTGAGAGAGCAGGACCGACTGCGGGTAAGAAAGGGCTGGGCGGGACAGACCTACCATTCCTGTTATGGGACGAGGGCCAGGGGGGTGGCAATGCTGGTCAGCAAATGGACGATGTTTAGGGCGACAAAGACAGTTACGGACCCAGGGGGACGGTACGTCATGGTTAACGGGACCCTGGATGGGGCACCGGTAGTACTAGTTAACGTGTACGCGCCCAACTGGGACAACCCGAGCTTCATCAAGAAGACCATGGCAGAAATCCCTGACATAGCGACGCACCTCCACGTTCTGGGAAGCGCTAAAAGCCGTACTAAGAGGGGAAATCATCGCTTTCAAAGTGCAAAGAGATTGGGAGGATAGGGCGGCTAGGCAGCAGCTGGCCGGCTCCATACTGGAGGTAGACCATAAATACTTCAAGGCCCCGACCGCAGAGCTCCTGGTGGAGAGGAAAGAGTTACAAAGGAACTTTGATCTGCTCTCCACCAGGAAAGCAGTGCTTCAACTCCGCCAAACACGTGGGACCCTATACGAACACGGCACACCAGCAGCTGAGAAAGCAGGCAGCCACCAGAGAAATTGCACAAATCAGGGATACTAGAGGTGCATTACAAACAGAGCCAGAAAAGATCAACAAGGCATTCAGGGCCTTTTACCAAGGGCTGTACACCTCAGAGCCCCCAATGGGGGAGGCCGGGATGAAACGGTTCCTTGATGGACTGGACATACCAGTCGTGGGGGAGGGCAGAAAACGGGGCCTGGAAGCACCACTAGCACTGGGAGAGATCATGGACAGCATAACCTACATTCAGGCTGGGAAGGCACCTGGACCGGACGGATTCCCGGCGGTCTTTTACAAAACATTTGCGACAGCACTGGCCCCGCACCTGCAAGAGATGTTCACAGACTCGCTGGTCAAGAGCACACTACCACCCACGCTAGCACAGGCCTATCGCAAATTCGCCAATGTACAACCCGCCCCCCCCCCCCATGAAACAATAATAAACACGTACCCGAGCCCCCCCCAGGTTGCTGCTGCTGCTGACCACCTCCTAACGTTCCGCTAGAAAGTCTAGGAACGGTTGCCACCGCCTGAAGAACCCTTGCACAGACCCTCGCAAGGCAAACTTTATCCTCTCCAATTTAATGAACCCTGCCATGGCGCTGATCCAGGCTTCTACGCTTGGGGGCTTCACACCCTTCCACTGTAGCAGAATCCTCCGCTGGGCTACCAGGGACGCAAAGGCCAGAATACCGGCCTCTTTCGCCTCCTGCACTCCTGGCTCGTCCGATACCCCAAATAATGCTAACCCCCACCTCGGCTTGGCCCGGGTGTTCACCACCTCAGACACAGCTGTGTCAAAGGTAGACAGCTTACCTCCAACATCAGGCGCCTGCTGAACGTGATAATGACCCCCTCCGGGGAGAGAACACCAGAGGTGATTGACTCCCTAGACGCAGAAAAGGCCTTCGACAGTCAAATGGAAATACCTCAGAGGTACTGGAGCGGTTCGTGCTTGGAACAGGATTCACCTCCTGGGTAAAACTCCTATACAACGCTCCCATGGCGAGCGTACGGACAAACAACACCAGCTCCCGATACTTCCAGCTGCACAGAGGCACCAGACAAGGATGGCCACTGTCCCCGTTGCTGTTTGCCCTAGTGATCGAGCCACTAGCAATTGCGCTCAGAGCGGCAAAACGCTGGAGGGGGATCTGAAGGGGCGGCAGAGAGCACAGAGTGTCTCACTCTATGCAGATGACCTGCTCCTCTACATCTCGGACCCACAAAGCAGCATAGACGGATGCTAGGATCACAAAGAAGGTCTTACAAAAAACAAAATCAAGGGGAGGGCTAGCTCTCCCAAACCTACAAGTCTACCACTGGGCGGCGATGGCCGTGCGAATAAGGGGATGGATCAAGGAGTCAGAAGCCGAGTGGGAGCGCGCGGAAAAGGCCACCTGTAAGGGGACCTCCCTCCGGGCCCTCGGCATAGCGGCACTCCCATCCCCACCCAAAAAACACTCCAGCAGCCCGGCGGTGATAGCCACCGTCCAGTCCTGGAACCAGCTACGGCAGCAATTTGGCCTGACCAAAATGTCAGACAAAGCTCCCATTTGTAACAACCATAGGTTCACACCAGCACTGACTGACGCCACCTTCAAAAGGTGAGACCTGTACACCCACGGCAGGGTTGCGACACTGGACAAACTGACGGAGAAATTCCAGTTGGCCAGGGGGAACGATCTAAGGTACCTGCAGCTCAGAAACCTCCTACGAAAGGAGACAAGGACTTACCCACAACCACAACGACAGACATTACTGGAAGAGTTACTGGACGCAAGCATATTAGAGAGAGGAAACTGTAGCGACATGTACGACCGACTGGTAGAAGGGGCCGACACCGTACTGGACACAACAAGAAGGAAATGGGAGGAGGACCTGAGGATTGAGATAGGGTGGGGACTCTGGAGCGAAGCACTGCATTGGATCAACTCCACCTCCACCTGCGCAAGGCTCAGCCTGACGTAACTAAAAGTGGTACATAGAGCTCACTAAACAAGAACCCGTATGAGTAGGTTCTTCCCGGAGGTAGAGGATAGATGTGAACGGTGCCAAGGAGGCCTGGCCAACCACGCCCACATGTTCTGGTCCTGCCCCAGACTTGTGGAGTACTGGTCTGCCTTCTTCGAGGCAATGTCCAAAGTGGTGGGGGTGAGGGTGGAGCCATGCCCGAAAGTGGCAGTCTTCGAGGTTTCAGACCAGCGAGATCTATTTCTGGGGTGGAGGGCAGATGCCCTTGCCTTTGCCTCCCTGATCGCCCAACGTAGAATCTGTGATGTGCATCACTGTGGGTACATGGGGGGTTAACGTAAATACATGTAGGCTAGCTATACACTAGAGGGAGCACCAGAGACATTACACACACTCTCAAACAAAGGATCAGTTAGATAGGACACGACCAATGGACATTCACGACACACACACACACACACACACACACACACACACACACACACACGAGGGCATTACACCAACCCATATATAAAGGACACCACACACATGATCTGCCTCTTTCCAGTGGAGACAGTCAGTGAGTACAGACACATGGTTGATTCAATATCACTCCCACCACGTGGATTGCAGCAACTGGTTAGTCAGTCTGGGTAGCTATAGTAGGATTAGCAGTAGTGTCGAACCCGAGTAATAGAAGTGTAAATAGTTTAATAAACGTGTTGAAGTTATCTCCTCGTCTGAACCTTTCTTTGTCAAGTGCACCACAAGGAAGCCGCTTATGCTACACCTAGAGCATAACAAATCATGGTACCAGCAGTGAACTGTTTCAATCCATATAGCCATACCTCAGCGTACAGTGACAACCAGCAACGATACCCAGGCAAGATGTTCGAGATCCAGGTTCCGCAGCAGCTCCAGTGCCACGGCGATCTCCGCAACAACTGGCGGGCATTCCGGCAAAAGTTTGAAATCTTCCTGGTAGCAGCCGACCTACAAGACGTGGCCGATGCTGAAAAGACAGAGTTTCTGCTCACCATCGCCGGTGCCAGAGCAGAAGAAGTCTTTTAAAAATTCAAGTTCTCCAAAGGGCAAAACAGGTGCGACTTCCAGGCAGTCCTGGACAAATTCGGCAAATACTGTGAGGAAAACACACTCCAACCAGCAAGAAAAGGTAAGAGAAGCGCCAGTACTCACCACGAGGCCGAGATCCCGGAGCAGAGAACAATTTTGACCGGCAGCCATCTTTCTAAAGGGACTGCACTTGCGCAGTTGCGCAAGAACATAGAACATAGAAAAATACAGCACAGAACAGGCCCTTCGGCCCACGGTGTTGTGCCGAACCTTTGTCCTAGATTAATCATAGATTATCATTGAATTTACAGTGCAGAAGGAGGCAATTCGGCCCATTGAGTCTGCATCGGCTCTTGGAAAGAGCACCCTACCCAAGGTCAACACCTCCACCCAACACTAAGGGCAATTTTGGACACTAAGGGCAATTTATCATGGCCAATCCACCTAACCTGCACATCTTTAGACTGTGGGAGGAAACCGGAGCACCCGGACACGGGGAGGATGTGCAGACTCCGCACAGACAGTGACCCAAGCCGGAATCGAACCTTGGACCTTGGAGCTGTGAATGCTATCCACAATGCTACCGTGCTGCCCTTAAGAACAAATTAATCTACACTATATCATTCTACCGTAATCCATGTACCTATCCAATAGCTGCTCGAAGGTCCCTAATGTTGTCAATTCAGCTAGTTCCACAGGCAGTGCATTCCATGCCCCCACTACTCTCTGGGTAAAGAACCTACCTCTGACATCCCCCCTTAAAGCCGCGCATGCGCAATCCCGAAAACGACCCCCGGTACAGGAACAACGGTGTGCGCACGCGCAAACGCTTCATATGTATGATGTCAAATGCGTCATGACGTCAGAGGCCCCGGACCACGCCCATTTAAAGGGGAAACATCCCAAATCAAACAAAAAATCTTTTAAAGCCGTAAAACAACCTTCTTTCACCTGGAATGACAGCACAATGCCTCAAATTGAACCAGGAAATGAAATTAACCTCCGGAGAACCCTGCAACAAGCAGTTACCTACTCCCAAACCGATGATTCCGACCTTGAATACTTCAAAACCTACCTTTACATTTTCTCTGGACCTCGTGAGCCCAATGCCACCTCCGACGCAAACAGTGATGATATGGTCCTAGAAGACTACGACTCGGACAAAGGTTTTTTCATTAGAAATGGCGACCCCTGTACTGAATCCGACGCAGACACGGATTCATTCTTCGCATTTGAGGATCTTCAGCCCAGCATCTACGACATCCCAACTCATGAGTGCAGGATTATGCTGCGGCCTGAAACCAAGAGACAGAGAGCGGTACAAGCCCACAGAGAGCGGCCTGCTGCCACACAGAGCGTGGTCCACACACCGCTCAGGGTTCCCTACTCTACGAAAGAAGACACGCAGGACTCCACACCGCAGTCCTTGCATGAACAAGAAGTGACTCCAGTGTCACAAGCCTCCACAGCAAGCTCGTGGACAGACTCCTCAATTGCAGAAACGCAAGACTCCGACGCGCAGTCCTTGCAGGAACAAGACCATGAGGGTCTAGCAACCTCCTCTGACCAACTAGCGGCAGCCGATGCAAGTCTGCCATGCTCTAGTAAACAGCAAGAAGACTATGACAGTCTACCACGCTCCAGTGCACAGCAGGACGACCATGACGGTCTATCATGCTACAGTGAAGAACAAAGCGACGATGACAGTCCAAGCCCAAATGAAGGACAACAGCAAGACAATGACAGTCCACGCACATTGTTTGCACCACCAGATGACAATTTACACAACCCAAGTGAACAACAAGCAGCTACTGAGGCTCTAACCACGGTATGTGAGACGAGTAACAACAGCATCCCACTTCCCATGCAAGATGTGCAAAGTGACAGACCTCAGCTAGTGTGTACAGAGGCACTCGATGATCACGGTGAAAACACTGGTGACACCACGATACTTCCATCCTCATTCGCTCAAACTTCTCCACAAGTCAATGCGGTGATAATAGATGCCACAACGACAGGAGATGGATCACTTAACAATTACACTGGGTCAGTGATAACAAGCAGCAGCTACAGTCCAAGAGGAATACACCAATATTCACCACAGCTATATCCACACATTTTTTCCACACCAGCAGTGCAGCCAATGACAGCTCATGCTGGACAAACAGAGTATTCAGGCATGCAGCAGCCAGCAGTCCATGCAGCATATTCTCAAACAGGCCAGCACTACGGATTGCCCACTAATGGAATCAAGACCAAAGGAGGACTACCGCAAGCGCAATCTGCACTACAGACTGGATGCCTTAGTTACAGCCCAGGATTTGCTGCACCCCAGCCTGGCCAGACGGCATATTCCTATCAGATGCAAGGTTCTAGTTTCACACCATCACCAGGTATTTATGCGAGCAGCAATTCTGTTTCCAATTCGACAAGCTTCAACGGTTCTCAGCAGCATCACCCTTCCTGCACAGCATGTGGCCAGAACCGGTATGTACAGTCTTATCCAACTTCAACATATGGCACATCCATGACCTCGAACGATACTGTTGATGGTACCTCTTCAACGTCAACACTTTATCAGCTACAAGATGCCATCCGACAGCACCATCACAAACATCGAAAAAGAAAGGGGGCGAAAGTCTCCGGAAACGGCGCGATGTCCGCCGACTGGCGCTCAAAACGGCGCAAATCAGACGGGCATTGCGCCGCCCCAAAGGTGCGGAATGCTCCGCATCTTTGGGGGCCGAGCCCCAACCTTGAGGGGCTAGGTCGGCGCCGGATGAATTTCCGCCCCGCCAGCTGGCGGAAAAGGCCTTTGGTGCCTCGCCAGCTGGCGTGGAAATGACATCTCCGGGCGGCGCATGCGCAGGAGCCTTCCTTTGTCAAGTGCACCACAAGGAAGCCGCTTATGCTCCATCTAGAGCATAACAAATCAGAATTCTGTTCGGCTGGCGGTCAGCAGCACCACCCAAAGCTGCAGACTGCCTGTCCGACCTCTCGGAATCTCTCCAAATGGAGAAAATCAAATTCGCCATCCGAGGGTCAGACGACGGCTTCCACAGAACGTGGCAGCCATTCACCCGATTGTTCCGGGACTTGCTTGTGGCCAACAAACAAGCAGAAGAATAGCCAGGAAGCCAGGAACCAGGGGAAAGCAGCCAAAGCATGAGAGGGGGAGATAGAATGGAAAGGGGGGGGGGGGGGCGGGCAACTCAGTCTAAGAGGAGGGAAAGGCTAACCACAAGGGGGGCGGGGGGGGGGAGGAGGAGGAAAGGAAAGGCGAACTGCGCGGGGGGAGGGAGGGGAAGAGGCAGGGAACAATAAAGAGCTAGGGAGGTAGGTGGGGGGTTGGGGGAGGGGGGGGGGGGGGGAGGCAGGAAAACGTTAACCAACCTGACATGCACAGGAACAGAGAAAAAGGAGATTACAGGCAGAGGACGCGAGGGCCGGCTGAAGCGGCAGCGGCTCGAGAAGACAACGGCGGCAAAATCTGACTGGGAGAAACGAGGGGCAACACCGATACCAGACCCACTCGAGGATTGCCCTCCGGAAGTGCCTCGCCAGCACAAACGGATGCCCTATATATATATATATACCATATCCTGTGTACATAACGGCAAAATATACTCCGTGCAAAAATCCAATAAAAAAGATTTATTTTTAAAAATGAATCAACCAAATTTAATCCTTTTTAATTAATTTTTGGTCATGAGGTAAGAGGACCACTTAAATTGATTAATGAAAAATTGGTGAGTGAGAAATCGGAAATTACATTATTGGATTACGTGTCAAATTTTAGGGAACGATTAAATAGAGGTGAATTGGCTAGACAACATTGAAAAGTTGCACAAAATGTGACAAAACAGGTAGCGGACAAGAAATCCAAAGTTCGTAGTTTTGCCAGTGGACATAAAGTTTTAGTATTGTTACCAGTTGTAGGTGAACCTTTAAAAGCAAGGTTTTGTGGACCTTATCAGATTGAAAGGAAATTAAGTGAGGTGAATTATGTGGTAAAAACACCACATAGAAGGAAGACTCACCGAGTGTGTCCTGTGAATATGCTTAAAAGGTACTTTGAAAGGGAAGGAGAGAAAAAGAAAGCGGTTTTAATGATTTTAACTCAAAGTGACAAACCAAATCCAGATGACTGTGAATTTGAGATACCTCAAATTAAATTGCAAAACAAGGATGTTCTTAAAAATTGGAATAAATTGTTGAGTTACCTTCCAGAGGAAAAACGAACTGACCTGAAAGAGTTATTGATATCACGTGGGCAAGTTTGTAGAGATAAATTGGGAAGTACTAAAATGGCTATACATGATGTAGATGTGGGAAATGCGGTTCCAATCAAACAACATCCATATAGACTTAACCCTTTACAATTGACACAGGTTAACAAAGAGATTGAGCGTATGCTTAAAAATGGCATAATTGAAGTGGGTTGCAGCCAATGGAGCTCGCCCATAGTGATGGTACCTAAACCAGACAGTACCCAACGGTTGTGTGTGGACTATAGAACGGTTAATGCAGTTACAAGAACGGACTCTTATCCTATCCCACGTTTGCAGGATTGCATTGAGAAAGTGGGACAATCAGCTTTTATTTCCAAACTGGATTTCCTTAAAGGTTACTGGCAGGTACCTTTATCCAAATGGGTGAAGGAGATTTCAGCTTTCGTGACTCCAGATGGTATATACCAATTCATAATTATGCCATTTGGCACGAAAAACCACCAGCCACATTTCAACGGTTAACTAACAAAGTTGTTTCAGGATTACCCAACTGTGCAGTATGCATCGACGATCTGGTAATTTTCAGCCAGACATGGACAGAACATTTGACACATCTGATGGGAGTTATTCGATCGAATTCAGGACGCGGGTTTGGTGATAAACCTAACCAAAAGATAATTTGGAAAAGCCCAAGTCACTTTCCTTGAGGAGTTTCCGATACCCTCAAGACAAAGGGAAATAATGCAATTTCTTGGCATGCGTGGGTTTGATCGAACATTTATGAAAGAATTTTTGTAGCGTGGTTGCTCCACTGATAGACTTGCTAAAGAAACATCAAAAATTTCAGTGGACAGCAGACTTTCAACAGGTATTTGACAGCCTGACAGCTGTGATAACCAATGCTCCTGTGTTGGAGAATTATAAGGGACTCTGTGATCAGATTGAACTAAAGTATCTGACTTTAGAGAGAAATGCCGTGGCGTAGAGAAATGGTGGACGAATTGTGCAGAGACCTTCTTGTTCAAAGAGACTGTCAATCAAGAAGGATTTCAGTTGGAGGAAGAAAATCAAAAAAAAAATGGACTATATTATTATACCTGTTTGCGTGTGTTGTTTTTTGAAACAAAAAAGTATATTTACTGTGTGCATTCCTTAAAGGATAGTGAAACGGTGAAAAATGAAACCATCTTGAAGTTGATGGGTTTTCTTTTCTTGGGGGGAGGTGTCATGTGAGAGTACCTTTAAGAAATGGGTGTTTATTACTGCAGTGATGTCAGAGAGTGGGTGGAGCTGGGCTGTCTGTCAGCGTTTTATTTTTGTTATAGGCTGTTTGCTGCAGGGTGTGTTTTCAGTGTTGGAGCTGAAACCAGACAGAGCAGATGTACTGTTGATCTCTCTGCCAGGAAAAGACTATCTCTTGATCATTTGGTGAATTCAGAATTATAAATGTTCTCCGTAGTGAATGTAAACCTAATGTGCTTCTGTTAAAAGGTGTTTCTTTTGTTTTCTGGATGTTGTTTGGAAGTTATTAAGGATTACTTCGTGTTGTATTCTTTGGGGGTTCTATTTGAATTGATGGTTGCTAAGATGTTCACTGTATGTTTTAAAAAGGTTAACTTGAGTTCATAGAATAAACATTGTTTTGCTTTAAAAAATACTTTCCATTTCTGCTGTACCACATCTGTAGAGCGGGCCGTGTGCTCCCCATATCACAATCTATTAAAAGATGTGGGTCAGGTGAACTCCATGATACACTTTGGGGTTCTCGAAGCCCTGGCCCATAACACTATTTTAAGCTGCACCGGCAAGGGTGTCCACTCTCCCCGCTGTTGTTTGCTCTGGCCAGAGAGCCATTGGCAATGGCGTTGAGAGCTTCTAGGAACTGGAACGGGCTGGTCCGGTGAGTGGGTGGAACACCGGGTTTCGCTTTATGCGGACAACCTGTTCCTGTATATTTCTGACCCGTTATGGGGATGGGGGAGATTATGCAGATCTTAGGGGAATTTGGTCGGTTTTCGAGGTATAAATTGAACATGGGGAAGAGTGAGATGTTCGCGATCCAGTCGAGAGGGCAGGAGAGGAGACTGGGAGAACTGCCGTTTAGAGTGGTGAGAAGGAGCTTTCGCTATCTGGGAATCTAGATGGCACGGGAATGAGAGACATTACACAAGCTAGAGCAAATGAAGGAAGACTTTAGGAGATGGGACATGTTCCCGCTGACACTGGCAGGGATGGTACAGACCGTGAAAATGACGGTCCTCCCCAGGGGGTCGGTGAGGGAGCATGTGTAGGCAGCATCATGCAAGGACACAAGTCTGGGGGCACTGATAACGGCACCTTTGCCATTCTTGCCGGCCCGGTACTCCACAAGCCTGGTGGTGGCGGCGGCCCTGAGAGTCTGGGGGCAATGGAGGACATATAGGAAAGCTATTTTTTCTTTGTTGGGGGTATAGGGAACGTGTCAGGGCTGGAACTGTTTTATATACTATGTTTATGTTGTTGTTATTGTTACTATTATAAAAACAATAAATACCCTAATAAACATTTTTTTTTTTTAAAACAAGATGCACTGCAGCAAAGCTCCTTCGACAGCTCCGACTAAATCTATGACCACTACCACTCTAAAAGGACAAGGGCAACAGATACATGGGAACACAACCACCTGCAAGTTTCCCTTCAAGCCACTCATCACTGGGACTATATTGCTGCTCCTTCATTGTTTCTGGGTTAAAAGTCTGGAATCCTTAACTGACTACTGTGGGGGAGTATCTACATGGACTGCAGCGGTTCAAGAAGGTGAACCAACACCACCTTCTCAAGAGCAATTACGGATAGACAGTAAATGCTTGGCTTACCAGCAATGCTCACATCCAATGAACAAATAAAAAATGAAGGCAGTGCCTGTCCATTTATTGGCCAATTTTTAGTATACGTGCATTGCATTAGCCTAACGTCACAAATGTCATGTGCAGCAACTTCAGGCACATGTAGGCGACAAACCTGCGTACCGCACTTCCGTTGATTCTGTTGGCAATTAGGGATGAGCAATAAATAGTCAATGATTCCCACATCCCACAAATGAATTTTTTAAAAATCATGCCATGTGAACTGTGCAGGAAGTGGCACCTCCCCTGCTACAACTTTGCAAGTAGACTTGCATATCACCAATAGAAGCTTCTATCATGTTTCTTTTGCTAATTGTAATTGAATAACATTAAAAACCTACAATCAGCATTATCCATCTAATAATTATTGAGTTCAGAGCAATTTCCATTGATTTTCACTGAAAACATTACTCTTTGAACATACTGAAATAAAATAAGCGTACCATGGCATCATTTAGAAATAAGGGAGAAGAAAAAAATCAGTACTCACATGGCATTTTGTAAAAAAGTCTTTCTCCAGCACCATCATTGACCTGTAGATATTTGCTATCAATAGACCAGTCAATATGTGTAATAAAACTAGATGACTTGCTGCATTCTCCAACTTTCTTGTATCGTTGTGAAACTGCGTAGATGTCAACCAGACCATCATTTGAACCTACAGCGAGGTATGATCCATCTGGAGAATATTTCATTTCATGAATTACCTCCTTTCGGTCTTTAATATGGACCACCTCTGTCATATCTCTGTAACCAATACGATAAAAGTAGAAAAGTTTTTGCATTTGACAGCTACAGTACCATGTTTGCACTGAAATCACAGAATCACAGAAAAATACAGTGCAGAAAAGGCCCTTCATCCCATCGAGCCTGCACCGCCGCATGAAAGGCAACTGATCTGCCAATCCTAATCCCATTTGCCAGCACTTGGCCCATGGCCTCGAATGTTAAGACGCACCAAGCACTCATCCAGATACTTTTTAAAGGATGCGAGGCAACCCGTCTCTACCACCCTCCCAGGCAGTGCGTTCCAGACCTTCACCACCCTCTGGGTAAAAATGTTCACCTCAAATTCCCCCTGAACCTCCCACCCCTCACCTTGAACTTGTGTCCCTTCGTAACCGGCCCTTTAACTAAGGGGAACGAACAGCTGTTCCTATTCCACCCTGTCCATGCCTCTCAGAATCTTGTACATCTCGATCAAGTTGCCTCTGTCTTCTCTGCTCCAGCGAAAACACCCCAAACCTATCCAACCTCTCTTCATAACTAAAATGTTCCATCCCAGGCAACATCCTGGTGAAATGCCTCTGCATCCGCTTCAGCGCAATCACATCCTTTCTATAATGTGGTGACCAGAACTGCAGATAGTACTCCAGCTGTGGCCTCACCAATGCTCTCTGGATCTGTAAAGATTTAATCACCTGCTAATGCTCGTATTCCAAGCATTGTCTGGCATCTTTGAATCTGTCTATATATATATATGTTTCTGGAACATACCTTTTCATTCACCTGAGGAAGGAGCAGCGCTCCAAAAGCTAGTGACATCGAAACAAACCTGTTGGACTTTAGCCTGGTGTTGTAAGACTTCTTTCTGTGCTCTATAATTCCAACATGACTTCCTTGCTTTTGTAATCTATGCCACAATTAATAAGAGCAAGTGTACCATATGCCTTTTTCACCACTCTATTAACCTGTCCTTCCGCCTTCAGAGATCTATTTACAAACATGCCAAGGTCTCCTTGTTCCTCAGGACTTCCCAGTGTGGTGCCATTCAATGAATATTTCCTTGTCAAATTGCTCCTTCCGTAGTGTACACCGTACACTTTTCAGGATTAAATTCCATCTGCCATTTTTCTGCCCATTTGACCATCCCGTCTGTATCTTCCTGTAACCCAAGACTCTCAGCCTCACTGTTAATCACCCGGCCGATCTTTGTGTCATCCAAAAACGTACTGATCCTACCCTCCATATAGTAATCTAGTCACGTTGATGGCTCCTGCTAGGGCTTTCATTTTTTGGCCCTTTTCACCCAGATTTGGGGGGAAATTTCATATGATTGAACTCCAGGAAAGTTGCGGTAACTAAAGGATGTCAAAAAACCAGTAGAAAAATACGGGTTGAAAAGGCATGAGCGGACTTCTTGTGACGGCGGGCGGGAGGCGGCCGCACAATGGAGCGCCCCCGCTCGGGAACGGCAATTTCGGGGCTTTAAGCCCAGTCCCAGGGTCCGCGGAGGCGGCAGAAGGGAGAAGGCACGGAGGAGGCACTGAGAAGACACAGGAGGGAAGAAAACCCCAAAGAAAAATGTCGAGGGTGAGCAGAAAAACGGCCGGAAAAAAAACAGCTGGAGGTCCGTCGGGGAGTGGAAAGGTCACCGCGGGGTCACCAGGAAAAATGGAGGCTGGAGCACCAGGGAAGGCCGCACTGCTTACGGCTGAAGAAATAACCAAGGTGATGGCTGCGGAATTTGAAAAGCAGTTGGCGTAGATTGCGAAATGCATGGAGACGGTGAGGAAGGAGATGAGGGAGGCTTTGAGTGTGCTGGTGGAGGAGGCGGTTTCCCCGGTGAGGACGGAGGTGGCGAGCGCAGTGGCGGAGGTGCGAGAGCAAGGGGAGGCGCTGAAGGAAGTGGAGGAGAAGTTATTGCAGCACGGTGATCAACTTGCCTCGATGGGGAAAGAGATACGGAAGGTGATGGTTACTAACAAGGATCTGCGAGGAAAAATGGAAGACCTGGAAAATAGATCCAGGCGACAGAACTTGAGGATTGTGGGGCTGCCCGAAGGAGCTAAAGGACCGAAGCCGACTGAGTATTTTGCCGCGATGCTGGCAAAACTACTGGGGGAGGGGGAGGACCCCTCCCGATGTGAACTTGTTTGGGCTAATCGGTCGTGGAGGCCTGTACCAAAGGCGAGTGAGCCGCCAAGGGCAGTGACTCTGTGCTTCCGTAGGTACAGGGTGAAGGAGAAGGTCCTGAGCTGGGCCAAGCAGAAGCGGGTGGTGGTGGGCTGGAGCTGGTATACGTGTATACCAGGACTTTACGGTGGAGCTGGCAAGGAGGCGGGCTGCCTTCAACCGGGTGAAGAGGGCACTGTACATTAGCAAGGTGCGGTGCGGCATTGTATATCCAGCGAAGCTGAGGGTGACTTACAAGCTCAGGGACTTTTATTTTGGAACGGCGGAAGCAGCGGAGGAGTTTGCGAAAGCAGAAGGACTGTGGCAAAACTGACAAACTGAGGAATGGCCATGTGCCGATGTAACCACATGACTGTATTTTCTTCTTTTTTGTATCACTGCGCGCGGGTGTAGAGATTAAAAGAGCCAAGGTGGTATATATTTGGACGAGGGAAGGGACGGGACTTTCACTCGAAATGAGAGTTCTTTGGGGTGTAGGTGGATAGGCGGGGTTTGTGGGCTAAAAGGGGATCTTTGGGCTTTCCTGGGGCCGGGCAAGTGGGAAAGGGACCCGGGCAGGGGCCTCCACGCTGGCCGGTTTGTGCCGGCCAGTGAACGGGAGTGAGGTGGGGGGAGGGGCTGCGGCCATCGGAGCCTGGCAGAACGGTCCGAGTGGTCTAGCCGGGGTGGAAAGTTGGGGGGGGGGGAAGGAACCGAGGGTAGGGGGAGGAGTTTTACAAGAGGCAGTGGACGGGAGGAGCTGGAGACCTGGGGTGGGGGGGGGACGGGGACCTGTGTAAGATTAAGGGTGACTACGGGTAATCCCTGATTTATTTTTGTCATTTGTTTATGTAAAAATGTGGGTTGAGGTTTGGGGGTTGGTGGGCAGATGGGATCGTTGTTGTTATTATGGGGACTGACATATCTTGCTGATTATTGTTTATCGTTGATGGATGTAAATGTGGGAGAAAATGTGAAAATGGAGGAGAATAAAAAAAACTTTTAAAAAAAAGAAAATGCATGAGCGACAGTCCTGCTGAAAGCTCGGGGTTCGGTGCAGAGATCTGTGGGAGGAAAGATGGCGAGAGCAAGCTCGCCGGGTGGCGTTGCGCCCAATACAATGGACAAGCTGGCTGAAATGATGGTGTGAAGTTCGAACGGCGGTTCACCAACTGCTTGTATAGCCATCGGAAGATGATGATGGCCTCGCTCAAGGAGTTGGTGAATTATATGCTGGTCCTGATAAAGGAGGCTCTGGGAAAGACATCAACAGGCCACGGGAGCAAGGAGCGATGTTGAAGGGGGTGGTGGAGGCATTGTCGCGACACAGTGGCCAGTTCATCTCGATGGGAGAGAAGCTGCGAAAGGTGCTGGAAAGCAATTAAGGGCTGAGAGCCACAATGAAGTACCTGGAGAACAGGTCACAGTGGCAGAATCTGCGGATTGTGGGACTGTCTGAGGGGCTGGAGGTCGACGGACTATTTTGCAGAGATGTTCACCAAGTTGTTAGGAGAGGAGGCGGATCCCTCCAGCTACAAGCTGATTAAGACTCATTGGTTGCTCCGGCCAAAGCCAAAGGCAAATGAACCACCAAATGTTGTGATGGTCTGTTTCCACAGCTACCAGGTGCAGGAGAAAGTTTTGAGATGGGCGAAGTAGAATCGAGAAGCGAGGTGGGAGGCAGTGGGCGGCCTTTGGTAGGGCAACGGCAGCGCTGTACAAGAGCAACGTGCGGTTTGGGGTGGACTAACAGGTGAAGTTAAGAGTTGCACACAACTACAGGGACTGTTACTTCAAGACGACAGAGGAGGTGGAGGTGTTTGTGAAGGCTGAAGGACTGCGATTGACCTGGCTTTCTTTTTCTTCATGTTATAGAACATAGAACATAGAACAATACAGCGCAGTACAGGCCCTTCGGCCCACGATGTTGCACCGAAACAAAAGCCATCTAACCTACACTATGCCATTATCATCCATATGTTTATCCAATAAACTTTTAAATGCCCTCAATGTTGGCGAGTTCACTACTCTAGCAGGTAGGGCATTCCACGGCCTCACTACTCTTTGCGTAAAGAACCTACCTCTGACCTCTGTCCTATATCTATTACCCCTCAGTTTAAAGTTATGTCCCCTCGTGCCAGCCATATCCATCCGCGGGAGAAGGCTCTCACTGTCCACCCTATCCAACCCCCTGATCATTTTGTATGCCTCTATTAAGTCTCCTCTTAACCTTCTTCTCTCCAACGAAAACAACCTCAAGTTCATCAGCCTTTCCTCATAAGATTTTCCCTCCATACCAGGCAACATCCTGGTAAATCTCCTCTGCACCCGCTCCAAAGCCTCCACGTCCTTCCTATAATGCGGTGACCAGAACTGTACGCAATACTCCAAATGCGGCCGTACCAGAGTTCTGTACAGCTGCAACATGACCTCCCGACTCCGGAACTCAATCCCTCTACCAATAAAGGCCAACACTCCATAGGCCTTCTTCACAACCCTATCAACCTGGGTGGCAACTTTCAGGGATCTATGTACATGGACACCTAGATCCCTCTGCTCATCCACACTTTCAAGAACTTTACCATTAGCCAAATATTCCGCATTCCTGTTATTCCTTCCAAAGTGAATCACCTCACACTTCTCTACATTAAACTCCATTTGCCACCTCTCAGCCCAGCTCTGCAGCCTATCTATATCCCTCTGTAACCTGCTACATCCTTCCACACTATCGACAACACCACCGACTTTAGTATCGTCTGCAAATTTACTCACCCACCCTTCTGTGCCTTCCTCTAGGTCATTGATAAAAATGACAAACAGCAACGGCCCCAGAACAGATCCTTGTGGTACTCCACTTGTGACTGTACTCCATTCTGAACATTTCCCATCAACCACCACCCTCTGTCTTCTTTCAGCTAGCCAATTTCTGATCCACATCTCTAAATCACCCTCAATCCCCAGCCTCCGTATTTTTTGCAATAGCCTGCCGTGGGGAACCTTATCAAACGCTTTGCTGAAATCCATATACACCACATCAACTGCTCTACCCTCGTCTACCTGTTCAGTCACCTTCTCAAAGAACTCAATAAGGTTTGTGAGGCATGACCTACCCTTCACAAAGCCATGCTGACTATCCCTGATCATATTATTCCTATCTAGATGATTATAAATCTTGTCTCTTATAATCCCCTCCAAGACTTTACCCACTACAGACGTGAGGCTCACCGGTCTATAGTTGCCGGGGTTGTCTCTGCTCCCCTTTTTGAACAAAGGGACCACATTTGCTGTCCTCCAGTCCTCTGGCACTATTCCTGTAGCCAATGAT